>NC_134456.1:30268458-30875124 GCF_047948215.1 Lycorma delicatula
AACAGATGAGCTGTATTACAGATTCCTTTCAGATCTGTTTGTTGGGTCTTGAAAAATTGTTAACACAATTCATTGGCATATTTCACACTTACCTACATCATTTTTTGCAGTCAATTTATTTAAAAAGAACACTTAAAAAAAAAAAAAAAAAACAGCTTGAAAATTTTAACTTTTGCCATGTGCCCTTCTATAATGCAATATGTATAAACTTGTTCTACAGAAAACATGTACCTTCATTTCCATCTAAAGAATCAGTCTCCCATTTTATATGTAAGGAGCAATTATTAATAATCTGTTAATGACAGTCTAATTTTTTAAAGCTGAAGTGTGTGTGTGTGTGTGTGTGTGTGTGTATGGATGGGTGTGTTGAGTGTGTATATATATATAAATAACATTAAAATATTACACTAATTCCTTCAACATCTGATTTTAACCTATCCATTTTTTCCAGTCCATTTATGAGTTGCTGTGCGCACACCTGTGAAGGTTTCTGAATTAATTTAGGCTAGCTAGGTAGTGCAGGGGTCCAGGTATTTTAAAAAAAATTGTATTTATGGTCCGATTTGGCTCATATTCCAGATTATATATTAGTTACATGAAAAGAAATATTTTTGCAAAAAAGGGAAGAAAGGAAAAAGGGAAAGAGTGGGGGAAGAGTGGTAGGGGTGAAAATTGGAAGAGGGAGAAAGGAAAGATTGAGTTTTTTGATGTTCTGTAATGTTCAGTTTTTTAATATTTTATTATACTTTCATTTGTGTTCATTTAATCTATATGTAATAGAGATTACATTTAATCAAATGTAGCAATAGTAAAGCATTGCCAGGTTAGCTAGTATATGTATATGTATGAGTTATGACAAGGTAATCGCATTGTTAACATTTCACATAGTCATGGAGTCAATGCACTGTCAGGGATAACAGAGGAACAATTTGGTGAGTGCTTCAAGGCTGGAAGAGGCAAATGGAGAAGTGCATTTCAGCACAGTGGAGTATTTGAATGGTGCAGTGGGTAATTACATTACCTTTTTCAATAAATGATTTTTACAGCATTAGTCCTTGAACTTTATTGCCATACCTCATATATATATATAATATATATATATATATATATATATATATATATATATATATATATATATATATACAGTTTTCATGTATGCATTTACATACATACACACACAAAAATGTATTCCCAGTTATCAAATTTGCCATAAATTATTTTATACTATTAAAAATTTGAATTTGTTTGTGTTATAGAGTCAAATGAAACTTGCACTCTTGAGGATGGAAGAGTAGTACATGATGGAGCTACATGGCGGAAATCAGAGTGCACCATGTGCACTTGCAAAAGTGGCAATGAATTTTGTAAACCACATCCTCCTTGTCCACCGATTCCAGATGATTGTTCTAAAACAAAACTTCCAGAAGGAAAATGTTGTGCTATTTGTTTAGGTATTATTAACATTTATTGTTTTAATTTAATGTTTTTTAAGATATAATTTTAATAGAGTTTTATTCATAAATAATCTTTTTTTAAATTTTGAACCAGTTTTGTTTTCTAGGTTGTGATTAGCTCTTAATATACTAGTATTATTATTTGTTGTGGTTATTTCTTCTTATTCTTCCAGAATTGAAATTCCTAGTAACTTGGTATTTTAGAAAACTACTTATTTTTAGTAGTTTAGTAGGTTACTGAGTACAGTAACCAAAAAAATAATTTTTAGCAAAAAATCCATGAAAAATAGCTATAAAAATTTAACTATTTTTAAACTATTCCATCATATTTATTTTAGTATTAATATTATTATATTTGACTTTTTGCTGATGTTTTGTAACATTCTAATAATTTTATAATTATATTAATATTAGCCAGTAGGCTAACTTTAATATGCAATAGTAAGTATAGTTTCAATTTTGAAAATGTTTGTTGAGCGAAATGTGAATTAAACCAAATAGATTTGTTTTATAAGAAAATATGATATTGCTTCTAGAAACACAGAGATGGGACATGTTGAATTAATAAATGCCTGCTCAAGTTAAAATACCTAATTTTAAACATACTTCTTACTTTCCCTAACTGGTTTTCAGTACTGCGTCATTTATTAATAAAGTTCTTAAGGATATACAGGTTGAGAATAATTCCTGAAAAATAGCATTTATATCTTAGTGATAAAAAATTTGCAAGAAATATCTATATAAATATCTATAACCCCATGGTGTGCTCTGTATTACCAAGATCAAAGCTTGGGTATTGGAATATTTCATTGAGGATGCTCAATTTGATTCATAATCCATCATACTTGATCCAGCTCAGGTTAAAACATAAATAAAATAGTTAAGTTTAAACCAAACAGCAGATTACATTATGATGTAATCTGCTGTTTACATCATAAGTAAAGTAAAGTAAACTAAAGTAAAGTAAAGTAAGTAAAGTAAAGTAAGTCTTGCGGGTTGGTCTAGTGGTGAACGCGTCCTCCCAAATCAGCTGATTTGGAAGTCAAGAGTTCCAGCGTTCAAGTCCTAGTAAAGCCAGTTATTTTTACACGGATTTGAATACTAGATCGTGGATACCGGGGTTCTTTGGTGGTTGGGTTTCAATTAATCACACATCTCAGTAATGGTCGAACTGAGACTGTACAAGACTACACTTCATTTACACTCATACATATCCATCCTCATTCATCCTCTGAAGAATTATCTAAACGGTAGTTACCGGAGGCTAAACAGGAAAAAAAGAGAGCAGATTACATCATAAGTCTATATTGTAAAAGTGAATTGAAAGAAAGTCAGTTCATAAAATTGACTTTTATGTCAATCAGACATAAAATTGTCTGATTGAACAGAATTTATTTGTTGTTCCTCAGTATAAGAGATTAGTGAAAGATTTATCTCTTAAATGAAAAATGACAAGGCTGCTGGTATTAATTAAAACTTTTTGGTATTTCAAAAATAAAATAACTAAGTTACTGGAAAATGACTTTTCCAATTTTTTTTTAGACATTCTCAAAAACCAAACTGTTTTAAGAAGCTTAAGATGTTTGCATTTTTAGAAATTGGAAATTTGCAAGTTATCATCTCTTTTTGTCATGTAATATTCTGAAGAGATCTAAAGAGGTTTATGCTTTAACATACAGAGTGATCTGAATCAGTAAGCAGTTTTTAGAGCAGATTATTAATGTGTGTTGATGAGATACTGGGATTGACCACCTGTGTGGAAATAATATTCCACAAATAGGAAAAAACAATTTCTCTTATTTTAATTTGAAACCTACATACAGTATTGTGTGGCAGAAGGGACTAAAATACAATATTTTTAGAGTTGTATTGTGGTCATTTTTATTACTTTAATAAATTGTGTGTGAGAGTTTCATTTGTTTCAGATGAAAATTAATTATCTTAAATAAACCTCTCTTAAGGATAAGTATATTTCCCACCCTTTATCTGTTAATGAATTTAAAAAAAAAAATTTTCTTTGCTGATGTATAAACAAACATAGCTGGTTAGAATTGATCTTTACAAAAAATGGGTGAAGTCTTAATAGATGATTTACTTTTTGTTAGTAGTGATTATGTACTCTTGATTATGTACTAGATTTCAGAAATTAAATTCCCTCTTTTGTCCATTACCAACATGTGACAGATCATTCAAGATATTTCTAGAATTTCCTCACTTGAAAAAATGCAATCTGAAAACAATATTATTATTAAGGTAACTGGTACTATGTTCTGGATGCTGCTGCTTGGATGAGTTGTTTAAAACTTCCTCTTAGGTTTTTGTTTACTCTATCACAATGGGCTCCACTTGAAATAAATCTTATTTTATTTATATTTTGAGTAGCCTTTTTTGAAGGATCTATAAACAAGTTTATTTGATTACGTAGTTGATAAAAGGTAACTGGTACTATGTTCTGGATGCTGCTGCTTGGATGAGTTGTTTAAAACTTCCTCTTAGGTTTTTGTTTACTCTATCACAATGGGCTCCACTTGAAATAAATCGTATTTTATTTATATTTTGAGTAGCCTTTTTTGAAGGATCTATAAACAAGTTTATTTGATTACATAGTTGATAAAACACTATAACAGTGTGAAAATATGTTTTGGAATGATGATTGATGATGAATTTTAGTAATTGCTTTCTATGATTGAGTAATGTTTATTTTACTGTGTATTATTTTGGAATTAATTGGAATTTTTTTTGTTATTCAGAAAGACCTGAACCGCATCAAAAAGGCTGCATATCAGGAACAGGAGAGATTGTGAAAAATGGTGATAGCTGGCAGGAAGATGACTGTACATTTTGTGTCTGTCAAAATGGAGAAAAAAAATGTCGGGCCTCTATGTGCGAGGCATGTGCTAATCCACGTTATGTTCCTCATGAGTGTTGTCCTGTTTGTGATAGTAAGTTTGTGTTTTCTTACTGTAAACATAGTTTTTAAATGTCACTACACTCTTTAATGTTATTAATAAATAGTCTTTAGTTTTCTTGTATTACATTACAGTCCTTTTTTGAGATTGTATTACTTCATGACAGACTGTAAGCCCAATTGCAGGTCAGTAGTTGTTCTACAATCTATTATTATTTATATATTATTGAACTCCAGTAGCAGACTGATATGTAGCTATTGAAATCCAAGTAAAAAGATATTTTCTCTTCGTCTTCTTTTTTTATTCTCTCACCAGTTAACTTTATCTAACTGGTTCGGAATCTTAGTCCTGAAGCTTCACAAAAACAGTTGCGACACTACTTCTGTTTACCACTCACTCAGTCAATAAGTTGATTGTGTAGTTGTTTTGGTTATAAACATAAGTTCCAAAATATGAATGAAGTGACTGAAACCTCTGGTTGTGGCAAGGTTTTTGAAATTCGTTGACTGTAAACATTGTTTCTCATTGAGCTCAGTATATAGCTGCTGGTAAATAAACTATATTTATCAGTTGAAATACAAATCTAGGGTTAATAACACATTATGAGGACTATTCTAAAATTGACTTCTGATAAGCTGGTTAAAAAAAAAAATTGAGAAAAGATTTTTCTCAAAATTAATAATCATAATCCATTAATAATCATAATTTTCTTCAAAGTGGTGAGTTGCTCACACATCTCTCTACTGAACTGCTAAAGTAAACAAAGTCTTTGTGAAATCATGAAGTGAGGGCTGTGCATTACCATTCAGAACATCCTTTGTGATCATCCAATAGTGTTTTATTTGGATAATATACTTTTCAAACTTACATAATGTTTCACATTAAACTGCTAACAATATTGTGGGCTTAGAATGCATAAATATTATCAGAAAGATTCCCTTGAAGTCTCATAATACAGTATTTATATTTTTATTAATTTCATATATCTACTTGAATATTTTCCTGTGCACCTCTAAATGCTTTGCACCCATATTTTTTAGTGCTGTCATTCATAAAATTTTTAATATAAATATGATATAATCATCGGTCGATCTTTGTGGTTCTATGCCTTCCATTGTAAAATATGAAATTATCCCATGCACCTAACAGTTGATAGATGTGTTAATAACAGGTTTCATGTTTCATTAATTGCTTTTTTCTTAATAGAAAGAATGGCAGATGGTTGTGCAATAAGGTTACAAATTACAAGATTTCAGTGGTTATACACTGTGTGTGCTGTGCTGCTATGGTAACCAGTTAATTTTCAACAGCCAGTTAAATGTTACTTTTGAAATAGTCCTCATATGTTTTAATAATTATATGAATTAATGTAAAAACTATTCTCTTTTTTTCCATCTGTACTTCTGGATTGAATAATTTTTTTTCTTTAAATCAAATTTTGGTTTCTTTTTTTACCTTTAAAGACAAAATGTATTGCTTTCGTTTTAGTTATAGTTTAATAGCAGTTAGTGGTTTTGCATAATGTATTTTTTCTTTAAACAAAATGATTAAATTTAAGTGAAAAATCCAAACAAATTAAAAATTAATATAAGTTTTTACCTTTTTCGAAACATTTTTGGTTGTCTCTCTCTCTCTCTCTCTCTCTCTCTCTCTCTCTCTCTCTCTCTCTCTCTCTCTCTCTCTCTCTCTCTCTCTCTCTCTCTCCCCTTCTCTGTGTGTATATATATATATATAAGGAGAGTCCAAAAAGTAATGACAGCATCTGTAGTTTGGAAAAACTATCTTGAATCTACTTTCTCATGTTCCTTTTCAAAATAGTCTTTTAAGAATAACACACACTTGCTTTCAACACTTGATCCACTTTACAAATACGAAATCACACCATCTTGCAAAAGGACTTTGCATGTCATCTCCATGGCTTTTATGACCTCCAGATTCATCTCAAATTTTCATCCTTTCAACTTCTTCTTCACTTCTGGAAAGTCATATGGAGCTAGAACTGGGATGTATGATGGATGAGGAACTGTTTTAATTTTTTTCTATTCAAAAATCTGCAGATATCTTAGCAACATGAGAGGATGTACTATCATGATGCAACAGAAGTTCTTCAATTTTTTTCGAGGGAGTTTTTTCTGAAGTGAGTCAGCATTATCTTTAGCACATTGATGTACTAGAGTTATCCCTAATGTACAGTCATGGCCCTAATTACAGTTATCCCTAATGTAGGTACCTGATGTTTGAAAATTAATCCTTCATAATCAAAAGAAGATCATCATGACTTTACCCACGCTGCGTGCAGCTTTAGTTTTTTATAGGTGGTGAGGAAGTTGGCTTCCATTAGGAGCTTTGTTGTTTCATCTCAGTCATAATGAAAGGTGACTAACCAAGACTTGTCATTGGTTATTAAATTATGCAAAAGTATGTTTCTTCCTTCTTGTAGTGAACCAACAATTCTTCAAAGATGAATGAATATGTACTTCATTTGGTCAGGTATTAAAAGAGCTACAGAACCCAACCACATGCAGTGTGTTTCATATATATCTGCTTGCTCAGAATGTTGCATGCATTGCTTTTTGAGGTATGTAGCAGTTCCCCCAATTGCTGCTCACAAATATGAAGATCTTATTGAAAGATGACAATTGCTGTGTTCACTGTAACATTGTTAATCAACATGGTTGGTCAATCCGCTCTTGTCATGTTTTACACATTCTGTCATCCATCCAAAAATGCGGTGTACCAATGAAAATATGTTGCATGTGATGCACACTCTTTATTGAATTCTTCTTTTAATATTTTGTAGGTTTCAGAAGTTGATTTTTTTAAATGAACACAAAACTAAATCGTGTAATGTCGATAGATATTTTTTTCCATGGTTGACAATTACCCAACTCAATAATACATAAAGTATTATTGACACTTACAGACAACAACAATCAACTTGAATTTGATATGGGACGTAGACAATATATCTGGGTATTTGTATTCATGCAGGATTGTCACTTTGTAAATTTCTCTGTGAAAATCAGTCTCATTAATTTTTAGATCATCTTACCGCACATGCATGCATGTTGTATGTGTCTTTTTATTTTAAAATAATTTATTTACTTATTTGTTTTGCTATTTTGAGTAGTTCTGAGTATTGTCTTATATGTTATGATGAACGGGAATTAATTTTTTTATCGATTAAATGTTATTTGTTTATTGCAACAGGTTCCAGCCTCATTCAGTTAAACATTTTCTCCAACAAACTTCCAGTAAATAAATGAATACAAATATTTAATTCAGGATTTCAGTTTATGAATTTTATAAGTATGTTTTGTTCATATTTTATTGTTTCAGAATCATCTGTAGTAACACTACCTCCTCATTGTCTATCTTTGTCAAATTGTTCTCTAAGATGTGTACATGGCTTTGTTAGAGACAGTGGTGGTTGCTTTACTTGTCAGTGTCAACAAAGTAAGTAAAATTCAATTTAAAAAAGAAACATAATACACATGATGATCATAAATTGTATAAAGTATAGTTCCACTTCCCAACAATTTTCAAAATATATTTCCACATACTTTCAGAGCCTTTACTCCATCATCAGAGATTTCTTATAAGATGTTAATTCAAAATTCAAATGTATAATTATATTTAAATTAAAAGTTACGTTCATAATAGTCGGTCTTCAAGAAATAAAATTAATTTGTACGTCAATAAGACTATAACATCATGTCCGTAAGATGTCACCTAAACTAATAAATTAATAGTCGTAAACATCTTATGGACAAAACGTTACAGTCTTATTGACATACAAATTATTTTTGTTTCTTGATGACTGAGTATTATGAACATTACTTTTAATTTAAATATAATTATACATTTGAATTTTGAATTAACATCTTATAAGAAATCCCTGATGGTGGAGTAACAGTTCCGAAAGTACTTGGAAATATATTTTGAAAATTGTTGGTAAGTGGAACTTTAATTTATACAATTGTATTAATACCAACGGTGCCAAATGCTTAGTAAATTAGATCATAAATTATTCAGCATATTTTAGGTGTAATATTCATTCTTACATGCACATTTTATTGTTGAACAGGCCATTTCAAACAGTATTGTGTACAACACTTATTAACTTCAAACAATTTCCACATCAGCACCTTTTGTGGAACATAAAATGTCTAGACGATATTCAGTATTACACCACGCATTATGAAGAATAACTGGATTTATTCTATTAATTACACCTTTGATTCTTCTTTTTAGTTCATTGATGTTGGCAGTCTTCGTTGCATATACCCTATCTTTGACAAACCTCCCAAAGAAAGAACTGGTGAAAGTGGTGTATTGTCAGTGGATCGAGGTAGTCAGGGAATTGGTTCATCATGGCCAATCCAATGTTGAGGAAATTGTTCATGTAGGTAGTCCCTAACATAAAACATAGTGTGGTGGTGTCTTATTGGAACTAAACGTTGGGTTGGCAATGTTCAATTTTGATTTTGTGATACTGCATATTCCTGTAACATGTCTAGATAACTAGTGCTAGTAACTGTTGGCCTGGCAAAGAAGAATGGTCCAATCACTTCATAAGCAGTCAACACACACCAAATATTAATTTTCGAGCTATCACATTGTGTTTTTCAAATGGCATGAGGGTTCTTACTATTCCAAATCTGACAGTTATTACGGTTAATGTGACCAGAAACATGGAAGGTAGCTTTATCAGAAAAAATTATTTTTTCTAAAAATGCATTATCTTGTTTACCTTATGAAGAATGTCTACTGAAGAATTGTAACAGCGAAGTCTATTGTCATCTTCAATTGCATGCACCAATTGAATTTTGTATACCTAAAGTTTTAGGCGCTTGTGTAGAAGCTTCACAATTGTTGATTGCGGTATTCCCAGTTCTAAACACATACAACGAGTCAATTTACCTGGGCTTCTCTGAAAAGTTTCTTTTACTCAATCCACAACTTCCTCAGAGGTGGGAGGTCTGCCAGTATCATTTTGGTTAATACACTTCTTGTATACATAAACTATTGATACCAACGTTTAATAGAGTCTTTATTAGGAGAATCACAGCTTTATTCTAAATGAAAACATCCATGAACAGTAATAACAGATCCACTTTCATGATACCATAGTACTCATAATACTTTCTCCTGCATGGTAACCATTGCTCAACTGACAATCCCTCTGTCATTACATGTCACTGGCAACAAGTTCATTCAAAGTCATCAGTAATAACTCTAGTTCTTGCACTAATGTTTGAAAAAAATCAACACGCACTTCATTGCTTTGTTCATTTTTCATTTTTTATTAACCCCTAATATGAGCTGAATAATTTATGTTCGCTCTGTATATCTTATAAAATATCGCTTTCATATACAAGTGAATATAAATTATGAATAATTGATGTCTGATATTTGTATCACCCACCATGCAGTACATTTGTATAAACTTACCTTTTGAAGTTAGAAAAGTAATTTTGAATTTTATTAAATAACATTTATAGAACTTGTAAATGAACAAAAAGTATAACTTTTATCATGAATAAAACCTGATAGCTTTTTTAGTAATTTATGAATGGATTTCCATTATAAGCCGGTTTTATCATAGTAATTTATAATTTTTATGTACATTTTCAATGTTATTTTTTAATTAAGATTGCTTAAATAGCATTGAAAGTAGATATTTAATTGTAAGTTACTGTATTACTTTGATCTGTCATCAGTTACAGTTTCATGTGGCAATGAATATAATAATCAACAAAGTATTAATTTTAATCAGTGATTCTATAAAGCTTTATTTTGTTATACATTTTTTTTCTAATAATAGGGCCTAATTAAAATAAATTCTAAGTGTTCAAATTTTTAAAATTATTTATTTAAAATAGTATAAATGAAACAAAAAATATTTTACATTTCTCTACAGCAAGTGGTAACTTGATAGTTCAATAAAAACAAGGAAGAAAGTATTCCAGTATCTTTTTTCTAAACAAGTGATTGCTGCTGGAATGTTATGACATTCATTGGTAATATTGTCTAAAAGTTTTAAATAAAGAAATATGTTAAGTTGCATGCAGCTTAATGACACATATGATTTATTTGTTAATAATTAAGTTGGAGAACATCCAAATGAGCTATGTCTGTTGTAGTAATCCTATAAACTTGTTTGTTTATCAAACCTGTCATAAAAGGAAGTGGCAGGAATATACAAGAGGTTATCTCAAAAGTAAAAACAGTTTCATTGCAAAAAATATTATTCTGAAAACTATAAATATTTTATATTTATCTTAAACTACATACCTTACCTTTACTCGCCACATGAATTAAGACATTCATCCTAGTGATACACCAGCTTCAATATATCCTTGTCATATTCTTCTGCCACCAGTCCATTTAGCCACTGATTAATCGTAAATTTCCCATCCAAATGTTCTCAGTAAACCATGTGTTGAACCCGCAACTTGTGGATGTTTATTATCATGCAGCAGGATGACACCATTGGTCAGCCGCCCATGTCGCTGATTTTGAATAGCAAGCCGTAACTTATGTACAGTTTCGCAGTAGCCTTCTGCATTTACAGTTGTTCCATGTGGTATGAAATCAATCGACAGTATACCAAACTGATCCTAAAAGACTGTGGCCATCAGTTTGCATCCAAATAGCAGTGGCTTGACCTTTGTTGATTTGGTTAGTGATTGAGGATGATGCCATTCACTTGACTGCCATTTTCTCTCTGGCATGTAATATGAAATCCATGTTTCATCACCAGCAATAATTTAGTTAAGGAACTTATCACCTTTTTCAGTGTAGTGCATCAAAAATTGCACAGCAGATTCTATTTGGATTTTTTGTGATGTTCTGCTAAGACATGCACCCAATGTGCACAAACCTTTCTGAAGCCTAAATGGTCATAAACAATGCGACCAATAACACCTCTTGAAACAGGAAAAAGAAGGGTTAGGTTGGAAATCATTGAGTGACGAAATCTTTTCTGATTTCATTTTTGATGCATTTCAACAAGACCACAGTAATTAGCGTGGCCATGAATGACACAGGTTCGCCACCCTTAAGGAGAGAAATTTCCCAGCGGTTTTTACTTTAGAGATTTCCCTCGTATAAATTTGAGCCCTGATGTAACCTGTAACATCTTTTTAAATACCATACAATTATTATTGAATGATGATATAAAATACCAAATATTAATGAAGATCCTAGAGAGTAGTATTATCTGATAGTAAGTTTATGTAGAGATAGTTGAGTTTGGATACATAGCAGGGCTTTGCCCTCATCGGCGGGACTTAGAGGCAGGCAAGAAAAGATCTAGTACAGGGGCGGTTGACCTGCCGTGCCGGGTGTAAAACCGGTGGGTGGGAAGACCGCCTTAGAGTCAAAAGACACGTCTCTGGGCCGAGTATACTTAATTGGATGTCCGGCCCAGGGATGTAGGGGAAAAAAAAAGTTTATGTAGAAGTATTATTTAAACTCTCAGAATATTAATGGAAAGGAGATTAATATAAATTAAAGCTACCAGTGTGTCAATTTTAGATCATGACTAAGCCTTTGTCAGATAAAAAGAAGTAAAATAAAACTATGACTTAAAAATGCAAGTTCCATTACAGAACAGAATGAGTCAGTAATGTCTTCATTAATTTTATAGTTTATATATTAACGAAGCAAGAAGAAAACTGTATTGAAGCAAGAAGTGAAGCAAACAAAGTTTTAAAGTCTATACTCAAGCAGAAATATGTTAAAATTTTCTCCTGACAATATTTTTTACAATTGAATCAAAAGATGGAAATTACTAAATTTACTATTGACAATGATATTAATTTAAAATTTGAATTTTTGTAAAGATATACTAAACCAAAATTATACAATAATTTCAACAACATTAAGAATACGGTTGAAAAGTATGTGATTTGATACATTAAACATTATGAAATATGTAAACATACAGACCACACAATATCAATATACCAATCGAAGAGACGGTATCAGTATCACATATACTTTTTTATCACATTTTTAATATGCGTCTATCAATTTAAAACACTGCCAGCAGTAACATCAGCTGAAAACAAAGTAATAGTCAGTAAGAATGGTTACAAGTATGATTGAAACTATTTTAAAGTGAGTTTAAAAAAAATTATTATACTTGGTTTAATATAAAAGTTATAAATTGTACTAAGTAACATACAAAGCATATTCATAAAGTAAAGGCCATTTGATCATTAAAAAAAATTAACTCGTGAGAAATGGTTTTTACTTACAGTTTTAGTTTACTACATATCTACTTCACTTTTCAACATAATTGCCATTCAGTTCTAATCATTTTTCATAACGCTGTACCAGTTTCCTTAACCTTTTTACAAATTCACTGCCTGGGAATTGAACCAGTTGACAACGGCAGTCTTGAATTCCTCATCGTTTTCAAACTGTTGTCCACCAATTTTAATATGCCACCAATTTTACCTTTTCTAATGCAAGAAGAGGAAGTAGTTGCAAGATGCAAGGTCAGGACTGTATGGTGGGTGGTTAAAAAGTTGCAGTGTGAGGATGTGCATTGTCATGATGGAGGATTATGCCAGATGACAGTTTGCTGCGTCGTCGATTATGGATAGCATTTCTCAGTTTGGTGAGCATTTCGCAGTACATGTCAGCTGTAATTGTTGATCCACATTCAATGAAATCAACAAAAATGACACCTTTTTTGCCCCAAAAATCTGTAACCAACATTTTTTGACTCTAGTACGGAGTTTGCTTAAACTTTATCGGTTTTAAGGAACTTGAATGGTGCCACTGAACTCACTGCTGTTTCAATTCTGCATTGGTGTAGAATATCCACATTTCATCGCTCGTAAAAATGTGGGAAAATAAATCATCTCCAACTTGTTGATAGTGGTTGAAATGCTCGTCCACTGCACATTCTTTGCTTTTTGTGTTGGTTGATGAGCATTTTTGGTACCCACCTAGCACACAATTTGTGATATCTGAGCTTTTCTCTGACAATAGTGTATGTAGATAAGGTATGTCCAACATGAGGAAATTCATCAGCCAAAGCAATAATTGTCAATCGCCAATTACATTGCAGTTTTTGGTTCACAAGTTCAATGATTTCATCGGTCTGAATACTGGGCCTGTCACTTTGCTCTTTGTCATGCATTTTGTGTGGCCATTTTTAAAGTTTCACCACCATTGTCTAACTTTTCCTTTACTCATTACTGTAGGTCCATATACTAGGAACAACTCCCGATGAATTTCAGCAGCTGAAGATCCTTTTGCAACAAAAATTGAATCACATTGCACACTTCAGAACCAGCGGGAGAAATGACTGTCCTGGACATTGCGATCTGCATTTATTGGCAGGCAAACGACTATCGAATGAAAACAAAAACTGCAGTGGCTTTGTAAATAGCCGACAGATGCCCCTGCATGCATGAAACTGTCTTCAGACCCGCTAATATTAAATAAAAGCCGACGGTCCTTACTTTAAGAATTTACCTCATATATTATTTTTCTTTATGGAGAAATTGAATTAAAAAACAATTAAAACAGAAGAAATGAAAAATGTAATGAATGAAAGCCAATGATGAAATAAATATCAAGATCTATAAACATAATTTTCTAGAATTTTAGAAATTATTTTACTAGGTAATAAGAATGGAAAGGACAAACTAAAGAATAATTTAAAAGTAGGTTAGCACTAGCTAAAAGATTATTCATGAAGAAAAAACATGTTAAAAAAATTTAGGTTTAGGAATAAAGACATTTTTTTTTAATTTTTATGTTATATAATGTAACATTGACAATGGGAAAACTAGAAAGGTTTTAAAAATGTATTTCTGAAAATTAGACATTTAATTAAATTAGAAATAAAAAAGTTTTTAAGATGAATTGGAGAAAAATGAAACGTATGTGATTTCTCATAAGAAATAATAATGTATAATTAACCAATTTAGTGGTCTGTGGTGAAAAAAGTCCTTTGTTCTGCAGCAGGCAAACATCCACTTATTCTGTATATTTATTCTTTTATTTGAATAAAAACATAGTGATGTAAAAAAATTAAAGTGAAATAATATGTGATTGCTTACTACCAACCTCAGTGGAATCCTTTGCATTACAGTGATGGACTGCTGTTTTGCAAAAGTTTTAATTTTACTTTGTCAAAAGCAATTTGTACGACTAATGTACAATTGTAATATGTTACTGATCATGTGGAATTATGAATTTTTGCTTATACTTGTAGCTTTTGTAGGAAAGTTTTCTGAAATTATGGGGAAAAAGGAAAAATATTTTTGGGTGAATTTCTTCTTACTGGTTGTCATATTGAACAGTTCTGTGTTCTTACTTCAAATATAATTATAAAAATCATTTCAAAAGAATTGCTGCTTAAGTGAATACATTTGTTTATACTATATATATGTCTTATATTATAAGACATCTCATTGTAACAAGAAAGTTCACTCTAAGGCAACTTTGTAATTTTAGATTTTTTTTTACAGATGTGTGTGAGCTAGAATGTCCACAAGGATATGCAGAAGATAAAAATGGTAACAAGTTATGTGAATGTGCCAAAACTACTCTGTGTCCTCCAATGACCAACTGCAAAAAGAATTGCCCACATGGTTTCCGACTAAACAAGTCAGGTTGTCCTCAGTGTAAATGTGATTCTTGTAAACCTCTTGTTGGATGTTCAAAGAAATGCCCTCATGGATTAATGACAAATCAAAATAATTGTCCAATTTGTAAATGCTTACGTAAGTGTTTCAACATAATTGATTAAGTTATTTTTCTCTGGGTGATGCAGAATCTTTTTGATTGATTATTTAGTATTTTAATTATGTGTATAGCTTAAATATTCTGTAAATTATTGTTAGAATTTAATTTTTATGATTTTTTTTTATGTATTCATGAAAATTGATTTATCTGCTAAAATTAAACAGAGAATTTAAAAATAAAAGTCCAAGTATGCTTGAATGTTTCCTGGAAGATGTTTTAGATATTTTTGCAAATTTATTTTGATTTGACTGTTTGAAATAATATTTATATCAGGGAACATTGATTGTTTCATGATTAATTTACTGAAATTACAATAAATTTCTGTAGCACTTTTATAATTTTTTAAACTTATGTACTGATAAATATGTAATGTAAACTTTAAACAGAATCTTGTTCGATCTATACTAATTTACATAAGATGTTAAATTAATTACCATAGTTCTAACTTAACTAAACAAAATTGAAACTTCACTTTGTGTTTAATTCAGATAAAGAATTAAATAATATTCTTTACTATTTTGCTAAATTAAACAATTTGACAAGTTTATAAAACATTTACAGTAGAACACGAACAAATTCACTGGTAAATGCCATTTAAAAAATAATTGATTCTCTTGTAATCTTAACACCTTACAAATTTAATAAAAAGTATTTTAGTTTTACCGATTCAAACATGGCTAAAATAAGTTGTTTAAGTTTTAATAATACTTTATATTTCATAATTTTGTCTCATTTCTCATCTACATTGAAATCTTAATAAAAATGTTTACTAAGGTACTTTTTCTAATAAATGCTTATGATTAATACATACAATTAAAATAAAAATAAATTAAAGTTTCACATTCATCATTAACTAATCAGAAACTTTAAAATGGATCCAATCAAAATTTATTTCCTCTGATTATAGACCCGATTTATTATTTCAATTGCAAAGACATTAGTTCACATTTGATTTTGATTGAAGGATTATTTAGATTGCACTTATAAATAAACCTGTACAGTGATTTATTGAATCCATAATCCCCTTAATATTTTGCTTGACTAAGGAGTTGTTTACCTTAATTACTAAATCTTGAAATTGCATTTATACAGTAGTAGGACTAAAAAATTCCAAACATCAGTTTCTCACACTCGGTTCAATATCCTTTTAATGGAGTCTAATAAGTTAAACATCAATTTATCATTTTCAGATAACTGACACAGCCCTTTGTAGCAAATATGTAATTTTTTTTTTGTATTCAGTCATTTGACTGGTTTGATGCAGCTCTCCAAGATTCCCTATCTAGTGCTAGTCGTTTCATTTCAGTATACCCTCTACATCCTACATCCCTAACAATTTGTTTTACATATTCCAAACGTGGCCTGCCTACACAATTTTTCCCTACTACCTGTCCTTCCAATATTAAAGCGACTATTTCTGGATGCCTTAGTATGTGGCCTATAAGTCTGTCTCTTCTTTTAACTATATTTTTCCAAATGCTTCTTTCTTCATCTATTTGCCGCAATACCTCTTCATTTGTCACTTTATCCATCCATCTGATTTTTAACATTCTCCTATAGCACCACATTTCAAAAGCTTCTAATCTTTTCTTCTCAGATACTCCGATTGTCCAAGTTTCACTTCCATATAAAGCGACACTCCAAACATACACTTTCAAAAATCTTTTCCTGACATTTAAATTAATTTTTGATGTAAACAAATTATATTTCTTATTGAAGGCTCGTTTAGCTTGTGCTATTCGGCATTTTATATTGCTCCTGCTTCGTCCATCTTTAGTAATTCTACTTCCAAATAACAAAATTCTTCTACCTCCATAATCTTTTTTCCTCCTATTTTCACATTCAGTGGTCCATCTTTGTTTCTACTACATTTCATTACTTTTGTTTTGTTCTTGTTTATTTTCATGCGATAGTTCTTGCGTAGGACTTCATCTATGCCGTTCATTGTTTCTTCTAAATGCTTTTTACTCTCGGCTAGATTACTATATCATCAGCAAATCGTAGCATCTTTATCTTTTCACCTTGTACTGTTACTCCGAATCTAAATTGTTCTTTAACATCATTAACTGCTAGTTCCATGTAAAGATTAAAAAGTAACGGAGATAGGGAACATCCTTGTCGGACTCCCTTTCTTATTACAGCTTCTTTCTTATGTTCTTTAATTGTTACTGTTGCTGTTTGGTTCCTGTACATGTTAGCAATTGTTCTTCTATCTCTGTATTTGAACTCTGATTTTTTTAAAATGCTGAACATTTTATTCCGGTCTACATTATCGAATGCCTTTTCTAGGTCTATAAACGCCAAGTATGTTGGTTTGTTTTTCTTTAATCTTCCTTCTACTATTAATCTGAGGCCTAAAATTGCTTCCCTTGTCCCTATACTTTTCCTGAAACCAAATTGGTCTTCTCCTAACACTTCTTCCACTCTCCTCTCAATTCTTTTGTATAGAATTCTAGTTAAGATTTTTGATGCATGACTAGTTAAACTAATTGTTCTGCATTCTTCACATTTATCTGCCCCTGCTTTCTTTGGTATCATGACTATAACACTTTTTTTGAAGTCTGACGGAATTTTCCCTCTTTCATAAATATTACACACCAGTTTGTATAATCTATCAATCGCTTCCTCACCTGCACTGCACAGTAATTCTACAGGTATTCCGTCTATTCCAGGATCCTTTCTGCCATTTAAATCTTTTAATGCTCTCTTAAATTCAGATCTCAGTATTGTTTCTCCCATTTCATCCTCCTCAATTTCCTCTTCTTCCTCTATAACACCATTTTCTAGTTCATTTCCTCCGTATAACTCTTCAGTATATTCCACCCATCTATCGACTTTACCTTTCCGAGGTAAATTGATAGTTGGTAATTTCACTGAAGGTTTATTTTCGTTAATGCAAGATTGGTGTGAGTTGAAGTGCTGGGTTTCTGAAACAGATGTTTCCTTTAAATATTCTTCCATTTGCGCCCTAATTTTATAATAATTGTCTTTAAAATCTAACCTATCTTCTAAATGCGTATCGTAATTTTTCTCGTCCTGTACTTCTAGCAAACTCTGTGTTTTATTCAGATTATCTAAAATATTTGGCATTCCATCATATTTAACTTTAATATTACTTTTTGGTGTCTCATTATTACATTTATCGACAAATGTTTTTATGCGTGTTAATTGAGCCGTCAATTAACATAGCCCATACTCCTAGTTGTTTTTTCAAAGTTGTAATTTCTACTTCAAGAGACATAATGATAATTTTTATAAAATACTTATAGATATAACTATCAACGTAAATTAAAGATTTATAGGAAAATAAGAAATTAATAATTATTAAAAATATAGACGATGTGGATGGAATTAATCGGTAAGAAATAATAATGTGAATGATAAAGGGATCAAATGAAGGAAAGTAAATGTAAATCTATATCGTAGATAGGGACGTAAATAAGGAGCTGAAATTCCCAATTTGAATTACTTATCTGGAACAATTAAGATAAGGGATGGGTAGCAGCTTCCTTGGCTTGAAGGTCATGACGAAATGGCTCTTTACTTAGCACCAAGGTCGATGTCTGCATTCCAAGTTGATTTGTAATTACTATATTACACATGGATATTATTACGCAACTATATTATACGATATATTACAAACTATATATACTATATTACGATATATTACAAACTATATATACTATATTACGATATATTACAAACTATATATACTATATTACAATATATTATACGCAAACTATCTTCTGCACACACAAAAAAATATCCGGCCCGGACGACCAATGTAAAAGATCCGGCCCGGAGGACCAATGTTAACGGGCTGTACGTAGTAGCAGAATAATGGACTGTAGTATACATAAAATTATTACACATTGATTGATAACTAAATAGACTATATTTATAAGATTAACAATATTTAACTATGATGCAGAGGCCGTACTGGCGTGCATGCTTACTCTAAGACTGTCCAACTTCGACCGACTAGAATACAGAATGTTCTTAGTACTAAAGCTGCCCATAGGCAGCGCTGAGTGTCTGATTTTAAACCAAACAGTAGTTGTAATTTATGTTGAGCATCTGCCCAGGATTAAGCCATTAGACCGAGTGCTTTGTATAAAGCAGGTACATTTACTTTTTTAATACCTATAACACCATTTTGTTTAAAATACTCCTTCATATTTGCTGTAAAAGTCAAATAGTAAAAGTTTTCTCCTTCAGGGTTTCATGGCATACTCTGATTTCATTCTATGTCCACAAAAGAAGTACTTTCATGTAGTTTTTGTGTATTCCTTTCCAAATTACCATTCAACCCAGTTGGAATTTAGTTTGTCCCAAAGCCTTTCAAATGAAATAGAATCAAACACCCAATGAAAATCAGTAAAAATAGCAATTACTTCTCTTTACTTTAATCTCATACTTCTCTTTGCTCTAATCTCTTGGATTAAAGGGATTAAGGTGAAATCCCGTTGCTAAAGGAGATTTTGTTCTCTTCCAATCCAAATTCCCATCTGCACTTTAGGTAATAACTCTATTGTCCCGATTCAATTATTCTATTGTGCAGTATCTTAGTAAACATTAACCAATGTAATAATTAAATAAATTCCTCAATATCTCAAAAGATTATTATTGGTGATTGTATTTTTTAAAAATCATTTTCACCTTAATCATACATCATTTTTCAGGCATCATTTCATCTTCCAAAATCTTATTATTAGTATTTAATAAATAATGGAACTACATCAGAGTGAAATTTTGAAGACATTCATTTACGGCATTACTAGACTGGAAACTTTAGCTATTTGTATTTTTAAAAATTTCTTTCATTTCTAACAGTATCCAATTCAGGATGATGCTAAAATATAATATTCTCGGCACCCAATTCTGCATGTGTATAGCTCTTTAAGGTCTTTCCTTGAAACGGCATTAACTTCAGCAGTATGACATCTTTTCCTCTTCGCACTATTCCAAAACTCTGCAGTTCTATAAAAATTACTCAGTTTAAATTTTTGATCGTAAAAATTATTTTTACATATCCTCTATTTTTTGTTATATCTGTGTTATATACTGAAATTTTTCAAATTGTTTATCTGCAAATGAGGTTTGATTCACCTTTTGTACTAATTCTTTATTTCTTTCTTAACTAACATATTATATTCTCCATTAAACCAGGATTTCCTCATGCTTTTTCCTTCATTATTAACAATGTAAATTTTAATAAAGCTAGATTGTTTCATAGTATCATTTATTTCATATTGTTCATTTACTTAACTAGTTTGAAGATTAATTTTCCCTAATTCTTCCATAATAATCTGATACCTAACTAAAATATCTCTTTTTTACTAAATAAAGCTTGTTAATCATATTTTACTTTTTTAAATTGTGGAACTAAAACCTAGAATAGTCATAAGATGATCAGAGTTGCCAAAAACTATGTTAATCTCAAAATTTGAACAAGTAACAAACAGTAATGGATTCATTCAAACCACAGATTTATAACATTGGCCTTGAGGGTCTATAGATGTGTATTTAGCAGGGCAATCTTCACCGAAATTTCCATTACACAGTAAAAAATTAAGCTATCTCAATACTTCCTCTCTATTAACAGTAATGAATTTATCTAAAGAATTCTTATTTCCATTGAATCAACAATTCAACTCCTTTGTATGACAAATTAAATCCCCCCTCCCTGATTATAATTTTAATATTTACATTTCAAGAAATTATCGTTTAATTCTAACTTAAATATAGCTACAAAATACGTCCAGTAAGTAGAATCAGTAACAAACAACTCATTATAATATTTTTATTTTAACAAAAATTTACCATTTTTTCAAACTTGAAGCCTCTATAATAGCTACATTAAACTATCTTTAAAAATATCATTATACCCAAACTATACCTATAATACTTTTATTCTTAAAAAAAGCAAACTTATTACTTAAAAATCATTGAGAAAATTAAGCTTATAAAAGTTCTGCAGTGAAATCTATGTTTCACAAAATATACAAATGCTGAATGATATCAGATTCATTACTAATCTTAATTAATAATCAAATTATTCCTATCAAAGTTCAAAACTCTACTTTTCATTTTTTCTTTTTTTTAAAATTAATTTTAATTTAAAATTTATTTCTAATTTAAAAAAATTTTTTTTTTTATGAAGACAATAAATTAGTTCAGACTGACCCTTCATTACTTCTTATTGTCAATAAGATAACACAACCTTTGAACATCAGGCTATATTGTCTTTCTTGGTTTGCTGACTTCTTGGAGAATAAAAAAAAACTGCTGAATTGACCTGTTAAAGTGTTTATTTATTAACATTTTCTTCTTCCCTGCATTTTGGATCATGCTATTCATTACAGAAGATTTAGCATCCACTTTCTATATTTTGACAAAAATGTCATAAGTTACCAAGTCTTGAGGACTACCACATTTCAACTAGTGATTTATCGTTAAACTTAACAAACATTTATCTTAAACCAAACCTATTTTAAGTGATTGTTCTTAAGATATTCTGTAGCTAAATGATGCTAATTTGCACATTCTAGAGATATGTGTATTCTTATATAAAAATATTTTTCTAGGTTGCATTTAAAATATGTCTGATAAATGAAGTGAATTGATAAGTCATCTTAAGTGTAAAAAAACCCTTTATTTCTAATTTAAAAATTTTCTAGAACTACTAATGTGGGGAGGCCAAAGATTATTATTTTGGCTTGGCTACCTGCAACTAAATCACTTAAAATTAAAATTTGTAATCTCTCTTACTTTATCATTAACAACCTTATAATACTTTATCCTTATTAAAGAGAGTATTAGAATTCTAATACCATTAAAGTGAACAGTTTGCTCTAATTCATTCATTTTATAATACAGTGTTTAAGGACGTATTCTCCTTCTTTATTTTCAACAGTTCCTTTTAACTTTCAGATACATTTTTACTTATTTCAA
The DNA here is from genome assembly GCF_047948215.1 of Lycorma delicatula. Lineage (NCBI taxonomy): Eukaryota > Metazoa > Arthropoda > Insecta > Hemiptera > Fulgoridae > Lycorma > Lycorma delicatula. Next base: position 30,290,552 of record NC_134456.1, read on the forward strand.
TTATTTGTTGTTCAAATTCTCTTCACAATTATTAATGACTTTCCAATATTTACATCTTTATATTTAACTGTATTTATATCGATTTGCAATAAATTTATTTCATTTTTTATCCATAACATATTTGTTTGCAAGTTAGATAGTGTAATGGTAATATCGTTTGCCTCTTCTCCTTGTCCTCTGACCCTGAATTTTATGGAAATAGAATCATTATCCACTTTCTTCTTATTAATCTTGCATACTGATCAGATTGATGTAAATTTAAAGTACCCTGAGGTATTAATACACTGAGGTCAATATTAACTATTTATACACAACAATGATAATCACTGATTCCAAAATACAGTAGGACGAAGTTCACGATTGGCTTTATTCCAACAAATCAACAAATGTACCACAACTATTAACTTATTGAACTAAAACACAGAAACTTGTTCTCCATTCTTTTGTTTATTGAGAAGGAATATTTTAAAAATTATTCCTTGCATTTTAAAATCCCTAGAATTTACAAGTATAAACACAAAATATCACTCACACAATTAATCTGTTCATTACAATAACTGCTAAAATTTTAGTTGTAGGTTATTGAAATTTTCCAAGGGGATTACACAAGCTTTAGAGATCTTTTTAAGTATTTTCTTGGAGTTCCTAAAAGGTAACAGGTATTGAATTGATTGATTGAATAATTTTCCATTTATAAAATGCCAGAAAGTATTAACTATTATTTCAATTTATTTCATTTATTGGAAGAAGTTTTTAATTACATCTTAAAGTTTAAAAGGTGTTCAGTCTCTTAAAAAAAATGTCTGAATTTGTGACTTTTTGAATTGGTTGAGGGCTAGAATTCAGATATAGCTTAGAGGTGCTTAAAAAATTACCATGGCGATCTTGGTAAAGTTCTTTGTTAAAGATATTTGCGTATAAATTGTTATTTGATTCCAGTTTTAAATTGGAATAAATGAAGTAGAACTTATAGAAAAATATCTTTTGGTATTTAAATTTTCAGTATTTATTTAATTTATAATATGGAGAACTAAAAGAAAACATTGCATTTTTTTTTCTGTTCATACATTAATAATTGAGTCAAAACTGAAGATGATCTATGGATCAAAATACATCTGTCAAGTTGTAAGTTATTTTTTAGTTCATAAACTATATTATAGAAAATTAAATAAATTTTAACTTTAATTTTTTTTGGGGGGGTTTTCTGAGTGAAAAACGCAAAGAAAAATTAAGGATAAAACTTTTATTTCATTTTCTGCAATGTAGTTTATGATCTAAAACATAAATTAAAAATTGACTAATGTATTTTGTTCCTTAGATCATCTTCACTTTTGACTTTCAATTATTAGTGTATTAGTAGCAAAAAAATAGTTTTATTTATTTATTTATTTTTTTATTAAATATCGTAATTGCATAAAAATAAATTAAATGAATGTTCCCAGTTAAAATTTTCTTTGCTGCATTACTATTTTTCATTTTTTTATCTGGTACAGTTAAATCTTCTTTCCTACATGAAATTTTGTTTAAGTATCTGTTGAAAAAGTCTATTGGTTAAATCAAAAAATAATTATTTTTTGTTAAAACTTATTGATTTGAACTTCCTTATATCCTAGAAAGTATGGTTGTTTAGTAAATTGTTATTTCTTAATAAGTTTATATTTTTTTTATGTTTTCAACAAAATTAAAAAAAAAAAAACTTATACTGTGACTGGAAATATGTATAGTGTATGTTTATTTTGAAAACTAATACTAAAACATATTAATAGCATAATATTATCTATTTTCAGCTTTTGGATCAAGTGAAACTTCAAATACTTCATTTAATGTCCAGAAAGAAAAAGTTTGCTCTTCAGGTATCTATTTCATGTTACTAATTTCCACTTAAGAATACTATCGATTTGAATATTTTGGCATATTTTTTTATAAAAAAAGAAACATTCTCAGAATTACTGTATTTGCTCAAATAAATGCCGGTCAAGGTTTTTTCATACATTTTCTCTCTTAAAATGGGGATTTGACCTATATGCAGAGCTGATTTGCATTTGGATTCGATCAGGCTTTTAAGTTATTTTTTAGTTTATTTGTGATGGAGAACTTGTTAGAGTTTATATTTATAGTAATAACTACCTTCAGTTATTATTATTAATAAAAGTAATTAATGAAAAATGTTGGATGGATGAGACTTTGTCAAAAATTGGCTTAAAAGATCTGGTCCAGAAACTTAGATCTTAGAAGACAGTGATCCATGTTAATATTAGAGTCATTCCAGGGGTCATCTCACCAAAAATGTAAAATTGGAAGTAAAAAAACAACGCTGATTTAGTTATAATACCTGGTGGTATGACTTACGACTAACAGTTACACATTTTGGATGTAGTTGTGAACAAGCCCTTTTATAGATAATCTTACAAAAAAAAATATAATTTGTTGGATACAAAGCATCAGTCATCAGCTAACTCCTACTGGAAGAATAAAAAACATCCATGGGCTCTTTTTATGTGAGTAGATTATTAAGTCGTGGAACTCAATAACACCAGATAGCTTTAGACAGTGATTTAAGAAATATTGCATTAGCAATATATTAGATGATATTCTGCGAGAGGATGATCAAATAATGAAAATATTTTATTTTCAGATGGAAGTAGTGATGAAGATAATAGCACCAATTTTAAATGTTCATGTGGTATGAGTAAATTTTTGTGAAGTAGTAAATTTTTTTTCATGAAAATACAGAAAAATAATTTAAATAAAAAAAATTAAAAATTGCAATGATTATTATTTCATTAAAAATATTTCTTACTAAAAATCTTGTACACAATTTTACTTTTTTTTATGATGGTATTTAGGTATAAAGTTTAAGCAAGTAGATATAATATTATAAAATAATGCTAATATTAATTTAGTACTATGATATTAATCTCTTAATATTATATCTCTTGATATTAATTTCTTATTGGTGGAAAAAGAATTTCCACCAACTTCTTTTCCTGAAAATTAAATTCAAAAATTGACCTATATTTGAGCAAATACAGTATATGAAATTTTATGCATCTTGAAACATGTAATGTATTACATAAATACACTGTTAGTTAGTTGGAAAGTCTTATAAATAAGTACAGGTGAAGCTCTAGTTTTAATATTTTATCTGAACTTCTGCTATTCATGCTTATATATGTATGTATGTATGTATATATAGTATGTATTGTATTCTTAAAAATCAATTGAGTATTTATTTCTAAAACTGCAATTTAAATATCTGAAATCTTGAACAAAATTACAAATAAGAAATTGCAAGCTTTAAGTAACAAATTAAATTTAGTTTTTTACATTTGAATGTAAAATATTTTTCTGTAATGTTTTTAATCCTTTAATTTTTTTATTTTTTTATTGAATATGATATGTAGTCTTGTTATTATACAGTTTAACGTACATTAGTCATTCATTTAATTGTCTACAACAGTGTTTCTTAATCTGTGGGGTGCGCCCTCCTAGGGAGGCATGATAACACTAAAGGGGGGCTCGAGCATATCAAAAAGAAAATATTATTAAAAAACATTAATGATTAACTTATCAATACTAAATTAAAAGCAAATTTAATAATTATTAGTAACTCAGACCAAAGCTTTTCAAAGGAACGTTTAATATTTTAAATAGATACTCTGAGTTCTTTTTCTATATTTAGCTGAGATCTGTATTTTGTCTTCAAAGCAACTACTGCAGAAAATCTGATTTTGCAAAGGTAGGATGTTGATAATGGTAACAGTATATGAAATGCTCTTTCAGTACAGCTTAGTTTTCAGTGTTCATCATCCAACCCTGCCCAAAATTTTAAACAGTAATTTATTACTAAATTGTCTCTTGAATTCGCCACTTGCAGTGAAGTGTATGAAGATTTCTTCTTTGGCAGTTGAGAGTCCTTGGGGAATATTTTGAAATGGATCCCTAACCCACTCATAATTTGCTACAAAGTTATCGTCAGCAAGAACATACTTCTTAAAATTCTTTGCCAGCATGGATAAATGATTTTCGGTGGTTACAAAAACAACTTTCACATGTTGTTTTTCAGCCTTGTAAGTTTTAACACATTCATCTACAGAAAAGATTCTTGATTTTAGGCCTCTCATTTTTAATAACTTACTACAGTTACAACTGTCGTTAGCAGAATATTCAGACCAGGTCTCATTTTTTTGGAAGCTTCTCTGTGGATCATGCAATGTGTCCAGACACACAGTGGAGATTTTTGATTCACAAATACTTGTATAGTTGAAAATGTCTTGTGCTCCATGGGTGCATATTCCGATGCAATTTTTCCTCTTCATGTTAGCATTATTTATAAAATCATAGATAAGCTGAAAAGCTGATGCTGTCCATCTTCAGCTGTTTCATCAATTCGATGGGACAGTTTCATTTGATAGAGGTATGGACTGCAATTGTTTGACAAAATTATCTACAAATATAGTTTCTACAATCTCAGTTGCAGTTGGCAAAATAAGCTCTTCATCAATGGTGTGAGGATTTTTACATCTGGCTATTTTATATAAAACTTTGTAAGAGGCAAGTAAAGCTCTTTTATTCAGAAAGTTTTTTTTTTAAAATGATGTTTGCTTTTCATATGATTTTAATTTGAAGAATTTTCGGGGTTTGTTAATGTACTTGCTAGGAAGCATTTTCAATGTTGTTTCATGCAACATCATTGTTGTTTTCAATGTTGTTTAGGTTTCATGCTCTCTGCTGCCAACATTTTTGAGAAAATGACACACAGAGACCTTTCTTCTTCATTTACTTTAGTACTGGTAAACCCAAAATTTAAGTATTGAGAATATTTTCGGAACCATACTTGTCTGTGCACTTGTTGATGCTTTACTATCGTTTAATGCTTGCTTATGCCAACTTATATATTTATCCACGATTTTGTATAAATCTACTGCAATGAATATTTAATATCGTGAATTGTAATTGACATGCAAATTACAACATTCACATTCATGATAGATTCTATAGCAATAGAAGGATCAAATAAACTGGCTGGAGACTGGCTGGAATTGAACGAGGTGCAGCATTTATACACGTTTGCGCAGATGTTCCAGAATGTTCGAGAGAACTTCTTGTGAAGTCGTGAGAATGTCTGATATGGTGGATGTAACACAAGAGAGCAATAGAGAGGCATCGATTCTGGTTTTGTCAATGCAGTGGATTGGTGTTGCCAAATATCAGTAAATTTACTTATTCTTGGTAAATTGTAACGTTTGTAATTAAGGTCATAGTGTAGCTTTAGTGTCAAAATAATCAAAATACATTATTATTGTATGAGAGGGGGCGCGATGAAAAGGTTGAGAAACGCTGGTCTACAATTAAAATTGTTAAGATTACATGTGTATTATTTAATTAAATAATTTATTATTTAAATTGTAAATTTATGGTATCATTAAGCCCAATTATTTTGAAGTATTATTTTAAAGGTTTCATCATTTTTCAGATGGATGAAACCTTGATGAATATAAAAACTTCTTGAAATTACTTAAATAAGTTTTAATTTTTCTCCAGGTATTAAAATCTGATAAATTATGTGACAGGATTATGTTGGAGTTGATCAGAAGGCCAATAGTTGCTTTCTCATGTAGGAGATTGAAAGTTTGTGGCTGGGCCAAATCTGTTTTGTTAGTGCTCTTTGATACTTAGTTATGGTTACTGTTCTGTTTGTGACTTCCGCCTGGTTATTCCAGGGTGTTTACTTGATTTATGTACTGTATGTACAATAAAAGAATGCAGTAGAATTGCCTAACTTTCTTGGCTTCACTGGAAATGGTGTGCAACTCTGGCTTTACCTGCACACACTAGTACTACTTACGAGGAATTGTAAGTGCGGTATTAAAGTATGTATGTTTGCAAGTAAAGAAACTATTCTACTCTTTCAGTAAATTTGAGATACAGGACACATTATCCTCTTTATACAAGAGTTCATAAAAAATAAGTTAATCCAGTCTGAAAACATGTAAAACAATAAACATATTAAATAATACTTGATAAAAAAAGAAATTGTGGTGATTATTCCTCACAATGCATAATGAAAGTGACATACTAATGTAATGGAATTATCTAATTAGCTCAATAATGTTTCAGGAATGACAAGTTCAGGAATGACAAAAAGTAAAAAAAACGCTTTTCTCCTTTCATTTATAAGAGTTCTAATAAGTATTTCAGCAACCTAAGGTTCATTAAATTATGTGAAAAGATTTACCTACTCCTTTAGTAAAATTTTGAGATATAGAGACCATAAAGTGCATACCCCCTGACTTCTCTACTGATTTTACCAAAATTAAACTGAATCAATGCCCCATACACAGAAATCATTGTGCCTATCACATGTTGAGTTTGATAAAATCTTAAAGATTTTATAGCAAAAATATCTGATGTTTATTTGTGCCTCTTAGCGATAACATTTCTTGCAATTTAATTAACAAAAGATATATAAAATTATCTTCCAGTATTAAAGATATCAGAGAATTGCTTGAATAAAAATTCAAGGGGGAAAAAAAAGAAAATGAAGACAATCTGCTCTCAGTCCATCTGAAATTGGTTTGTAGTGGAACAGTTGGAAGATCAGAATTTTATAGCAGTTAAGTTAGTACTATTACACATTATTGTTAATTATTATTTTTAATCAATTACTTTTATGCACTATGTATATGATGACTAATGTATACATGTTTTAATGAACTGTAATAGATGGAATAGTAGTTCGGGATGACGGTGAAGTCTGGTTTGATGGTTGTCGACAGTGTTATTGTATGGCAGGGCTAGAAATGTGTTCACCTCTTCTTTGTCCGTCTACCAACTGCCCTTCACAACTTCTTAATACTTCTGGATGCTGTCCTGTTTGCCCAGGTAAATTTTAAAATACTTTTTTTTATATGTCAACAAATTTACATGATATTAAATTTTGTTTGTATGTATTTACCTTAATCTAATTTAACAGTAAATGAATGCACAGGTATTTTTCTTTAGGAAAACTAATGTAAATTGCATTGAGTCAAGGACAAATTGCAAATTAATGATTTATCAAGTAATATAGGAGTTGTTGGATTGGTAGCGTTGGGACATCTCTGTTTGTGCTCCATGGTTTATTAGGCTTTTGGATTAGTTTAATGGGTTTTTTCTTGATTTGTAGGATCGGTAATTGTGGCAAGTGTATGATTTGATTTTCCTATTTTTTATGAGTTTTGGATATTGGATTGTCTTTTTATTGTGACTATTGTGGTTTTTTATCCTTGTGCCAGTAGGCAATAAGGTTTATTTTTGTGTGCTACTACTTTGGTAAGACAATACAGGTAGTGGTTACCTGTTTTGTTTATTAGTTATTGTGTCTTATCTTTGGTGGACTGTTTTGTTTAGTGCAGGTGTGCGTGATAGTGACTTTTGTTCTTACATATTATCTATCTTTAATTTTATAAAGTTATTTTTTTTTTTTAATTCATTATCTTATCAGTGTGATAACAGCTTGTTGATTAAGGGGTTACCTACCTGTCCGTTCCCGCTGTACTTTCTTTACATATTTTTCTTCTTCTTTTATTGTTCTCTTGTTTTTCTCTCAGCAGTCTCTGGGAGACTGCTGAGACAGAATAAGCTGTGGCATGGGCAGTTGATAGTCGATAGGGGATATACGGAGGTCTTGTTGGAGGACCTGGAAGAGGAGAAGTGGGGGAGGGTCTGTTATACCATTGTCATGGATTCTGCTACAGGAGATAAAACTTTGGTAGAAGATATTTATCGAGTATTAAAGAGGATGCAGTATGTGTGTGTCAGCCGTATTTGGAGTAACAGCAAATAGGGTAGGCTGGACCCTTAAGAAGGTAATTCCAAATACTTCTGTTCCTTACTGCAATGCTATTTGAACACTTATCGAAAAATTTCTGGCAACAGGCTCTGTTAAAGATGCTGATCGAAGTGAAAGACCACCTAAACTAAATGAATGCTGCTTGATATTTTGAATGCTATGGCTGAAAGTCCATCCAAGTCAATGCAAAAGTTAGCACAGCAGCAAGATATTGGACTTGTCATACTGTAAGAAAAGAACTTTTCCCATTCCTAAGTAATGTTGTTCAAGATCTGAAACCTACAGATTAAGCTGAAAGACTAAATTATTGTCAATAGTTTAAATATTTTATTGACCAAAATTCCATACGTGTCCTTGACATTACTTTTTTTACACGTGAAGCATGGTTCATCTGGTAGGATATATTAATTCACAAAATACACGACTGCGGTTGACAACTAACTCCCATTAATTACATGAATAATCTTTACTCAATCTGAAAATTGGAGTCTGAGTGGAATGCACATTGTGGGTCCAATCTTATTTCAAAATACAGTTTTATGATCGTTATTGCATTGTTTTAACTAACTTCATTAGTGTGTGAACAGCAGTGGAAATTAATTACGGCTGGTTCTAACAAGATGGTGCCACAGCTGATGACTTTTTTTATGAAATATCTTTGGTTAACAAAACATTTCAAGGGATTTGTGGCCTGTACTATTGCCCAATCTGACTCTGCCACATTACTTTTTAAGGTAGGTAGTGAAACAAATAGTGTGTCGCAACAAACCATATACAATTGACAAAATAAATCTGCAATAACAGCATACATACAAGACATTTCAGTACATCAACTGGTTAAAGTGTTTGAAAACAAATTGAAATGCGTGCAGTATTGTATTTATGTTGAAGGAGTTCATTTTCAACCCCTTTTATATACTAAGTATATTCAGTTATTGTAATATCTGTTTCTATAAAATAAAACTACAAAGTAATAATAAGAAAGTTTGGTAATTACACTTCAAAATTCTAGTGCATAGCAACTTTCTGAACTCATTGTGTATGTATATAAATATATATATATATATATATATATATATATATATTGTGTGTGTGTGTGTGTGTGTGTGTGAGTAAAAAAAAAAATATATAAAGTTAAAATATCTTACTATTATTATACATGTAGTAAGTAATATTAACCTGTTAATGTAAATAAATTACTATTAACAATGATTCATTCTATTATAATGTCCATGTGTGAGAGGAAGTACTTTATTTTTTCATAAATTTAAAAATCTCTTTTGAAATAACATTAGTTACTTCTTAGAAATGTTCCTGTACTTAATTTGGAAAGATATGCTATACACGAGGGTTGTCTGTGAAAAGTTTTGGTCCTCACCATGCTAATGGCAGCACTCGGCAACAAAAGTTAGGGAATATATTCGTGGATACGTTAAAAGGTACTCACTAAAAATTCAACCATTTTGGATGCTCAGTTGTTTGATAATCATTTGAGTAAGTCATTGTGAATGTTTTTGTGAAAATGGAAAAAATTGAATATTGTGCTGTGATTTAATACTTGCACTTGAAGGCAATACGCCTACGCAAATTAAAACCGAGTTGGATACTGTTTATGGGGACTCTCTTCCATCATTTGCCACTGTGAAAAGATGGACAGCTGAATTTAAACATGGTCGTACCAGCTTGGTTGATGATGAGCATTCAGGACAGTCAAAAACTGCAATCACCACTAATATCATCGAAAAAGTTCACCAAATGGTACTGGATGACTGATGAATTAAGATTAGAGATGTAGCAGAGGCTATGGGCATATTGAAAGAATGTGAAAAAATAAATAAATAAGAATAAATGACACTAAAGAATTGGATATGTGTAAGGTATCTGTGCATTGGGTGCCGCATTTGCTCACTGTGCACCAAAAACGCATTCAAATGAACATTTTCAAGGCCCTGCTGGAGCAGTTTAAGCAAAACGAGTCAGATTTTTTGTGTCTATTCATAACTGTATATGAAATGTGAATCCACCACTGCAGATGAAATGTGGATCCACCACTACACTTCTGAGATGAAACAACAATCAAAACAGTGGACTTGAAAGGATGAACCTGCTCCAAAAAAGATGAAGACATTTCCATTGGCTGGGAAGGTGTTGGCAACTGTTTTTTGGGATAGTAACAAAATTTTGTTTATTGGTTATCTTCAAAAAGGTAAAACAATAACGGGATAGTATTGTGTATCATTACTTGATAAGCTGAAGGGAGAAATTGTAAAAAAACAACCACATTTGAAGAAGAAGAAAGTGCTTTTCTATCAGGACAATGTGCCTGCTCACATTTTGATGATCACCAACGCTAAAATTCAAGAATTGCATTTTGAATTGGTTGATCATTCACTGTATTCACCAGATCTGGCTTCAGTTGACTTTTTCTTGTTTCCTAACCCTAAGGTTTGCTTGGAGAAAAGAGATTTTCATTGGACAAGAGGTTATTGCATATGTAAAGGTCAATTTTGTGGAGAAAGACATCACCTACTATTTAGAAGGGTTAATTAAAGAGGTTAGAAGATCGCTGGAAAAAGTGTATCGACGAAAGGAAACTTTGTTGAAAAATAAACTATATTTGGCAGAAAAAATACGTCTTTATATGTTAGACTCAAAACATTTCAGACAACCCTTGTAATTATACTACTGCTACAGAAACAGTACTGTTTTTACAATACTGTCTTTTATAATAATATAACAATATTAAGCACATTTAGTTTTACTAACAAATATATTTAGAAATAAGAAATGCATTTACTACCAGAACTTATATTTTACCATCTAGCTGATTACCCATCAGTCTTTGCTAGAAAAACCTGATCCTTTTTAATCAGTTTGATTACTTTATCATAGATTTACACTTTGTAGAATTGTTAGCATGTAATAAATACTAGGCTGTTTTTAATTTCTTATTTTTCACCCTTCAAGGTAATTGCAAAGTTGTGATGGTTTTTTGTAATGTAGACTTTTTCTGCTCTTTTGGTCATTGGTGATCTGTTTGAATAAAGGAATTATAATGTTCTGGTAAAAACTGGCGGTTCAGATTTTGTTGTCATGAAATTTCATCATCTATTAAAAGTGAAAATGATATGATTTTCTGGTAAAATATATTATTAGAATAAGTAATACAATAATGAAGTACTATATGCCATACTATAGGTTTTAGGAGATAGGACATAGTAGTGGCATATAATATAAATAGCATCCTATATCCCTAAATATTACTAAGGAAGGAACTGCATGCAGTACTGGAAAAAATCTTGAGAAACATTTGTCCATATAAAAGTGAGGTATGTAACAGAACAATCTATACAAAGATTTTTTTATGTTGCATGTTGCTAATGTATAAGGCACTATGTCATGTTAATAAAATGGAAGCATAAAGAAGTCAACTTAAATAAAAAAAACTATAAATAATCTGAATTAAATTACTAAAGATTTACCGAGTAATTAAAATTTATAACCTCAAAATAATGAGTAGTTATGATAATAGGTAATACGAATTTCCTGGTTTAAATGTGTTTTATAATAATGTCTGATGTTACTATTTCATTTTCAGGACCTCATGAATCAGTGAAGCGACATATGATATGTGGTGGAAGTGATGGAACAGACAGTCTTCGTATTGAAGGTGAAAAATGGAATCTCAGTTCTGATGTTACTTGTGTCTGTCAAGGAGGTCGTACATTGTGTCATGCACCTCCTTGTCCACCAGCACCTTGTCATTATCAGTCTATGACTTTGGATTTAGGTTGTCCACATTGTTCTTTACAGCTTCTAAACAGCACCTTCCAGTGAGTTAATATCTTATGTTATTTATAGATAGATTAGCTAACATAGCCCTGCATATTTGTGGGTGTCAGGGATATTCCACTGTGCTGTAATACCCACTGGTAATACAGTTGAATAGAACTGGTTTAGAGTATTTCTGTTTCTATGAACACTGGTAGATGGCAGCAACTTTGGAGTGCTTTATTGTTGCAGTATATGATTAAAACTTGTACAGATAGCTTCTGCTATGTTATATTATTGTTACCATTTCTAGCTTTTAATTATAATTGATATTTCTCTATTAGTGAGTTGTTTTTTTGTCTATTTTTAAGTTTAACCTTGATTACTTATTTAATTTTTTTGAGAAATTTCATTTGAAAATTCAGTTAATATTAAGAGAGTTACTAAATCTCCATATTAGGAGATTTATTCAGACCGTTAGTTATAGATATGTATGTTTTTTCTATATTCAATTAAAAAAAATTAAGAACAAACATGTGGCAAGTTCAGTTACTGTGGACTAAACTTGAACATGCAGTTTATTCATTGATTTTATTTATAAACTTGCATAGTTAGAAATTCTCCTGTTTACAAATATTCACAATTGTTACTCCATGTGGATTCTTGTAAATATTTTGTTTAGTTTAACATTGCTCTTTTTATCATGACATTTTATTCTAAGAGTAATTTTACATTGTAAGAGTAATTGAATAATTTGGATATAGTCCATCTTATATCAGTTTATGAAAACTCAATATATATATATATATATATATTATTATAACTCAATATATATATATATATATAATATAATATATAATATATAATTATAATTTATATATATATATAAAAATTATTTTAAATCACTAGAATAAGTAATAAAATAATCTAAATTTAATATAAATAATTGTACAGAAAATCTGAAGTTACATCTAATATGAGCAGATTATTACAAAATTTATTATTGTAAATAAAGATGTTTAACTCTTCAAAATAATTATGCATTTGTTTAAATTGAAAAGGCACCTAAGTTTTACTGTAGCACCTTTCAGGTGCTACATATTTTGTGAATAATTCTTTAGATTAGTTGAAACTTTTCTCATTTATATTTTAAGAGAGTATTATTTTTATACGACTGCCCAAAAAGGAGTGCAATGTATTTAGGTTGTATGTATGTATGTCTGTTAGTTCCACCATAGCAGCTCCACAGCTTAACTGTTTAGTTGTATGAACCTGCATTTGAATCCTTATGTTACTGGAAGTGTCATAGGCTTTATAAATATGTTATATAATGTAAATAAATTAAAAAAATTTATCAGAGTTAAATTAAAAAAATTTAACCGATTTAGTTTTTGACCCCGCATTGGAATCCTTATGTTACTCGGAGTATCATAGGCTATATAAATAAAAACATTTAAATAAATTTAAAAAAAAAAATTATCTTTATATATAAAAATGTTAAGTTGGTTTGTGTGCGCTTCAAAAACTCAAAATGTTCTGCACCGATTGAGCTCAAATTTTAGCACGATATATAACCCGCATCAAAGATTGTTTTTATCTATTTTTTGCATCAGTCACATACCCGGGATCGCGAGAAAACAGTTTTTTTAATGGTCAGTTGTGTACCAGTGACCGCGCCATCTGCTGGAAGCGAGGGGAACACTCGCCATACTAGCTAACGACAACTGCAGTCACATGTGAAACAATACCTGTTCCCAATTACATTGTTTATTAACAAAAAAAAAAAAAACGTATCCACTTGCATCTGAATCAGATTATTATACAATCTGAATTAAATATTCACTTTAATTGAGGTACTTTTGTGTGATTGTGTCGTGATTGAGCTGCGCCTTTCACCAAGCTCTGAATTTATTAGAAAACGACCAACAGTGGGATATATGTATTAATGACGCGTGCAACACTGCACATCCAAACCAAATTCGTACATTATTCGCAATTATATTGACCGCTTGCTTCCCTTCATCACCCACAGAGTTATGGGAAAGATATCGATCGCATATGGCTGAGGATGTTTTAGCATAGAGTACGCCTAGAAAATACCAATATGACCATGGAATTTACAGAAGGCATTTACAACGAAGCATTGATAAATATTGAAAACAAGTGCTTAGCTATTGCAAATAAAGTTCTTAGTCAATTGTAAATGCCAGCACCCACCCGAGCTGCGATTGCTTCATTTGATGTGGATTATGCCGTGAACAGAGTTACAACATTGGTGATCTTCAGTCATATGTCCAATCAAACATTCCCAAATTAACACGTGAACAGAAAGGCATTTATGATCGCATAATGCAAATGATAAATGACGGAGTTGGGGGGACCTTCTTCTTGGATGCGCCAGGAGGAACTGGGAAAACATTCCTCATTAGATTGACTCTAGCAACGGTTCGATCAAAAAATGACAATTATCCTGTTGCGGAATATCAATCAGCCAAAACTCTGCAACGGCATGCGACTTGCAGTTAAGAAATTGATAAATAACGTAGTGGAAGCAACGATTTTAACGGGGCCTTTCAAAGGTGAAGGTGTCCTCATTCCTCGAATACTCGTAATCCCGACCGATACACAATTTTAATTTAAAAGGTTGCAATTCCCAATTCGATTGGCATTTGCAATCACAATCAATAAAGCTCAAGGTCAATCTTTAGAATTGTGTGGTTTAGATTTAGATGCGGATTGCTTCTCATATGGGCAACTGTATGTTGCGTGTTCCCGAGTCGGCAAACCAGATAGCCTTTATATCTACGCAGACAGTGGAAAAACAAAAAATATTGTATATCCACAAATATTGCAAAATTAAACTTCTATGAAACGTATGCTTTGTTTTGTTTCTCATTTCTCATCCATGCAACCACACTGTGCCACAGCGAAGCGTGGCGGGTAGAGCTAGTACTATATAAAAGTATAATGTATACAAAATTGTCACTCGCACGCTCTTTAATTATTTTTATTAAAATGTTTTTTTTTTTTTGGCAGTCATGTCTTTTAATTTTTAATATTCATCTCTTGTTTTATTGTTTAGTTAATGCATATTTTTTACCGCATGTTTGTACGAGGGCTATTCAGAAAGTAAGGAACGTTTTGGAATTTTAAAAAACGAAGTACAAGAAAAACTTTTTATTATATACATGTGAAAGAGGGACTAAAATACTACTTTTCAACATAATCACCATACAAATAGGGGTGGACAAGCTTTGAAATTCCTGTGTCTAAAAATTCTGCCGCCTGTGATCTCAACCACTCAGTGACGCGTACTTGGAGCTCCTCATCGTCGTCCAAATGCTGTGTTGCTAGCCAGGTCTTCATTTTCGGGAACAAGTGAAAATCACTTGCAGCAAGATCTGGACTGTAGTGGGGATGAGGAAAAACTTCCCAGTTAAACAAGTTCAAGAGTTCTTGCATACGGTTTGCCATGTGAGGTCGGGCATTGTCATGCAAAAGCAAAAGGCGTCAGGTGGAAACGTTCCTTACTTTTTGAATAGCCCTCGTATTTTACAGGTGTATGTGTAAAATACATGTATTTTTGGTAAAATGTACTAGTTTTTTAGGTGATAGGTAACCTTGGTTGATGTAAATGACTTTGGTTTATCTTCATGATCTAAACTATTTATTTGGCCTTTCCTTTATTATTACTTTTAGAGAAATCTTTCTTATTGTTTATTATAGTGAAAGAAACAGTTGCAAAGAAGGACTGTGCAGATATGCATATTAACGTGGATTCAGACAAAAACAAGGTTATTAGAAGTTTGCATATTATGATGTTATGTTTTGTGTAGTAAAAAATATTTATACAACAAATTTTTTTCATAATTATAACAACTGAATATGGAAAAAACTATCTTTGTTTCCATGTAGTGAGTGGTGGTTTCAAAAGTATAACTATTGAGGTCGATAGTTATGGATATATATGTATAAATATTTTTTTCTGTATACAATAAAAAAAGTAGCCTCTGCAGATTGGGAACAAAAATGTGACAAGTACAGTTACTGTGGACTAAACTTAAACATACGATTTTATTTATCAACCTGCACAGTTAAGAATTCTCTTGGTCATAAATATTCACAATTCACATTCTATATGCATTCTTGCAAATGCTTTTTAAGTTTAACACTGCTCTTCTTATCATGACATTTGATATTGCCAATATTATATACTTTTTTGCCAACACAGAAGAAAAAGAAAACTTATATTTAATTTTTTTTCAGATTGAGCACAAACTGTGAAGGTCATTATGGAGTAACAGTCTGGAGAGAAAATAACTGTATCAGTTGTTTATGTGATGGAGTTCAACCCGTTTGTTTTACTGAAGTATGCAGTAGTGAACCGTGCAATCATCCTCTGCATCTTAAAGGGCATTGTTGTCCAATCTGTTTAGGTATGAATAGATTGGATAGGTTAGAATCTTTTATCATCACTGTAGCATATAATTTTATTTTACATGACAAATGGAAATTTTATTTATTGCAGTAATTTTAATAATCTTTGGTTTACAATAAATAATGTACATAAATAATTTTCAGTATAATGAAGTAATATTATTTGATTCTGCGTTGGCTGTACTTTTTGTTTTTTAACTTAGTGTACGTAACCTTCTTATATTACGTAACCTTCTTAACTCTTTACCCTAAGTATATGTGGTCTTTCAAACCATCTTTCTTCATCATAATTGCTCTAGCATTCTCCTCCAATAGATCTACTCTTTCTATTTCTGTCTTTGTTAGATCATTTATCTTCCACCTTATCTCCCATGAATTGTTATAACTACGTATCTATTACACTACATTACTTCTGTGTTACATTCTCTGTGTTGAATGTCTGGCAATTTGAATCTTGTGGTTTTTATCTTTGCTGTGGAATCATGTACAGAAACCTCAAAATTCACTAATTATATAAAAAAAGAAGATATTCCTGTTTAATTTCTTTTAACTTCTGTTACAAACCTGTTTATTGTAAAAATAAGTTTTTTAAAAACACCAGTATGGGAAATTTTTTAAAAATCTCAAATGAGGACTTGGTTTCCCTTTAGTGGAAACAGTTTTCTCTTTTAATGATTTACTTACCTGGGGTACATAATTTAAACTCTGAAATTGGGAAAGAATTTAGGCTAGCTAAATTAATTTTTTAATCCATTTTCCACCTAAACAATTTCCATAATCCAACTAAACAATTTTTTAATCCATTTACCTGGCCTATATTCTTTCCCAATTTCAGAGTTAAAAATTGTATAATTTTGTATAAGAAGTGTAACTAAGCTGGATGGCTCCTGTGTACACATCCAGAACTACTGTTCAATCTGGACCTTCCTTGCACTTGCTACAGAATGTTACATCTAAGATTAGAGTTTGAAGTATTAGTTTAGTCTGCCAGTTTATGAAAAGTACATACTATATTTCTATATCTACACCAATTAATTAATACAGGGCGTTTCATAGTGTTCTTTGGAGTTTCGAAAATTCATTAACAAAAAACTATTTCACTCATAAGAATAAAACAAGTACTGTACGAAATAGTACTTCAAATAGTTTTTTTCCACTTATACTAGGCAGTTAGTATACTTATACTAGGCAGTTAGGCGTCGACAGTAGAGAAAATGGCTGCCACGGGAAGCGAGAAGTTGTTTTGTGTGTTAGAATTTCACTTGTCAAAGTCAGTCATTTCTGTGCAACATGCGTTTCGGTTGAAATTTCATAAGGAACCACCAAGTGACAATTCAATTCGTGTATGGTATAAACAATTCAGTGAAACTGGTTGCTTGTGCAAGTGAAAATCAACTGGTCATCCATCAACCTCAGAAGTCAATGTCGAATGTGTGTGTGCAAGTTTCATTCGCAGCCCGTCAAAATCGACTGCAACTGCAGGCAGAGAATTAGGAATTCCGAAAACAACAGTGTGGAGAGTTCGTAAACGTTTATTATGCAAACCGTACCATCTTCAATTAATCCAGCATCTTTCTGATGGAGATAAAACACGTAGGCTCGATTTTTGTTTACAGTTACAGGAAAAGATGTCGTTAGATGAAGGTTTTCTAAACAAGATAATTTTCAGCGATGAAGCTATATTCCATATTAGCGGCAAAGTAAACTATCATAATGTGTGAGCATGGGGAACTGAAAACCCACACGCTTATGTGGAACACATTCGGGATTCTCCAAAAAAGTAAACGTTTTTTGTGCGATCTCTCGTGAGGCAGTGTATAGGCCATTCTTTTTTATGGAAACGACAGTAACCAGCATGATATACCTGGATATGTTACAATTATGGCTTATGCCTCAGCTACTCAAGAACTTCATTTTCCAGCAAGATGGTTGTCCTGCCCATTTTCATAACGAGTTTCGGCAGTACCTTAACACAACATTACCTCGGTGCTGGATAGGACGTGCATCTGAAGAAGACCAACACATTATACTGCGGCCACCAAGATCACCAGACCTCACACCATGTGATTTCTTTCTCTGGAGTCATGTGAAAGATACAGTGTTTATCCCACCAATGCCGCATTATATCGTTGAGCTAAAGGATCGCATAATCAATGCAATCAACTCTATCAAAAATGACATGTTAGAACGAGTTTGGCAAAAGCTAGACTTTCGTGTTGATGTGTGCTGTGTCAGAGGAGTACATATTGAACATTTATAGATTTTAACAAAAACTGTTTGAGCCCCTGCATCACCTCGTTCAACTTTCATTTAGGTAAGTGAAATGCTTTTTTGTACTGAATTTTTGTAACTCCTAAGAACATTATGAAACGCCCTGTATAATGATGTATCACATCTAATAAATGTTAAACCATTGAAGTAATTGTAATGTAGAATGGATTCACTCCTCCTCAGACCATGTAGGAAAATTTTGTTGTATTACCTGTTTAATAAAATGGTCTATAGGATAGATCTAAAAGAGGCCTACACAAAAATATAATACCATTCAATAATTTTATGAGCATAATGCTATAGTACTTAGTGACAAAAAGAAATGGCGAACTCTCTGGTGAACCAGGTTTGTTTATACAAGAACAACATTGGTACAATGTCTTCTAATGACAAAAATAGCTTTCTGTAGGTTTCATATATGATTACTTTTAGGTTATAATTTGATTATTTATTTTGCAATATTCATTGCTAAATTATTATTATTTTCTTAATATAGATTCTTTATTATTAAATTTTTATTTTGAATATAATGTGTGTATTTTTTTTTAAATAACAAGTTACAATCTTTTATTATCACTGTAGCATATAATTTAATTTTACTTGACAAATGGAGATTTTATTTATTGCAGTAGTTTTAGTAATCTTTGGTTTGCAATAAAAGTGATTATATCATCTTCCAGCACAGTGTAAACAGATTTTGAGCTTATTTAAAAAAAAATAGTATGCTAAATTGTATGGATGTGTCACAGTCATAAAGAAAACAGAATCAAATTGTGTAAAACAGCCAGTTAAAATACTTCACATTCTTTGGTAAATATATATTTAAACCCATTTCCACTCAGTAGTGGAAACATAAATCAGTCATCCAAACTTATGTCAAATTCCATGTACATTTCCTTCTAAGATTTATTTTACTAATTATCTCTAATTCATAATTATAGCTTTGAGTCATGTGGTATAATTACCATCATTTTATTACAGTATTTGTTGTTAAGTTTACCAGTTACTATTTTAAAACAATAGATATAAAGTATTCCTTTGATATGAATTTGTTAAATTCCACAAAAATTAAAATAAAGAAATTTTTGTTTTCATTAAACTATTATTCCAGAATAACATATTCTATGTTTAAAACATTTTTATTAGAGAATTTCATTTAAAATGTTTTTAAAAAATTCTTAGATTCAAATCAAGACTGAATACAAAGTATCAAACAATTTAGATCAGTAAAAATGTTTCTGCCAAACCAATGTACACACAAAATTTATAATTTACATCCGTAAATATTTTGAGAATGCAGTCTTCAATTTTACATTATTGTATATTATTGTGCTTGTGCAATATTTTTTAATGGTTTAATTTGTGTTCGGCAAATGGTTTAATTTGTTTTATTTTATTTTTCAGATAAAATAGAAAAAGGTAATAAAATGGCTACTTTTGAAGTTACAGAAACTACAAAGGATATTTCTGATTTAGGCTGTGTTGTACAACAAAACAATTTGACTCGTCTCTATAAAATAGCAGAAGAATGGCGAGAAAGTGATTGTATTACTTGCCAATGTATTGGACAAGGTCAAACTCTTTGTACTAAAGAAACTTGTATATTACCTTCAACATGCACAAAACCTGTTAAAACTCCTGGTGCTTGTTGTCATACTTGTTTAAATTCTGGTTAGTAAAATGTTTTTAGTATTGTTTCAAGTTAATTTATATTTGAGTGTGTTTTTAATTAGTTAAATTTTTTAATCTAAAAATCTAATGTAGTAACTAAGTACTATAATCTAATGATCACTAACTATGTACTACTTAAATTAATCAAATTACTTCTTTTTTTACATTGTCTTACATTTCTGAGACTGGTAGGCTATTAGCTATAGTGACTAAATTAGAGTGATTTAAACTGAATCAGTGTGTTACAAAAAAATAAAATCTTGTTTATTTTTGTTTTTTGAGATTTATTGGCTTTAATTTATTTCTTTATTTTAGGTGCTGGAACTGGTGCTTTGGGTAATGAAACTGTGAATATAGTTATTGTAATTGTTATGATATGCACTATATTTATAATTATTTATTTCATCGCTCGGAAGTGCAGGTTACGCCGTCAGATGAAGTTATCAACGTATGGTTGTCCACCACCACAGTATCAATATAAATTTGTACCATCTTATGAGACACCGCAGTCACAAAGCATACGAACGACTGAAAAATCAGCTTTATCTCCTGTTTAAATGTATGCTGTGTTAAGTAAAGTATTTGTAATGTGTGATTTAAAAAATAAATTTATAATTAAATACATATATATATATACATATATATATGATATCCGTGTTTTAACGGTCAGATCCAGCTCTTCCGTGTTACATAGTGGGTAATATTTTAAGAACATACCACATTTGTATAGACAGTGATAAATATAAGGACCATATTTTACCTTGTAATATTTTTTTAATATGTTGTAGATTTGTTGAACTTATAAAATCAGTTTAGTTATTAAATCTGAGTCTGAAAAAGGTTTCTTAGAATCTTATTTTGTTAATTAACGTGATTATTATTATTTAATACTTTTGTAGTTTACATATTTTGTGTAAAACTTTTATTTTTTTTATTTGAAAAAAAATTAATTTTGGATACATTGGAATTAAAAAAAATATTTTTTTAAACTTTTTAGGATTCATTTATAAAGGTGAATAATACTGATTATTATTATCTCTAATGACAGTAATACATCAAATATGAAACAACATTTTATCAAAAGAGATTACAATAAAATGTGCTATAATCAGTGGTATGTGCGTAACATTACCAATCTTACAAGTTTTAAAAAATTATTAAAAATCCTTAACAATGAATTTTATTTATTTGTATTGAGTTTACTAGTAATGTCTAGTAGATATTTTCTTTGTAACTGATTATGAAGACATCCTTCAAGTAAAACTAACTGGATTTCACATTTACAACATTAATATAAAGTATTCTCTTTTAAGTACAACTTATGTCTTCATATATTAAATGTAGATGTGAACTGATATTCATGTTGTTATTTTCACACATCATGCATATATTACATGCATTATAAACAGCTTATATTATAATGACTTTTTATGCAGCTTACAATCAAATCACAATCTGTGAAAAAATGAATCACAGAGACAGTATGTAAAATTCTTTTAGTTATATGAATACCACTTCATTATGTGTATAGGTTGTCTCATGATGAAGGTTGTATCCAAATTAAATTATGTTATTCTAATCAAGATTTGCATAATTTAGATTTTTTGTATTTTTACAGGTGAATAGCAACTGATAATGAAAGAAATATTAGGCAATAATAATCATCATCATAATAATGAAAACTCATGATTATTTGCTCTGGATGTATATGTTATGTGATAAGATATTGGAACAGTATTATTTTCTTCTAAGTCAGAAGACTTTTTACAACTGGGGAAGGCAATGTGCTTTGTGCAGAATTACTTTAACTCTATTATATTATGAAACAGTAAAGTAGCCACATTGTTTCCTGGAACAGCATGTTCTCTATTTTGAACAATAATGTAAAATAAAAATATGATATTAATATGTCTCCAGTTTCTGGGGAAAATATAAATTGTGAGTGTAAAATATCTATCAGAAAATTTAAAAGAAATGTTTTCTATATCTGCCGGGAGATATGGTTTAAGTAACATGTAACATTATACTGCGTAATGTAAACATTTGTGCCTTTTTTCTCATGAACTACAAAAGATAAATCATTATAATTGTGTTGTTTTATGGAGTAATTCTTTTTATTTATTGATTTCTTAACTGTAGTTTTCTTTTGCAAATTTTTTAGAGAAATTTCCATGACAATTAAGAAAGTATCTCATTTGAAAAAGTATTCATTAAAAAATAAGAGTTCCATAATGGAAAAAAAGTAGATCAATCATATAAAAAATAATTCTTTCTGTGTATCTTTAATAGTTTTTGAGAAAAATGTACACAAAACAAACATATTATGTTTCTTTTTTCAAAATGTCATTCAAAAACTATGTTCATACATATGAATAATAAAGTCGAACTAATATATATATATATATATATGTAATATATATATATATATATATATATATATATATATATATATATATATATTTTTTGTACTAAAAATTCACAACTTTGTAGCATTTGTGATTTGAATGGTTACTCTGTCAGTACTCAACTAATGATTTTTTTCTACTAATCTCTTCTGCCTAACATTTTCATTAGGTTTTTAAATATTCCCCTAAAATTTTTCTTTTGAAACAGATGATGTGAATTAAAAAATAATACTAATCAGCATTCTGATTGGAATGATTATTTTTCAGTTAATTTTCCTCCATCCTATTTTCATTTTTAGAATACTGTTTGACTTCTTCCTTCTGTCACACTTTATAAAAACCCAATAATTATATTTATTAATCCTAAACACATCCATATCAAAATCAATTACAGAATGAAGCTTACAGTACTTTAAAAAGATACAGGTAATTTTAAATTACTGAAAAACTATAAATGATTAAGTTTTACATTATAATAAAAAA
Source organism: Lycorma delicatula (assembly GCF_047948215.1). Lineage (NCBI taxonomy): Eukaryota > Metazoa > Arthropoda > Insecta > Hemiptera > Fulgoridae > Lycorma > Lycorma delicatula. The sequence continues at coordinate 30,313,424 of NC_134456.1, forward strand.
TTAAGTCTCAAAGTAATCATAAAGAGATCACAGGGGATAAAAAAATTAAATGAAGAGGATGAGAAAAAAGGTCTGTAGTAGCCCATAGAAATTAGGTAGAGTAACTTTTTTATGTTTGAAACAGATTTAGGATTCCTTCCAATGAACAGAATAATTTGTTCACATGAAAGAGGAAAATCCAACCATTCAGTAAAAAAAGCACATGGAAAGCTTTTGAAAAAATTTTCTCATTACCTGGTACCCTTACCAGGTAATGATCACTATGTTGTAATTTGTAGCAGGAAGAGAAAACTGTTCATCCACTGGAATAATTAATTAGTGAGTGAATACTTTTCTTACATATTTAAGTTTAAAAAATTTCCTAATTAATTGCATTTTAAAATTTTAAACAAATATCTTTTGATAACTACTACTGGATATCAGTTCAAAAACGAGACATGGGAGAGGATATATTATTTTTCTGTTAAATGGCAGAGAAATTTAAATAAAACAAATGTTTTATTTAATAATGTTATTTAGAACTCTTTAATTGTTTAAAGGTATGTGTGACACTTTTTTCTTTTAATTAAAATTAAAAAAATGTAGTCAGTTTCCTTGAATTAGCATAGTTGTCTCTGAATACGTGTCTGATTATTTTTCTAGTGATATAATAGAAGTTAATTCTGAAGAAAATGTGTAGAAAACAAATTTGATTATTAATCAGAGAAATATCAGTTATTTTACTAATTACTGTTAGTGAAGACTCAGATTTAGTCATTGATGTGTGAATCCTTTTGATCATCAACAAGACCTGCAATTTTATAAGTCCTAGATATTTTGACATCAAAATTAAAAACTTATACATATGGTATTTGCAAAACAAAAATAAGATCTACTACAAAATAACAATCTTTTAAATTAATTTGTAAAAATATATGTTTATTTACCATAATAACTAAATATGTTACTGACTATATTTATATGATTTATTAACTTTATAATTTCTTTTAATTCAGAATGTCCCAATGTAATAATTTTAAAGTAAAAGTTATAAACCACATTACACCATATTGTTTATTAAAAAATGATAAAAAAAATATTTGACTAAGAATAGATAAGGAATTTTTTTCAGGCTCCTAATGATTCTACTCTAAAATATTTTTTAACAAAGATTAAAAAATAAACCTTTTTGTAGAAAGATTTGTTAAGAATTACTTATAAAATAATATTTTTTAAATGTTTTTACAATTGCTTTTATTAAAGTTCTGATTTAAATAGATATTAAAACATTAATTTTGAAATTCATTATCCTCTTGCATTTATTATTTTATGAACTTTACATTCTGGGTATTTTTTGTGCATTTTTAAACACATCCACATACTAACACAATGTATACACTTGAAACTTTCTAAGTATACCATTTTGTTAAAATCTGCTATTAAAAGAAACTGGGTTATACTGGCTGCATAGTGTTGGGTACAACCTTTATTTAACAAAGATCATTAATCTAAGTTTTTGAAAATCATTTTGCAAGATGGGTGGAGTCTTCACACTAGAACTTGTTCTAAATTTGTGTTGTTACATGTTTCTGTTATGATTTTGATGTAGTTTTGAAATCAGAATAAAGGTTCTGTGCAAAATTAAGATGAAACTGGAAATATCAACCCGTGATACTGGTGTTTCTCCAAGAAAGTAGAATGCTTTATAAGTTTATGAAACCTATAGAGTAAAATCGTTGTTTTGTGTGGCATTCAGGATCAAGGAAAAGCAGAACACTATTGGAAGATGATAAAAAGCTAGGATAACTGCACTCCAATGTAGCTCTGAAAATGTAAAAAATGAAATACTCATGTAAATTGTGGAAGTTGTTGCTGGCATTATTAGTGCTATTTTGAAAGTTAAAGTTATCATGAGTAAACTAAAAGTATATCACCTAGGTACCAAGTTAATTCTCTCTTTAATCATTGATTCCTAATCAAAAGGAATACTTAAATTTTGTGAAATTGGTTAATTATTTAACGTTTATCTTAGGGATCATTGCAGATGTAGAATTGTTAAACAACATGAAAGCATGGGAAAAAAACCTTTGCATATGTTTCAGTACATCTGTGAGATGAAATTGTACCTTTCACTGTCACAAAGAAGCCAGTATATTAAAATTAATTTTCAACAGTACTTTAACTTTTCTTTGAAATTGTGTATGAGTATAAATCTTTTATGATAACATATTTTTTTGTAAGTTTTATTGAATTTATATATATATAAACACCCTTGTGTACAATATGTATTGTACACATATCTTTTATTTTTCTCTGAAATATATAATTGAAAAGTATTTTTTCTCTGGCTGTGATTTACTTCATTGAGGAGTTTTATTAGTGTAGTTATATTCATTTATCTTTCTTGAGAAAGATGCTAATTTATGATATTTTTATTCTAAAACAGGTAAGTTTTGTGCAATGATTAAATTTATATAATTCAGAAAAGGTCATCTCAGTTTGGTTTCATTTGTATATTATGTTGTTTTGTGCTTTGTTTAAAGCAAAAGTAGTAATGTTTTCTTTTTTTAATGATAAACATAGCACAGTATCAAAAATTATAAAAAATATAGATGTGGAAGAGAAAGAGAATAACATACCATTGCTCTGTATGTATGTTATTTATTACAGGTAGTTAGTTCTCATTATAGAATTCAATACTTCAAATAATTGATGTTGAGAAAACTTAAGAAGTATTTTGTGAATCAGAGTTTGTTTTTAATTACAAAAACTACTTAGAAATATTATGTGCTGTTGTTTATAATGTTCAGTTTTAATGTAAATAACAAGTATCAAAACAAAGCACAGAAAAATAGTTATTAAAATTATTATGTCCATAAAAATATATTCTTCACTAAATTAGTAATTTACTAATATTTATGAAAATTATGTAGTTTTGTAAGACAGTATTGTTTTGTAGTATTTGCGAAATCCTTACCGTATTATACTTGCTACGTTTTCTTAGTGAAATATTATTTTACCAGTAAAGATCCATTTGATTCAGTTTCATAACTTACTTGATTACATTGATTGTTTGGACAAGCTGAATTTCAAAGTACCTTATGAGTAATATTCATATCATACAATTATAATTTTAAATGTTTCTGATTTATAATTTTCATTGGCAACAAGTTTTAATTTCATATAATTGAAGTAACTGTTTGTTCCATAATTAAATGATAAACTTCTTTTACCATACTAAATTTGTAACATCTGTTCGGATTTGTATATATATATTTTTTTAAAACTATTTAGCAGTAGCTTATTTGGTTGAAATTGCATAAGTGTTTTAAATTGAATTAATCAAATTGTTTAGTACAAGTAATGAAATCTTCAACTTATGATCAAAACAACAGTATAATGATTTTTTTAAATTTGTATTCTTGTAAATTGACTTATGGCAGGGTAATGCTTTACTTGGTTTAGGTATTAGTCAGTACATGCTCATTCAATGCATTCAAATGTAATTATATTAATGTACCATCACTGTACATAAATGCACAGATATGTTTACTTAATGAGTTTATGTCAGTTTTCTTAGCTGATCTGCATTTTAAGGTAATAAAATATTATTTTGAATATTTTGTATGTTTCTTACACAAATTTATGCATTTGTGTATTTTAATGAATAAATTCTGATCACAAAGCAACATAATATGTTCTTATATTCAATTGTATGTATAGTTTTTTTTTGTATTGAATAATTTTTAAAATGTGGCCACTACTGTTCTGCAAAATATATATATGTATATTTTTTTTTATTATATTTTTGACAAAATGTAAAATTTATTCTATTCTAGATCTCATTATCATTAGGAAGTTTGATTGCTTTAACTCTTTACTACTGATTAATACTGTTTTTTCAGTTATGTTTGGAACTCTTGCCGTTGATATTGAAGCAGTCAGTAGGATATTATTACAGATTTATTTGTCTAAAATTTTTTTTTGTATTTGCTTATTTTTATTTCTGTTTATTGCCTAATAGATTGGTATTATTATATTTAGACTGAATTTCAACTAATTGAATTTGCTTTTTTATTTTTTTATTTCATTAGATGTACTTTAATTAGTAGTGTTAAAATGTTTTTGTAGGTGTTTTCCCCCAGTATTATTCCTTCATGATTTTACTTATTTTAAGTTAAAACTAAATATTTACATATGAACAATGATGTACATTTTATTTATGATAAACATTTTTTTATCATATTTAAATGATGAACAGTTTCTGTTTGATTTTATCTTTTATGTTATTCTTTATCCACCATGTTCATTTTTGTTGTGAATTCATTTATGGGTACCCTTTTTTTTCATTATTTACCATAAAAATAATTGTAATAGTAAAATAATTATGACTTGTTTTGTTAATTTCATTGTTAAGATCTTAAAAGTATTTTGGTTCTTATTGTCTTAGATAACATTGTTATTAGATTTAAAACTTAGTTTTGATTAACATAATTTTATAGTTTTTATTACACTATTAGAAAAGAACTATTCACACATTTAATACATTTAGAAAAATCATTTGGTTATTTATTTTAGAATGCATTTTATTTACTTTAATAAAAGTAATTTTATGTTTACTGGGTCTGACATTTATTTCATTCATTGCTGGCAAAATTGAGCATTTTGCATTTATATAAGAACTTTTAAAGAATAGTAATCAGTTTATGCATTTCATCCTCTTTAGGTAAATACAGATTTATTAAGTAATAATACAATTAATCATAAAAAAAATAGTTCTGCTTTTATTAGGTAAGAAAATACTAATTTTCATTAATTCTTGACTAAAATTTGATACTAGACTTTGATTTGAAGGTAACACATACTTCTTTATGATAAGTTTACATATGTAAGTTTTTTATTACAGTGCTGTTTAATCTGTTTATTATATGTTAGATTTTTATTTTATATATTAACACTGATATATATCATAGATTTTTTGTTTGTTCTCTTCAAAATAATTTTTTTCTTTATATGGTATTCCTAAATCAACCAAAGAAAAATTGGAATTATTCTTTTTATTCATTGATGGAATTAACTTAATGAATTTACATTAATAATTTTATGATATATTCATTAAATATTTTTACAGATATTAATTTGGCAAGTGAAAAATCATTTTGGTAAATTAAAATAAGGCTATATTGATTTCATCACAGAAAATGAACATGGAAGTCAAAAAACTGAGTTAGATGGTGTAGAAAGCATCTCAGATACCACCTTATAGTTCTTTTAAAACTGATAAAATAATTAACAAACTAATTAAAATAAATCAAACAAATTGTTATTCACTTATAAATTCATTATTAATATGATTAGATTTTGTTACAAAACATCTGTTGAAGTAGATCTGAAAATATTTGTAACATTGTAAAGAAAGGAGATAGTTGGTGTGTTATTAAATAAAATAACATTTTTAATGATCTTAAATATAAATAAATTTTAATGTAAAATTATGTAAAAATGTATATAGTATGTATTATTAAAAAGATATATATGTTAGTACGAAATAATATAAATTATTATTCTGTAATATTTACTACTTTTATTTTTCTATACTTGTGTAAGAAATTAATGTATATATGTATGTGTTTGTATATCATATATTATACATATGCATACTTATGTAGATGGTCATTTTTTTATTTTAACAAGAGAATTTTTTGATTGTAACTAAAACCAAATTGACAATTATTAATTACAAATTACAGCTATTAAATATATTATGTTTGTTTATGGATTAAAAGTGTAATTTTATGAGTTATGAAGTCAATTTTAGTATTAAATATTTTTTGTTGGGTAGGTTCAGGAGATCCTACCAGTTTAATTTGTGTAATTAGTAATTATTTATTAGAGTTTTTAAAATTAAACCATTTTTTTTTTTGTTTTTTTTAACATAAATTACATTTTTTTAATTATAGAAGATTAATGAGAGAGTTTATTTAATAATATATAGAATAATTTATAAATAGTCTTGGATTTGAAGATTAATAGAGGTACATATTTATTTATAATTGAAACTTTAGTACTGTGTTTTACTTTTTATAATACATTTATTTTATAACTTAATAAACACTTAAAAAAAAAAGTAATTACAATATTTATGTAAATTTAATGAAAGATTGTATATAGTTATGAAAAAAGTAACTGTATTTTTCTCAAATGTTAACAATACATTTATATGAAAATTACCAACCATGTAGATAAGTTTGAAGGTATTACAATAACTCTTCTTGATACGTACTGCTGTTGGTATATAAAAATGGCTATTTGTGTTTATAATAAATCTTTGGAAGTTTGTATATTATTATCATTTTATTTTTTTAACCTCAACAATATTTCACATATTTTAAAATTACTACTTACGTTTTTGAATCAAGCTGACAGGTAAAATTTTTAATTTATTTTTTAGTCAGATTAGCTGCTATGGTCATTACCAGCTATACTGCGATTTAACTGTTAGCAAATTTCATAAACCTTAGTTGGGAATCAACCTGATACCTTTGATAAAGCAAAAGAGACACATCCACCTTACCTGCTACTCTCCTGTACATTTGTCTCTTTTCTGAATGAGTAGGATCCAGATGTGCAAGTCTGGTCATTATGCTGGTGGCATCGCTTCAGTCATTAACCAACTAATGGTGGTATTCGTTTTTTGTTGGCCTATACCAACAATTTACTTGTGTATCTTTGAAACGTGTTTTTGTCTATCCACATCCCAAGGTACTTCATTGCATGGTTAGGATGGACTACAGTGGTTCGTATTTACAATCTGTGGAAAGAAAAAATGCTATAACACATCCACGTATACTATGACTGTAATAGTCTCTTGAAGGAAAAATAAATAGTCCAAAAATTTGACTATGCTTGATACCATACCAGACATTCACTTTCCGACAGTTGTGGATGAATTCCACAGATTCTTGTAGATTTTATGAGCCCCATACTTGACAGTTATTGTGATTCATCTCCATGAACATGAAATATTGCTTCATCAGAAAATAAAGTGTGCTGCAGGTAGTTGTTGATAGCAGAAATGAAGTCTAACATGATCATAAGAAATTGAACTCTGTGGCTTATTTCATGTCTAATTTCATGCAGTAGTTCAGTTTGTAAGTACAAAGTTTCGATTGCTTCTGATCAACATCATGGACAGTGCTTTTAGAAATATTTAATTAACAACACACTGTGAACTGAACATTTTGGACTTCAGTGGAAAGATGATCAAATTCTTCTGTGTTATCAACACTTGTTTTATTTCTACCTAGCGAGTACTCTTTCAAACTGTTTCTGGTTTCCAAAAACTGTTCACAAACTTACGTATGCTTTTGTCATTTGGAGAATTTTGTCTGATCAACCTGCATATAATTTCTTTGTATTACAGTCACTGATTTTATTTCTGCGACCATTCACTATGCGTTCTCTTGTGATATTATGGTAGTGAAGGCTGAGCTCGTAATAGCTTGTTGACCTGTGCAACAGACGTAGGTGTAGGGGGTATCAGTTGGAGAATGTGTAAACTAAAACTTGATACTCATTTCAGGATTAAGCATAAAACATTACTGAGTACTGCAAAATACAAACTGTATTTGTTCTTTTCAGTCTCTTGGTATATAACTTATGTATCTCTATCATCTGATCAGCATTCAGTGGAATTTCATTTTTATTATATGCTTGAAGTAATGTAAACATAAAAAAAGATACAAAATTTACAAAATAATGAAAAAAAGAAAACATTTTGAATAAGGTGTCCTAAAAAATTAATATCAAAGTTCCATTTTTCAATACAAAATTTTATTTTTAGAATGTATGTACGCTTAATTAAAAGTATAATTTCATGGATTCCATTTTTTTTCTGATTGAAAATAATTTTCCATTTCGGTCAAAGAAAATAAAACAAACAAAAAATATAAAGTCAAAATAATAGCTTCAAGGATGAAAGGAAATGTAAAAACCATACTATTTGAATCAAACCATACTTATAAATTATAAAAATTATTTTTATAAAATAAAAGATCGAGATGTCATTAATTATCATGTCAACTGCAGATAAAAAATAAACTTGAGAGATGAGCTACTTCAGAATCTGCTTAACCAGAAATGAGTTTCATAAAATTAAAAAAAAGTACATTTTTTCAAAATTAAATAATGAACAAATTATTATTAAAACTTGAATATTTTACATTGATTAAAAAATACTGTTGTTTGTTATACTGCTGGATTGTAAAAATAGTGAACTTGTTTGGTCCTTGAAGGAACAAGTCAAAACTGGAAAATAGATATAACATTGAAGAATAATAAATAAAATTTTTATTAAAAATTTGACATCAGTCACTGCTTGATAATATGGCTTTGTTGTTGCAAACAACACTGCAAGGTAGTGTTGTACAACTACATAAAGTGATTCACTACAAGGCAGTGTTATTGCATAACTCAAATAAGTTTTTTTCTAAACATTGTAGCACATGCTGTAGAAATGAAAGAAATATATGAAAGTATGTCAAACATTTTTAAAAACTATTAAGTATGATGAACACTCATGGTGAATCATTGCTGACCTGAAATTGATAGAGCTTTTTCTTGGTCCCCATAGTGGCTTTACAAAATATATGTTTCTTGTGTTTGTGGGATAGTCGGGCTACAGAACACTACACAGTTACAGACAAGCCAAAAATAAATCAGTTTACCCCAGGAAAGGAAAATGTTGTCAATATTCTCCTTGTCAAAGAAGATCATTATTTTACCTCTACACATAAAACTAGGCCTATTGAAGAATTTCGTAAAAGCAGTCATTTTTAAAGAATAATTATTTTGTAAAAGCATTAATTTTTTAGGGTTATAAAGATGGAGACGGCTTTAAATATTTAGCTGAGGTTTTTTCACAATTAAGTGAAGCCAAATTAAAAAATGGAATACTTATTGGGCCACAAATAAGAAAATTTAATAGTGAAAATATATTTGACAGCAAATTGAATCCTAAAGAACTAGCAGCATGGAAGTCATTCAAATATGTTGTTAATGGTTTTCTTGTAAACAAAAAAGCTGAAAACCATTATCAGCTTATAAATGAACTATAAAAATTTAGGCTGCAGAATGTAATTGAAAATTCATTTTTTACATTCGCATTTGGACTTTTTCTCTTTAAACTTGGGTGACATCAGCTATGAACAAGGAGAAAGGTTCCACTAAGATATATTGCAGATGGAACAATGTTATTATCAAAGCAGATGGGATGAATCTATGATGAGCGACTACTGCTGGATTTTTCTTTTTGTTATTGTTTTATAAGAAGATTAAATTGTTTTATCATAAAAATAAAAGTCAGAATAATATACTTAACCTGGAAAGTTAAGTTATACTTATCCTATTTTTTTTTTTCTTTTATTATATAGGCACCACTTTTAAATCTTTATTTAAAATTATATACAAATATTATCAACTTAAGTAACCATGAGTTGATTTACTTTTGAGCTGGGTAGGAAAAGATATATATAAATATATCTTAGATTTATTTGCCGAATAAAGAAATGAAGGCTTTCTGCAAAGTAGTTTTAAATTAGATTATCTGATTCAGTTATCTAATCCCACAGAGAACTTCAAAGATAATTTAAGTTATGCAAAATAGTTCTAGTTTGACCATAATAATAGTTCCTTAAAATCCCTAAATAATCATAATATTACAACCTTACTCTTTTATACTAGCAGTTGTAAGCCATGACCAGTATATGTTGGTAACAATAGTAGGTTTCAACAGTTAATTCACACTGCACATAGTAAAAAAAAGCATAAAAGCATGGAAATTAAGGGTGCAGGTGTAATAATTTAATGTACTTCCTAACGTTGCCTGTTGATGAAAGTTTGCACAGTTACTAAGGATGGGTGACCACCATTCCACCATTACTTTGCAAACATCCCCCCATATGGGGGTAAATTAAGGGTGTAAAAAATTGCAAAATCTTCTGCAAAACTGCTATGCAGGGTTTTTGGGGTCGCAGGTGATAAATCTGATAGCTGTTTGATATAAAAAAATTACAAAAACCTTGCAATAATGATGCATTATCAGAGATGGATCGAATGAGAAATCTTTAATAAAATCTCATAAAAACATTTGTCGAAAACTGTAATAAGTAAATGAAATAAAAACTTCACTGTTTTTTTTACTTTGCATAGTAAATGTTTGACTGAAAATTTGTTTGATATATTAGTGTTAATTAATATATTTATTATTAATTGTTGAAACAGTTTTGCTTGCTTTGTACCTTACCAATAAACAGATATTTATTTTATTCTGTAAGCAACAACAGAATTATACTAATTACATTCATTTTATGTTAGATGAAGTTTGAAGAATATAAGAAATGCTAAGTGAAAATGGGAACTGAATTCAGAACATTTATGAATGAAAAGCAGAAACTAATGACAAATTTAATAAGGAAGTCTGTATTTTATTTCTGAAAGCTGAAGTACGTCTTTAAAATATTCATGTTTTACAAGCACATCTCTGTCAGTTTGTCACTAACCCGAATCATTATAAATCTTGATACTAAAACCTATGCTATTATTTAAAACAACAATTTTCTGTAAAAAAAAAAAATGAAGGATTTTGGAGAAAATACAATATATCCATGGACAACTAGTTGTTCCATGACACTAAACCTTACATCAGGGAAAAGTACCATAGGATTAGGAGAGAAGCAAGAGTGCTAGGAATTGTCATCGAACATGTACTTTCTATACTATGGGAGGACTGTTGTAGTGACTCATCGGTATTTACAACGTTACTTGCAGAAACTACTGAATCATCTTCAGTGCTCAAGTAAGATTCTAGATAGGAAGCTAGAACACGATATTAGACGAAATGTTAACACTTCATCTGAAACAGTGTTAACACTTCAATTGACAAAATCCTAAAAGTGGTGAGAAGAAGAGCAAGAATGTGGATAAACAAGAAACATCAAAAAGGAACAATTAGAAAGAAACATCGAATAAAATCATGAATTATTTATGATTTAGAAAAATGTATTAAGTATTCACATAATTTTTTCCTACTGGTATGGCTTCATTGGACCACTTTAATCGATCTGGGTCCAGTAATTTTTTTTAAGAGTACTCTATTTTATTGAGTGGTCTGTTTTATTCTTTTGAATTTTTATTCTTTTTTTTTCATTCATTTTGATCTTTCTTTTCTTTCCACATTTGTAAATTTTATTTTCTTGCCCTTTACTTTCTTGATGTTTTCCGTCTTGTTTTGTAGATCTTCCAGAGTTATTCCCAGTTCCTCCATATCCTCTCTTATTTCTTTAATCCATTCCACCCTTTACTTCTGATTCCAAAGCCCCTATAATTTTTTTTGTTAATCTGGATTTCAGCGGTTTCATGAGATGTCGAAAGGAAGAGATCCTCTTTTTACGTATTGTATCTGTGTTGGGTTCTAGCTCACTGTAAATCTCTTCATTTGGTGTTATCCACCATTGCTCTTCTTTTGTATGTTATAATTTCTCTTAGGTATTTAAATTGTTTTACTATTTTTATTTTTCTGTTGTTTACTGTAGTGTAGTTTATTGGTTTATTACACAAGCCTGCGATGATTGTTTTTTGGTTTTTGATAACTGATTCTTATGTATTTTTTTAGCACTGAGTCATTTAACCTGGGGAGTTATTGACCCCTTAATTTCTAATGAAAATTGCCACAACATGACCCTAATTTCTATTATAGTGCATTTTTAAATTAATTTATTTTTATTTAATTCATTTTTATGAGTATGTCATGCCTTTGGAAAGCACTTCCTCTTTTCACCCACTCTTAATGATAAAGTATGTAAAATACTTACAATTTTATTCCATGTGTCGAAGTTTCTTTGGATGGCTTATACTCTACTTCACACTTTTCTTTCTATGTTCTTTATAAGGTTCATCTTGGTGTAAAATCCAGCAACAGTCTGCCATCATCAAAGTAGTCCATTTTCCCTGATACTTCCTTTCCATTTCTTTCATGTCCTGATGAAATCTCTCACCCATCTCTTCACTAAAGGCATCCAGATTTTCAGGAAAATAGTCCACATGTGAATTTAGGAAGTGAACCTTCAAGCTCATGAAACAGTCTACATATTGTACTTCTGCAGCATGTTCTCAATAATCGATTTTAAGTTCAGATCCTTCTTATTACCCAGAAACTTGGTTACTATGTCTTTAAAGGCTCCCCAGGCTGCAACTTCCATTTGTTTATCAAAATTACAATCTGAGAAGTTTTCTAATGTCAGGATCAGTAAAGAAACCCTCTATTAGTTTGGCAGTTGATAAGACTGTAAATTTGTCGTAGATGTATTTAAAATATTTACCTTCTTTTGGTAAGGCTTTGACAAATTGGTTTGCATATCAAGCCTAACTTGATATGCAGAGGTGGGAGGAAAAATTTATTCGGATCTATGAAAGCTTTTTGTTGCACATTTTTGGTTCCAGGTTCTAATAAAGCTCTTTTTGGCCAGTCTTTCCTTATCTAATGATTTTCTATACCTCTGCTATCCCATTCACACAAAAAACAAGGAAACTTTGTGTATCCTCTTGCTGTCTTAGGAGCATAGGAGCATCGATATTATTTTGAGATCGCTGTACGTAATCTACTTATGATTGTTTTTTTAAATTTTATAGAGAATGAATTCCAAATTACCACAACGATCTTTTAAATGGACAGAATGTCCGACGGGTATTGACGGATACGTATTCGCATTGTGGAGGACAACTTTGAGGCTTCTTTTGGATGAATCTATGAACAATCAGTACTTTTGTAGGGAATGTTAAATCGAGTCAAACGTCTACATACATCAGTACAAAAGACTAATTCTCCTTCTTCCAAAAAATGTGGAAGAAAATCCTTTTCTCTGTACCTGAACCAGGAAAATGAGTTACCAGCTGCTAGCAGGTTGTTCTCTTTAAGCCTCGAACCAAGCAATTCTGAATTTTCTTTGGTTAGATGTAAGTCTCGAACCAAATCGTTTAGTTCAGACTGTGAATAAAGTTCTGGTGAATAACTATCTCCGAGTTCGTACTCCTCGACGTTATTTTCATGTCACTCGTGGAACCCTCTACCCATCAGAAAATTTACCCTCATCAGGTAAATTTTCTAGTGGAATTACCACTGGTACGTCTGGATCATGAGGAGGCGTAAAGCGAATGGCATATTTGAATGCACGATTCTTTTTTTGTTCTTCAAATTGAAACCGTAAATACCAGTAGAAAAAAGTTACAATCATTGGTGTGATTTCGTGACTCGCCACACTATTGGAACTCCACATCGGAACGCTTCTTATTCACTGTCTAAGTCTTTCAACACATATATAACAAACGTAGTGGGTGCCCAAGTTTTGTCTTAATCTTTATTTTCACTCCAAAATACATGAGATACACTTGTCGAACAAAACTTGTTATATTTCTCTTTTTGCGTTTCCACAATTAACTCACCACAAATTTAACAAAAAAGAATCTGCAGAATTTTTGCAGCCTCTTGAAGCCATTTTGAAAACGGAAAGTTTGTTTTATGGCCTGAAAATATATTTTCCACCGACAAGAAAACGTTTGATCACGGAGGACGGAAAAAACTCGATTTACGCACGCTGGTGGTTGAAATAGCACTGATAGTCGCTGCACAGTGCACATGAGTAGCGCGGATAGCTGCCAACAAATATGTTACTTCTTGTTAAGTCTTATCATAACCTTCGGCCAAGCTCTCATTCGTCTCGTCATCTTCAACACAAACCCCTCCCCCCCGCCCTACCTTCAGACCACTCAACTGTTTAGCTATAAGAATGCATTATATAAGCCAAAAAAGCAAATATATTAATTAATTACATTACAACAAAAAAAAAAAAAAAAAAAAAAAAAAAAAAAAAACATTTTAAGTCTATTTTATAGTATCACATTTTCGCAATTTTTCAACATTTTACAAATTTTGAAATTTTCGAAAGATTCTGACGGAACAAAATGATGAAGATCATTTTCGGATTCAGCGTTAAAAATACATAGGAATCAATTATCAAAAGTTAAAAAATATTCCTCAACCAAAATTTTTCAGGCTTGTGTTATTAATGGGTCTGCTACCATTATTTCTATTTTTTCGAATGAGATTTGAAGCCCTATTCTTTGTGCTATATTTTTGAAGGCTCGTTATTTGGGAATTGGCTTCTGGACGTTGTCAGCAGTAGCGCTACCGCAAATCCTAGACAATTTAAGTTTATTCCTTTTCGTTTCCGATTTTATGTTTTTAGCATTTTCCTTATACCATTCTTTCATCTCATATTCCACAACAAAGTTGAAGAGATGTGAAATAATAAAGTTTAATATTTTTAAAAAAACCAAGAATTAAATTAATCTAGTAAATTTTTTTAAAATTAACTAAAATGAAACGATCTGCGATGTTAAAAATTCTTATCTGTGAGGTTAAAAAAATTCAAAATCATTTTTCGAAGAAATTGAATTTTGTAAAAATTACTTTTATAATTTACTTAAAAATTAATTTTATAATAAAGATTTTTATGTGAAAAATTATTCATAAAAACTAATTTATAATGGAAGCCTGAGGTTCTTCAAATCAAAATTTAATTATTGCACTGAATAAGTAGGAAGAATCTTTTTTTCTTTTTTGTTTAACCTCCGGGGCCACTAACTAAGAACTTAGTTTGATTTAGTATTTTTTAAATGGAAAAAATAACATTATGTATAAAAATGATTGTTAGAGCCCATGGTAAAATGTTAAACTGCAACTTTAACAATCAAGTAGTTTTAGTTCATCTGGAATGTCTTACGAAGAACGAAGGTAAAATGTCAACGGCCAAAGCGACGAATATGTATTTCATCGAAGTTTAAAAATTTTCTTATTTGGTAGTGGCTGAAGCCTACAGGAAATCCATGTCAATTAAAATTTATTTAAAAAAAATGAGTAATAAAATTAAAAATAAGTTTTTTTTTTGCCATGATCCTGACAACAAAACGTATCATTTATTCGCAGAAATACGGCTGCATCAGATGTTTGGAAGAAAGTTTGGGCATTAAAATTTCAAACAAAATTGCTGAATTAGCCGATATGAATCGCCAAATTCGAAGAACTCAATAAAACGGGTAATTATGACGAATGCTTCAAAAATAAAAACAGAACTTGAGGGTCATCTAAATTTTGGAATCAAAATGAATTTTTCGTACAATGTACCTTTCTAAACAGACGAACTTGTGAAAGAGTTGGATAAAACGGGCAATATAGCATCTGGTCAAGACGAATAATCAGACAGCTAAGCAGTGCTGCAAAACTTAGATTGCTAGAATTATATAATTAGATATGGTAGGATAGAATGTACCCGCGGCAGTGGAAGAAAGAATATTATATTGTTTCAATTCCAAAAAAGATGAAAATCTGAGCGATCCCAATAGTTTATGTCCTATTTCGTTGACGTATGCTATTGGAAAAATCTTCGAAAAAATGTTAAATAACCGACTCCATTGGATTTTAAAAAGAGATCTTTTATCCTCGCATTTTCGACAGTACCAACTGCTGACCAAATGATCAATTTAGAAAATATTATATATAACGTTTCATCACTAGGAAACTGTGTCGGAATCTTCTTTGATCTGGAGAAGGCTTTTGATATAACTCGGCGTCATGGAATAATTATTCAACTAAATGAATGGGATATTGACGGAAATTTACTGGCATTACTTGCCAACTACATGAACGATCGTACTTTCTAAGTTCGGGTTTATAATTAAGTTTTCATCAAAAAAAGACTGGAAAATGGCATAAAACAGAGCTTGCCGTTGAACGGTACCTTGTTCACGATCGACATTAGAGAACTGATAGCCATTCCAGGAGAAATAAGCAAAAGTATTTATGTTGATGGTCTGGCATTCGTATATGCCAGCAACAAGAACAGTTATGGTGAAGTGTAAATTGCAACAAGCGATACGCGCCCTCAACGAAGTTGCGTAGAATAACGGATTCAAATTTTCACCAGAGAAAACTTACTGGGTGCATTTCTGTAGGAAAAGAACCCCTTATCGTAGTCCTGTTTTGATCATCCTATTCAGTACAAAAATAATGTAAGCTTTTTAGGGGTATTATTAGATAAATCCCTTACGTGGGGACTACTCAGGATTTGAAGTTTAGATACAAGAAAACCCTAAACATTATTAAATGTTTATC
This sequence comes from Lycorma delicatula, assembly GCF_047948215.1. Lineage (NCBI taxonomy): Eukaryota > Metazoa > Arthropoda > Insecta > Hemiptera > Fulgoridae > Lycorma > Lycorma delicatula. The sequence continues at coordinate 30,329,628 of NC_134456.1, forward strand.
GAATATCAATTGGAGCTCAGAAAGAAACATTGCGCTCATAAAAAGCATTGGTTCAATCGCAGCTCGATTACGGGTGTATTGTTGTATATTCATCCGTCAGAAAGTCGCAACTAAGAAAGTCATACATAACAACGGAATCAGAATGTGAAAAGGTGCTTTCTGTAACAGCCCGGTGACTAGTTTAATGTCTAAATGCCATTACATTAGAGAAGAGAGAGCTATTAAGATATGCAGCATGGCTGCGTTATATGAATACCGTGCTACTAGACCAGCCGGAATACGGTATCGTAAATTAGCAACAAAACACGGAATATATTTACCAATACATTAGCAACATCTACGAGAGAAATACTTCCTTTGCTTTTACCAACTTTAAACACATGATAAGATCTCTCTTATGGAATGGCATCTCTCTTAGAGTGATGGTTCTAAAACTCGACATGGTGATGGATGCTCTGTATACATAAAATGGTGAAGATTTGTGGAAATTGCCAGACATGGCAATATGGCCAGTGTTTACATTGAAGATAATTGCTATGCAACAAACTCTTCGCTACATACAATTTTGCGAAGAGAGAGTGCATATATGTTCCCATTCTTTAAGCGCACTAACTGCGCTTCGGAAGAAAAACATTGAGGATGTCCTTATCGTAAACATCCTGTCCATTCTGTTTGTATTAAACCGAATGGGACACTGATATGTACTTGTATGGATTCCAGGGCATATTGGTATATCTCAGGAAATGAAAGTGCAAATAAAGCTGCCGAATGGCAACGATTTGTGAGAATATGAATATAATCCCAATTCGTGTGACAGACGTTAAAAGTCGTTTATCTACTATCAGTCACAATCACTATCACACCGAACAAAAATATTACTCCATGTAAATGGAAGAGCAACTCGAAACTGACTCGCTAGGGAACATGTGGCAACGACTATACTCAGAATCGATCACACACGAATAACGAATTCATGTTTGTTAACCGGTGAAGAAAGACTAATGTACAGTGGATGTAATGAACCATTTACTGAGAAACATCTACTGGAAGAATGTACAATAAAATATGAAAACCTCAGAAAGAGGTACGAACTAAGAAATAATATTGATATTGATATAGAAAATGGCAAAGAAGAAATAGTTGCTTACCTTCATGCCGGCGGAATACAAACGAGTTTATAGTAAGCCTTCGATGAAATCAGTATGAATTATATTGACTCAGAAACCTCTATGTGAAGTTACTTTCACCTAAACATAGCGTTCTCAAATTTGCACGGTATTGTCAAGACTTTTTGTGTATTTTATATTTTATTTTACTATGTGTTTAATGTTTTAATTTTATTTTTAATTTGTCTTTTTTTTATATAAATGTCGAGTCTTTTACACTCTGTAAGTGTTATATGTGTTCATTTTTGTTTAAATATTTAATATTACGTTTATTTTTGTGTTTCAGTTAAAATACACCCTTACATTTGATGATCATGCTGGTGATTTAATTTTTTTTTTTTTTTTTTTTGTTAAACAATGTACGACGGCTAATGATTTTGTGACAAAGAAATAAACAATGTGACAAAGCAATCCCTACACAACGCAGAAAATAAACACAGTCCATAATTCTGATATAATTTGTCCTTGATTTTCTTTTAAGGCTTTGCTAACATGACGTTTTTTTAAAATAACAATTTTTTTTATGTGTAATTGAATACAGCGAGAGATATTTCGGCAGATCTTCAAATTTGGTTCAAATGTTTCTATATATTAAGCATTGATCATATTAATTTTTTTTCAAAATTCGTTAGAAGGGTGGTGAGATATCGCGAAATAAATAATTTCGATTTACTTCAGAGAAAACTTTATTAATGTAAATTTGTTACTTAAAATGCGTATATAAATAGCAAAAGAATAAAATTCAAAAAATCAACCTCCTTCTCGTAAAATTGAAATATATTTTTTTTGTTCTTTTGATTTATCACACTTCTATCTTTTTTTTACCCACAATGCATATATAGATAAATAAAAAAATCAACCTCACTCTTAAAATTGAAATATTGATTTTATTCTCTCTCTCTCTCACTCTGGCGCTAATTCGATGTTGAAAATTGCCTTCCAACGTTTCATGAGGATTTACTTCTGTCCATGTATGCTAATTGCATAAGATTATTGACACCATCTCGAGTGAAATTTGTCTCGTCGGTAAACATACTTGTAGATTTGTCGGTTTGTTTTCCACCAGTTGCAGAACTCCAAGCGAAGCGGACTGTCTACTGGGTGTAGATGTTGAACTCCTTATTTACAAGCATAAAACATGTTTTATCCTTATAAATTGGTTTATAACCAATTTATTCCGATACTTATACTCCAAACCATCGAATCCGAAACTCCGATCCGCTTAGAAAGACATCGTGTACTGACGTCATACTTCATCGTGTACTGACGTGTGTTTGTGACTACGCTGAACTACATCGATAGTAATTTCTTTAATAACAGCATTGTGATGGACAGATTGTTCGTACTGGTACGAATGCTATGTAGTGAACATGTTTCCCGAAGATTGCGAAAAGTCGCGTTAATTATTTTGGGATCTGGAATCTTGTGATTCGGAAACCGTATTTCATATTCTACCGCAGCAGCTAGCATTACCATTTCACATATTCGAAATGAATACGATATCAGCGTATTCCTTTGTTGTAAATAAGTACGGCATTACTTCAATGGCAAACCGATCACGTTCAAACTAAAATTCATTCAAAACCTTCACTAACGATAGCACAGTTCACAGTACCCGATATACTTAATGTATCTTACAGGATGATTTAAACAATAATACACAGTACTGCGCATTGCTGGTCCGCTGTTGTTACTTTATTTCCAAATTTTAAATAATTTTTCAAATAATTCATCGTATCTCTGTGGTTAATAAATAATAATTTATTGTATTTTGTCATTAATAAATAATTTATTGTATTTCTGCTATTATTAATTATCTAAGTATGCTAAGTCATAAAAATTATCTAAGGTTTTTATTTATTTATTTTTATTCTACAATTATGTAATTTCCTGTTTTTTTTTTTTTTTAATTTTTTAACAGTAGAATAGTTTTTACAAATTTTTCACATCTTCAAAAAAGAATCTGATTTTTGCTTACATTAAATAAGTATTTTTCTGCAAATTATAAGTCAAACCAAAAAAAAAACAAGAAAACAGGGTTTTTACCCCAATTTATGGGTTTTCACCCCAGATTTCTGAAAAACTACAGCACGGTTCTGGGACCTATTTATTTGATTTTTTAGGTCAAAAACCGCAGGAAATCACAAAATATTTCAGTACTACCTCATTATTTCACCGAGATACCTGAAATCTGAGCGAAATTCTTCATTAGCCGTGACTCGTAAACGAAGCATTTCCCGGAAGAACTTTATTATACATTATAGAGCTATCAAATTTCTAGTTTTTTAAAATTATAGACACCGGACCTAAAATGCAGAAATATTTTTTGAAATTTTCCTTTTTGTTATTTTAGCCTCTATTGAAGGGGGGGTAAGATTTAGAGAAAACTTCACTTTAAAATTTAAGTTTAACTTATACAGTACATGAATATTTTTGAAAACGTTTATTAAACTTTATTTCCCAACTCTTAAACACATAGATTCTGGTTTTTTGTTCTTGGCTCTAACTCTTTTAATTTTTATTACTAAAAAAAAAATTAGCTGGGAAAGTCATACAATACATTGGCAGCTTTTTTTATTCAAAAAACATAAAAAAATTTATGTTTTTTTTATATAGTCATACCTCTAATAATTTGGAAATAAACTATCTAAAAAAAAGTAAAACAGAGTAATAAAACTCACTAAAATTTAAAAATATTTTTCAATAGTTTTTTTAATTTTCAACGTTTTCTTTAAAACAAAGCCGAACTCTTAATTCGATACCGATTTCAAAATATTGAAATATAAAAGATAAATTAAGTAGTATCATTAATATTTTATTATTTTTAGTTTGTCTTTTGAAATCGGTGTGATATTTTTTTATTTTTAAATTTAATATTAGTGGTTTAATTTATTTAATATGCGAAAATAATCTAACAAAAAAAGAATTAAAACGTCATCCGCATAAAAAAAGCCGTTCACAAAAAAGACTAGGAAATAAGGAACGTGTTAATTAAAAATAGAAATCTGCAAAAAAAAAACATCATTATGTACAGTAAGTACTAACGAACATAAACGGTTAATATGGAATATAACATGTTCTAGGTAACGTAGTTATCTGGATTGAGGATAAATGAATTATTCCTGTAATTCTAATTTCTCAACAAATTTTATTTTATTTTCTCGTGAGAGTATACGTTGAATATCAGAATAATTTGACATCATGAATAAATGAATAGTAAATAATGATGATAACAACCAACCAATACCAACAATACCTGTAATTCCTCTAGTTAGTAATATAATTTTCGTTTAAAACATCTTCCACTAATGTTATGGGAAGAAACCACCAGGGATCTCTAAAAAAAAATAAATAATAATAAAACAAAATTTAAATTAATACGTATGAAGGGCTCTGCATGTTTTAAAAGTATTATTAGGACATGATGTACGTAAACAGAAGGTCTAAAAAATAAGTTATTTGACAGTTATAATTATAACATATGATTTCCTATTCAAAAACATAAAATAACATTTTAACAATTTTTCTTCTTTCTTGTTTTGTGTGTAACACCTTGATAGTAAGAATAATTACCTGTAAATCAAGGATCTCGTGACATAGATGGTATTACAGTGTAAACTGTATTTCTGCGGAAGGGATACATGTAGATGACGTTGTAGATTTGATAGTAGATGTTTAACCCCTTCTTGAAAGTTGAAAGGTCTATAACCAATCAGATTCCGGCTAAGAATTGCAATATAACTAAGAGTCTCAGTCGAGCCTTACTTGTATTGATAATTCTACTGCGTGAACAACATTGTTTTTGTAAGTAAAATATTGCTTTACGTAAAACATAACATAATTATTTTTTTGTTCTAAAGTTTATTTTTATTTATAGTACGATAAAAATTTAAATAATTTGGTTCAGTTTAATTAATAAAATGATAACTATATCTGTATCATCTTTAAAAGCGATAAAAATGCATTAGTTTTTATAAGTTGTAAAATTTTTCAATGATTCTTAATAAAATATATTTAAATGCACGTAATTTAAAAATAAATAATATTTGTTCATTATTTAATAATTTTATTTTCGTTTAAAATGCGTTAGAAAGAAATGAACTGCTGATCTCAAAATAAAGTACATTTTCTTTCACATGTTTAACGTAGTTTCAATAACTTAATTATTACCGGTGAAACTGAAGGTTAAAGACTTAAATTTTTAAATAGTTAAACTTTTTATAGATGGTCATTCCAAATGTGTATTTTTTAATAATAATGAAAAAAATAAATAATTGTCACTAATAAAATATTCCACATATATATATATATATATATATATATATATATATATTCGAACTATTCTTTCATATAAAAAATATCATTCAGATATATAATCTCATACTCTATAAGTAATTGATTTATAATAAAATCACATTCGTTAACATCCTGGTTAAATGAGTTTTGATTTAAAAAATATTACCTACATAAAATAATTGTAACTATATTGTAAAGTATTATCTCTACAAGACAAATATAAATATATAATACATTTACTATATAATTCAATTAATTCATATATTCACTAATTATTCATATTGTATTCACACAAAAATTTATTTATGAATAAATTTACTTTTATATTTTATTATTAAAGTAATAGTATATTTATTGTTATTATGGGAAACTTTAACTGATATGTATATTATCTGTAAATATAAAAATAATTTTGTTAGCGTTTGCTTCATTTCCTAACGCAACTCCGAATATGACCTAAAATGTTCCAAAGTTTTGCACCAAAACAATTATTTTTTTTTTACGATACAGATTATATACACGTAGTAGGGATAAAAGTTAATGAGTGTTTAATGCTACTTAAAAAATGGATGATGAAATATTGAAAAAAAATATTATTAATTTCTGATAAAAATAGACGGCAAAAGTTTTGTTAAGATAGATTATGAAAAAGATCTTTGCTATGTTTTTCAGTTTTTCAGCTCAAATGAATTGAGCTGATTAAAGTAAATATGCTTATTTATAGTAAAAAATCCCTTTCTCACGTAATTTGAATCGTAAAATATGTATGACGAAGAGTTTTTACTCTTCGTTATACTCGTTATTAATTTCTGTAAAGAAATTAAAAACGAGTTACTTTCTTTAGAAGATTGTGGACTTTAGCTTCCTGTAAATCTTTCGTTGTTATTTTTAGCTAATTTTTCATTAGAGTTATTTTGAATCTGTTTTAAATTTATTATGAAAGGAAAATTATTTAATATGTACTATAAAAGAATATTTAATCTTGTCGTATGTATTCATTTTTTAAATTTTATTTTTTTGACGGTACTTAGTAACATTAATTGTGTGAAGTCGTGACTTTTATATGCAGTGATTAAATTTATATGCTAGGGATAATAGAAAGCTATTAATAAATTCAAAAGTTTGCGTGTTATGGTGTTCAAACCACGATCTCAACATACTTGAACTGGTATGAAATTAAATTAGATAACAAAAAAATTAACTAATGAGCAAACATAACACAGATAATATTCTAATATAAATATAATGTTAGAAGGACTTCCCTAACCATGCAAAAATTAAATTTTCGATCACTCCAAAAATACATTCTGGTAACAAAATTCTAAGCAATTAGAAAGTCATTCAATTTTAATCTCTTGTTTAAAATTAAATTTAATCATGATATAATGAATTAAAAAAGTGACTGCAGTAGTAATGTAATCCATAAGTGATCTTTCACTAGACCTATTTTAGGATAAACCCCTTTAAATAAAAATAAAATATTCCTTCCGTTAAATAAAATATAATATAGATATATTAACATATAATGTAAATAAAAGAATTATGTATTTGTTTTTAAAATGATTTTACTTTTGAAAAATTGGGTGCATTTTTCTTGGAGGTTTACGAGAAAAATTTGCGAATTAAAACGAACAAGAAAACTCAACAAAAATAGTTAATTTCACTTAAAATAATTTTTAATAAAATGTTAACGAGAGTCGATCACAAAACACTGAGAGAAATAAAAACATATGTTACATTCTAATCGTCTTTGATATCAAAACGATAAGATTTTCCGGTATTTCTAAAAAAAAATAAATGGTAATATTGCATCATTAACCAGTCAGTGTGGTGGTTACATTAGAATGTCGTTTTGGGCTTGAACCTATGGGGAAATTCTTTAAAAAAAAATTCTTCGAGTTGGAATAACGAAATCGTTAAACGACTGCCTACCGGTGTAATAGTAATAATTTGTTACGCTATAAGTGTGTCTGTTCTTTCTTCAAGCCACCAACTATTAGCGGGATATAATTAGCTTTACACACTACATTTATGTACAAGTTCTCACTGAACAAAACAGTATCAGATTATTTGACACTTCCGGATTGTCATACGACTCTCACGAATTTTTATTTAGGTTGTGTGGTTTTCATAGTCGTTCTTTTGTCAAATCGTTATCATCGTCTTATGCTAGGTAATTTACTTATCATACGGGACATGGTTTTTTCCTCGTGTGATCACGAGGATAAATCATATATACTAACAGTTGTTGGTCTGCATAGAATTATGTCTTCAGGATATCGATAAATATCCTGAATATAAAATTAAAACAAGTTAAGAAAAAATATGTCATCGCAATGAATAAAGAGAACGAGAAAACTTTGTTAAAGTAACTTTATTTTCTTCAACTTAAGACATTTAAAAAATGAAAACTATTTTAATAACGACTGAATTAATTTTCAAAATACCATCAGCGTCTTAAGTTTCGTAATGTATTAATTATTTTTCGATAAGTTCGGTTACTATTCTGGATCGCACTATAGATGCTGATTTAAAATAAAAGCGTTTGCTATTAGTTATATACATTGATTATCCACTCAAAAAATATTATACAATCGAGAGAAAGTGAATCCAGCCTAACATTAATCCTACTTATTTAACCCCATTATCGTATTAAATTGTAAAGAACCAACCAGTTTTCTTGCTAATAACAAGTTCCAGCGTAACTTATATTTAAAATCTATCGTTAATAAAACTTTTTCATTCTTCGAAAAACATAAAAAGAACTCCAAAATACAAGTATTTCACGTTTATGTTAATAAATCCATTTTTTATTAATTTTTTTTACTAAAAGTCATTATTTCTTCATTTTTTCTCGTTTGAAGTAAACTTCGTCTTATTTTTAAGTTCCTATCTCATTTAACAATGAGAAAAGTATAAAAGTAACATTTTAAGTGAATTATAATACAGCTATTACTGACATAATACATATGATAGATAATGTGTTATGATAATTTTTTTTCTGTAGATTAACTTGTTATCTTATTTTAAATCTATTGCCATATTATTAACAGTAATAAATAATATAACAACCTAATATTCTTTCTTCTGTTTATCATATTAATTAAATTTTAGGAATTATACATTATATTAATTAAACTACGAAACCTACCAAATATAATTATTTGAGTTATATTAAACTAAAATTGTGATGGTTTAAAATAATGTTAAATTAGAGTCTATCTGAGGCAGGTAAATCTCTATCTAAACACATAAACTAAAGGAAGTATGTCATTTAATTTCCTCATTTAGTAATAGTTATTATTAGTTTTTTTCATTTTAAAAAATTTGGTAATTTTTTTTCGGGAGTAAACAAAATACTTTTAAAGTACAATAGGCGATTTAAAACTTATATGGTTTGCTTTTAAAAAGCTACTAAAAATACTTATATATACGAGGGTTGTCTGAAAAGTATTGAGCCTAACATAGAAAGACGTATTTTTTCTGTCAAAACTTAGTTTTATTTTTCAACAAAGTCTCCCTTCAAGTCGATACACTTTTTCCAGCGATGCTCTAACCTCTTTAACCCTTCCAAATAGTAACTGGCGTCTTTCTCCACAAAATAGGCGTTTACTTACGCGATAACCTCCTTGTCTGATGAAAATTTATTTTTTCCAAGCGAAACTTTAAGGTTAGGAAAATAAGAAAAAGTCATTTGGGGCCAGATCTGGTTAATACAGTGAGCGGTCAACCAATTTAAAGTGCAATTCGTGAATTTTAGCCATGGCGACCGTCGAAGTGTGAGCAGGCGCATTGTCCTAGTGAAAAAGCACTTTCTTCTTCTTCAAATGTGGTCGTTTTTTTTTGCAATTTCTCCCTTCAGCTTGTCAAGTAATGATGCGTAATACTGTCCCGTTATTGTGTTACCTTTTTGAAGATAATCGATAGACAAAATTTCGTTACAATCCGAAAAAACAAACTCCATCATCTTCCCGGCCGATGGAACCGTTTTCGCCTTTTTCGGAGCAGGTTCACCCTTTGCAGTCCACTTTTTTGATTGTTGTTTCGTCTCAGGAGTGTATTAGTGGATCCACGTTTCATCCACAGTTATGAATCGACGCAATAAATCTGACTTGTTTAGCTTAAACCGCTCCAATAGGGCATTGGAAATGTTCATTCGAATGCGTTTTTGGTTCAAAGTGAGCAAACGCGGCAATCAACGCGCGGATAGCTTACGCAAATCCAATTCTTCAGTTAATATATGACAAACACGTTCTTTCGATATGCCCATAGCCTCTGCTATTTCTCTGAACTTAATTCGTCGGTCGTTCAGTACCATTTGGTGAACTTTTTCGATGATACCGATGGTGGTTGGAGTTTTTGGCCGTCCCAAACACTCATCATCAACCAAGCTGGTACGACCATGTTTAAATTAAGCTGCCCATCTTTTCACTCTGGTAAATGATGGGACAGTCCCCGTAAACAGCGTCCAACTCGGTTTTAAATTTGCTAGGCGTATTGCCTTTCAAGTGCAAGTTAATCACGGCACGATATTCGATTTTTCCCATTTTCACAAAAACACTTACAATAAGTTATTCAAACGATTATCAAACAACTGAGCGTCTAAAATGGCTGAAATTTTAGTGAGTGCCTTCCAACGCATGCTCCAACACATTCCCTAACTTTTGTTAACGAGTGCTGCCATCTTCATGTTAAGGCTCAAAACCTTTCAGACAACCCTCGTATGCAACAGAAAAATTTCTTTGATGCAATACGCAATTGTACTGCATTCTAGTTATATCAATGTCGATAAGTTTGAATCTAATAATTCGTTTCATAATAGGGGTGAAAATCTACCCCTTCTTCTTTTATAACCCGCTTACCTTTCTTTCAATCTAAACAATTACACTTAATTATTGAAATCAGTCAAAAAAAGTATCTTTTTTTAAATTACATTCTGATCTTTCTCGATTTAAATCACTTGTGTAACGCTGAAAAAATTCTAAAATTGTGTTCTACTAACTGCTTAATATCTAATATCAACTTTTTTTTTATTGTCGTTGCGAAATTTGGAACGTTTGGACCAAGCGTTTCTATTTATCGGTTATTTTCCAAGTAACAGTTATCTTAGTCAACGAATAGCTAATTAATTAGTAATTAGGCAGTAAATAGGGCATAGAATTGTTTTGCTTATTTCATCGGTGTAAATTCGTATGTTGTTGAATTCAGTAAAAAAAATTAGTTTTCTTTAGATTTTTTCGTTTTCCGATGTCAAATTTCATTAATAAAATGAAATCAACCGGCAATTTTTGCTTGAAATTTTAAAAAGTACAGTGCAAAAGGCATTACATAAAGTTTGATTACTTATTCAAAATAATTTCCAAATTGCGTAGCCTAAATATTAATACATGACGTTTAGTATTCATTGTAAACAACTACAGTTTTTAATACGTTACTAATACTATCTTATAAGTAGATTTCCTAGCATTTAAATTGTGAGGCGACACATAAGTAAGAATAAAAATAATTAAAAATTTATTAAATTTAATTTATTTTTTAAATGTTTATGTATAATGTAAAATATAATTTGCATTTAATATATATTTTTAGACAAATTTGCGTTTTCCTAACTTCTTTGAGACGAGTTATGTTTAATTATGTTAAGTATCCTCTCTACCAGATCGTAAATACCGGTGTTCTTTGGTGGTTGGGTTACAATTAACCACACATCTCAGGAATGGTCTACCTGAGACTGTACAAGACTACACTTCATTTACATTCACACATATCATCCTAATTCAACTCTGAAGTATTACCTTAATTACTCTGAAATAATACCTCTAATTACTCTGAAGTACCTTACGGAGTTCCGGAGGCTAAACATAATTGAAAGTATCCTTTCTAACCGGCCTCCGTGATGCGAGTAGTAGCGTCTCGGCCTTTCATCTGGAGGTCCCGACTTCGGATCCCGGTCAAACATGGCATTTCACACACTACAAAAATTGACATTCATCACATCCTCTGAAGCAATATCTAACGGTGGTCCCGGAGGTATACTCCGGAAGTATCCTCTCTAAATTATATCGATATGTTAATATTTAAGAAAAGTGTTTAAAATTCCAAAAATAGGACAGAAATCAAAATCTAACTATTTTATACGATAAAATACTTTTTTTTAATTTTTTATAAAAATAGAATAAAATGCCAAACGTGGGATTAAAATTTATAACTTTCCGAAAGAAAGATGAAGTGAAAGCAGTATCACGTTTAATAGATGGCGTAATAAATTTATTTAAATTTAGAAGTAACATGTACTTCAAAAGTTATTTTACCCTGATTAAAAATTGAACATTTAAGTAAAATTTAGAATTAACTTTGAAATTAATCGAAAAAATTACTTTGTCTAATTTATTATATTTTCAGATTATTTATTATTATATGATATTATATTATAATATCATATAATGTATATATATATATATACTCATATTTATCATCTAATATAATTATTATTATTTAGATTTTTTCTGTCTAGTTCAGACCGTAATTAAGTTAAACAAATTCAATATTCATATAAGATATATATATATATTTTTTTTACAAATAAATGTTAATTCTTATTAACTGATGAAATATTAATTGCCATTCTATTCTATACAATTTCTAGCATTGAGGGAGCATTTGGAATTGTTCCTTTCACGGAGATAATTTGTAATATATTGTTTAAAATAACCAAGGTTGTTTCGCACAACAATATTACTGTTTTTAACTTAAACAAAGATAATATATCATACACCAAAGTTAATTGTTTCCTATCCTAAATTATTTTATTATTTTCATAAACCGAAATAAAGAAAGAAATTATATAAAAATATGTAGTAATTTTTTAAGGTCATTATTTCAGCAATGTTTAATAAAAAAAAAAATCATCGTAATAAATTACAGCTTTAAATTGCCAAGAATTATCAAATTATCATCAGTTCGAATATTATTAAAATAAAATATAAAAAAATTATGGGTATTCTATTCAATTAACCTTGGTTCTTGACTCTTGATTTCGTTCCGGAGAATAATATTTCTTGTTTAAAAACGCTAAATTTTTCTTATTATTACAATAATAATAATTTATTATTAAAATTACGAATATAAACACCAATCTATAATTATTTGACATTAAACACATAACAGATAACACGGTTAGGTTTCTTTTTACTTAAAAAAAAAATATAATAAAAAACTCACATACTCGTAAGAAGTAGCTTTCAATTTGTTTTCTGTTATTACTGTAAAAATATATTGTTTAAAAAAAGAAGCGTTTTTAGGGTTAAATCAATGGCACTCTCATAAGTTGAACCTGAACAAGATCAGCTATCAAATTGTAATTGGGATGAATGGTTTTAAAATTTTGGAAAATGAATAAAGATATTAACAGATAAAATTTATGTAATCAATTATCTTTAAAATATAGGCAAGAACGATGATATTATAGCAAGGTAGAACTTTCATTTTTTATTATTTATTTAATAAACGTTTAGCACTAATTTTTATACCGTAGTATTTATAAACAAATCATATCTAATTTAAATTTATTGTCTTGTCCTTCAGTTAGTATTTTTTTCAATGTATACGGAAATATTACCTTTTTCCCCTTCTTTATTCCTTCTTCAGTTACTGAAAATTTATGCTGGTAAGTTCTATACGTATATAAACAATAACATAAAAAGTTTCTTAAAAATACGCCCTACCAAATTTCCATTTAATTTTGTATTTAATAGATAAATAATACTGTAAATAATATTATTTATTCTTTCATGAAAATTAAACTTTTAAGAATATTTTAAGCATATATGAATATTTTTCATGAATGCTGTTTTCATTCGTTCGTTTATCTACCTGTGTTTATCTTCTATTTGATAAAAGACATCGCATGAGTACTAAATATATTGAGCACATGTGATCCATAGATTGGACAAGTTACAGAACCCAGTGTTGAAAGTTCTTTTGTCATAATGAATGTTTATTGAATCTTACGTTTTACTTATATGCTTATTAACATGGAATCTTGTTGTAATCTTTTACAGTTTGTCTTAGTGTAAGGGGGGTCATCATTGGATTGTTCTCTCTCATGAAATATTTTTTAACATATATTGTGGTTTCATCAGGAGAAACTGATTGTAAATCTTTATTCTACAGAAAATAGACAATTAACCTTTTATTAATTTAACACATTATTTATTAATTTATTAAATTAACACAGATAATTTTTATTAATTTACTATTATTAATAAATTTTATTACATTTAGTAGAGGAAATAACAACAGGCAAAAAATTATCAGCTTGTATTACGGTGCGGAAGATTACTGCCGGGTTAATTGTCTGCAATAACTCGACTGTTTGTCAACGGATTTTTACAAATAAGGTGTCATTTTGAACAAAATAAAATGCTTAATAAATCTTGTAAAGTAAAAATTTGATCAAACGAATAATTAAAAAGATATTGAAATTTAAAAAACTAAGATGGCTGCTATTTTGAAATTTTTGAAGGTGACGTTATCAAAATTTTTTATATTGTAGAACAAGAATTGTCTTAGATTTGCCAAATTTAATTAAAGTAGGTTTACCCTTCCCTGAGAAATAATTTTTTTGTTGAAAATCACAAAATGGCGTCCCGAAGTAAAACAAAGAAAAATAGGACTTACGTCGATATGAACGTTTTTGTTCATTTTGTTGTCCTAAATAAATTTCTGAAGTTCGGCTAATACGTCCCGGAACATCCCGTATGGGCATTGATCAAATTTTTTTTCAAATTACGTTAAGGAAGGGGGTGGGGATGTGGTTTATCGCGAATAAACCACAATCTCAATTTTCTTCAGAGGAATTTTAGAGAAAAACTTTATTAAAGCAGATTGGTTACCTACAACGCATAAAAAAATACTATTTAAAAAAAAATCCAAACCTTTAACCCCTCCTCTTAAAATCGAAATGTATATTTTTTGTTTTCCCTTCTGTTTAAATATTTTTCAACTATTTTTTTTTGTAGTTTATACTTTATATATACAGCTATCAAGAAATGTCTACAATTTTTTTAAATTTTAGTCCTCGGACTAAAAGAAAAGATTTGAAATAAAGAAAAGATTTATTTTAGCCTTTTTTGAAGAGGTGTTAGATTTAGAGAAAACTTTACTTATGGAAATTTGTTAAGCTGAACTTATGTATGAATATTTTTACAAATTTTTTCTTAAGATTTATTCCCCACCTCTAAAAAAAATATGTATTTTATTTTTTGGTTTTTGGCTCAAACTCTTTTAATTTTTATTATTCATAGCAGGGACAGTAATGCAATATTTGCCATATTTTCAACGAACAAACAGTTCGTTATTGAATTTAATATGTATGTATACGTGCATATGTGTGAATAATTTTTGTCTAAGATTTTGATTTTGGATTCGGATTAACCATCGTAAGAGGATTATAAAAATACACGAATGGCCGCAATCTTCGGATTCACTCAAAATGGCTACAAAAATTAAAATTTTGTAATATTCATTATGAAATAACGGTGTAAGCTATAAAGTTCGTTCAAACACACTAATCTAAGGTTTACTCAAGTGCATAAAATATATAAATATCGATTTTGTAAATCAAGTGTTAGACCCGAAAATGGTAGAGACTTGCAGATGGTATTAAGATCCAACAATGGTCTACTTCCACTTTCTTCAAGAAGAATTACCACATCTACTTGAAGATATTCCTCTAGCGCTTAGATGTAAAATATACTTCCAGAACAATTATTTCCCTAAGAAATGGATGATAGGTCGTGGAGGACTACACTCCTGGCCAACAAGATCGCCTGATTCAACACCTTCAGATTTTTGCGTCTGGGGATGGATGAAAAATATTTTATACAAAACAAAAATACATTCTTGGGAGGAATTAATTGTCCGCATTAAATGGATACGGCTGAACAACTTAAGGACAGCCCTAAAAAACTAAAAAGAGAAACGAAAGCAAATCAAAAAGCGTGCTAAGAAATGTGTTGAAAACGGAATTTATTATAAACTGTTTCTAAATAAAATTCTAATTTTTCTTTGTTTTATTGATCTTCTCTTATACTATTTTGTTCAAAATCAAATTCTCTACAAGTTTTATTTAAAGGTTTTATGTGTTTATTACCCATTTAATAGGGATGTAGGATGGATGTAGGGGGTATACCGAAATGAAACGACTAGCGCTAGTTAGGGAATCTTGGAGAGCTGCATCAAACCAGTCAAATGACTGAAGACAAAACAAAAAACCCATTTAATAATGTTATTGTATGTCAAACATAAAAAAATAGGGGGTTTACCCCAATTTATTCGTTTTCACCCCAGATTTCTCTAAGGTACTGTAAATACAATTCTGGGACTTATTATATTCGATTTTCAGATCAAAATCCATAAGAAATCACTAATTCTGCTCCTTAATAACGTCCTAAAAATTTCAATACGACCTCATTTCACCGGGGTAGTTGAAATCCGAGCGAAATCTTACACTAGCCGTAACTCGGAAACAAAGCATTTTAAGACAAATGAACTTTATCCATTATTATTATTTTCACAAGTAGAGTAGGTTATGAAAGTTCCGGGATAACTTCATGATACACGCTGTGTAGTTTTTTAGGGGAAAAAATAAAATCTGTTTTAATGTCAAATACCATTAATGAAAAAAGTGAATTAACGACGACTGAAAATGAAAGAAATTAAAGATAATTTATTTATAATATTATATTTCTTAAATTATGGAACAATTATAATTTCATTACAATTAAGCTAGGAGGCATAATTGTAGAATAGTCTCTCTTTTTAACTTGTTTTACTAGTTGATTATTATTAGTTTATGTAACTAAATAATACAATTTTGTACACCATATTATATACAAACGAGAATATTTGAAACATTTAAAAAAATTTCATAGTGTATTTAAAAATGCATTAAAATCTTTTACCGTGTATTTAATTCGTCTTGTATATAAAAAAAAATTGCTAATTAACCGGCGCTTAATTTTTATTTTCATGTAGCAGACGGGATGTTGTCCTGGTAAACCTCGACATAGTTTCCATTTGGATTGTTACAAGACAACTCGTATTAATTTAGATACCTCTACACGAAATAATATTATGTAATATATAGAAATTATAAGGTATTTAATGCAATTTACATACTAGAAGTTAATAAAGTATAAAACTTACCTTTTTTTTTGTTTGATGATATCGCCACATAAGCTTGAAGCTTGTTTGGCGATTTAAATCAAATCACATGAACTTTTTTATTTATTTAGAAGATATATGAATAATGTGCTTTCTCATACACGATTGCTTACTTAAATTTCAAACGTAATCCATTTTTTCTAATTCCATTGTTCATAATTTTGAACGAATACATAGCCTAATTATTTATTTCGAGAACTAAAATAAATATTCATAAAATAATGTTTTCAATATCTTTCAAAGTTAACATCGTTAATGTAATTTAAAGATCCTTTTTCTAATATTTGTCCCCATTTTTTAAAGTTACTCCAGAATTTATAATTATCATTTTGCTCGGTTTTAAATTCTTCCTAAAAGGTTGATTTTTAAATTATGAAACGATCCTCAAAGAAAAAACAAAAACATTGTAGAAAAATTTATATCAAATTATTATTGATAGTGAAAATATCATTTTATGTTTATTTATTTTGCCTATTTCTGTGGTGGAGTGATAGCATCATGCCTTTCATCCGGAGGTCTTGGGTTGGAATCCCGGTCAGGCATGACATTTTTCGCACGCTAAAAAATTAATTTATCATCTATCGGTAATAAAAAGTGGATGTAAACCTGTTGTTATCGTATAAATAAAAAATAATAAATGTACTGGTGAATAAAAAAGTAAATAACAATTTGTGATCGTGATCGTACTGTATTTATAACGGACCTTTAAAACATATTTTAATATTTGAGAATAAATTATATTTTGGGACTGAGAATATAAGCATAATATACCGGATAATCAATAAAATTGAGGAATGATTTCCCGTTTTTTTGTCTTTTATCGTTTCATTGAGAGGAATTATTTCATATTAGCAAGCCAATCCCAGAGAAATGCAGAAGTTACTCACTTCTGAAAATGATACTTTCGCTCTCTTTACCTTATGAATTGGTTGTATAAATGAACATTATTAAACTCAGAGGAAGCAAATCGATTGTGATATTTATATTTATTAAATGATTCACATCCGTTATAGCAATAAGAAAAGTTGTGAGAAGTAATGATCCATTTTTGTTTTTTTGTTGGAAGTAGTGTATCGTACAACGTTTGTTCTACATTTGAGGAATTGTTTATTTAATCACAAATAATTGTGGTTATTTTAATTTAATATTATTTTCAAAACTTACAAAAGGACAAGTGATGTGTCCTTAGGATTTTTCTAAAATTTAGATTTGTTTTTTCACACAATACTGTATCAAAGGATCCTCGATAGTATCAGCTAAAATTTTGTTGTCGGGTTCTAATTAACGCCCTGACTATACATGAATGACTATAAGCTACAGGCAAATGAATAAGCTATATATCTGGAGACTTCCAGAATGTCACATGAATCAGCGATTAGTCGGGGGAAAAGTTTTTAAATATTATGAAGTTTTTTAAATTGATTTTTAAAGTGGTTTATATCTATTACGTTTAAATTCATTTCAAATAATCACACAAAATATTCTATCAGTAGCTATGCTATTAAACAGAACGTTTTGTTTGTTACATTATAAGTATAAAATATTACTATCGAAATTTGAAACTCAGTTTCTCCCACTAGTACATTAAAGAAACTTTGCTTACATTTTTAGCTCGACAACAAAGCAATTACGTATTGTAGTAACTATTAAATTTTTAAAAGGGAGGTAAGATGCGCCTACGTGTTGGAGAAAATATTTACTTCGGTTTACAATAAAGAAAGATATAATATTTTGATTGTAAAACAATAAATTGTTCTTGCAGAGATTTATGAACTAATTATGTTTGTAAAAATAAAAAATACCAAAAGTGATCATAAGTAGAAGGAATTACTCGTAGAAATTACACTGTTACATAATTTTCATAGGCTGAATTTTTAGAATTTTTTTTTATATTAATATACACGTAAATACTGGAAGTAGTATTTAATTGAAACTCCAGGTTATATAACAATTAGCAAACGGTTTTACGACGCTAAGTAGGCGTGGACAAGTTAATAGAGGTATTTGTGACAGGTGTGTCTCGAAATAAAAAAAAAAACATGTTTATAAGAACCGTTATTATTATTAAATTTTATTCATTAATTAAGCACAGTACTTGTTGAATACACAACAAATGTTTTCTCTCCTTCTAATTAATTACTTTAAATTATATTTTAATAGAGAATAATCTATTGACAGATGTATCATTAATATTTAAGAAGGCTGTAAAAAATTGTTTAAGTTACACTAATAGGCTTACTGTAACAGTAATAATACATTATTAACCGGCTCGTAATTGTTAGATAGCACGAGATATAAGTTCGGATAAAAATCCTTGGACTTCGATATAAAAAAAACTTCAAATAAATCTAACAACAGAACGTGAAATAATAAAAACTGGCAGACTTCATGTATTCTAACTGTGACCGTGAAATACGCTTTGTGAAAGAAATCAACCTTTCACTTCGGGAAATAAACTATTCCTTATTTCGTTATCAAGTGACTAAATTGATATAGTATTAATTTATAAATGTACATTGATTTTTTATGTTATTTATTTAATTCTGTGCTACACACAGGTTATTACCACTGGCAATAAATATTATTAAATACTCATTAAAGTTTCGTGCTTATAAATAAATATAATAATCTAAATTTTTAACAATCAAGTTTACCTTGTATTGCTACCAAAGGTTAAGGTGTAACTAACCAAGAAAAGAATAATTAAATCTTAACATACGATTAGTGAATTCACCATCATGCTACAACTTTATGACAAATAGTAGAACTCATTGTAACGTGATTAGATTTTCTGTTTTAATCAGAACGTATTATTTATATAGTAATATTTTAATTATAGATTATTATAAGCACTGGGTAACACTGTAATTCCTATACAGGAATTACCCAAGGCGTAATAGGAAATTTGTATAGGAATTTGACTATCAAAAAATCAAATCAGATGTGGATTATCAAACTATCAAATCAGATGTGGACACCACATAACTTCAAGACTTCCTTGTACGCCTATTAAATTACATATACCCATTTTTTTGCTGTACTTCATTTAAACTTATTTCATTTGAAAGTGAGATACGATCCTCCAATTCTTTAATAAAGTGGACAGTTACACAATTGGATTGTGGTAGTCACCACATGCATCTCATTTTTTTGTGGGGTCTGTATCAGAATTTTATATTAGTTTATATATTAATTTTGTTTCAGATTCTCAAGTAATAATGTGGTGTAAGTGAGAACGTGTTGGACCGTAACCACGCACACACATCGGTTCGAATCCGACTTCAAATATATTTTTTTAACTTTTTTTAAAAAATATATTGATTTATTAATAATTATTAACCTCTAAAATTTTTTGAAGTAAAATGAAAAGTACATAAAATTTTATTTCACTAATAACTTCTGATTTTTTTTCATATTTGTTATTGTTATTATTGAATTATTATTTTTAATAAACTTTTTACAATCAGAGGCTAATCATAATTATTAATAAATCAATATATTTTTAAAAAAAAGTTTATGTGAAGTCGGATTCGAACCGATGTGCCTTCTCTCCTTGTAAGAAACGAAATATTTCATTAATTAAAATGTTATTTGGCTATAACTCTGGAACCAATGAAAATAAGTTCCACTTATGATATATCATTGAAAAGCTCTCAATGAGAGTTTATTACTGCACTTAAGAAAATGTCCAAAATCCATATTTTTTGATTTTCAAGTAGGTGTTAATAATAATAATCCTAAATCCAAAATTTCAATATCCTATGGCTAGTCTTTTTTGAGTTATGCGAGATACATACGGTACGTTCGTACATTTATACATACATACGTACAGACGTCACGACGAAACTAGTCAAAATGGTTATTTCCGTTGAAATCGACCACTTTTGTAATCATTTTGTGTAACAAAATGATTACAAAAATGGTTTGGACAAATGTCATACAGCTACGGGGCACGACGTGCAAAAGTAACATTGAGATTATACGTTTTTAGAACAAAGTTGGCGAGATCCATTGCAGTGACACCGTGGTTCGCTCGGAATTAGAAAATTCATGATTATCTTGAATTGCCTTATGTTCCGTGACAAGACCAAACGGTCATTTTAGAAGTTAAAGACAGCGATTAGACAGTCACATGAACTTTAGGCAGTTAATCTCCTAGACCAGTGATTCTCAACCTTTTTAGCTCCACAAACCCCAAAAAAGTAAAAAAAAAATATATATAATGAATATTTTGCGACTCCCCAACCACAACCCAATTGAAAAAAAACATTTTATTAATGACAGATAAAGTTCATACTTTCATTAAGAAGCTTGATATTTGATTAATCGTTTTCAAAGAATTTTTTTATGTTTCCACTTACTTCCGATTACAATGAAAAAAATTTGGATGAAGAAGATACTATTATTTACCACAGTTTGGATAGCATGAAGATGCATTTACTTGAGCTAAAATTTCAGTTGGCGGAGTATTTCCCGGAACATAAAAATGATTTCTCAAAGGGATGAGTACTAAATCCATTTAGTGAAAACGCTGTTGCAGCTGCTAAGTTACCAGTTTTTTAAATTTAATTTTTTTTCTTAGTTTTAACACTTAAGAACCGTTCGGCAGTTTTCATAAAATTATAAAAAAAACAGTTATTTTCCATTAAAAATGTTTCACGTTATACGCTAACATTTTAGAAAAGAAAAATTTATCGCAGGGACTTCCTATAGATATTCTTCCGAGTTTCTTGGTATAATAACCTATTAAAAAAATCTTAATCTGAAACACACGGGCATAGATATGAATTATTCGTACTGCAGACTAACCAAAGGGAATTCTGGATCATATGCAACTAATTTTTTACCGACTTTTCCAAGAAAAGTACTCGTAGTAGGAATATTCGGTCCCATAATGAGAATAGGGGATGAAAATGAATTTTCTTTACGTTTTGAGGTATGAGGAGTGTGAAGACACCATTTACTCATACTTAAATTGGGATTTTCTTATATATATATATATATATGTCTATGTATAAAATTTTGTGGCTAGTAAATCTCCAAAACTACTACATCAATTTCATTGAAATTTAGAAATTCTGTAGTAGTGTATCTGATATAGTGCATGTGAAAATTTAATGAAGATTGGTCGAGAAGTTCTTGAGTTACGCTCAATTTAAGGCTGAAAAAATTTGAGCGAGGTAAGATAAATGCGTGGTTCGTTATCATACTGCAAGATGGAACGTTGACGTTTCTTTATCTGCGGTATCTACTGTTAGCAATGTTAAGCAAAATTAAATTATTGAAAAGTCGGTCTTCTTGCGCGGTTTTGCGCAAGAATTTTTTATAAATTCTAATGGAAGTTTTAATTTTTGGTTTTGTAAAATTATAATTCAAAATCATATTATACTGAAAACAATTCTGAAAAAAAATTAAACTAATTTTAGAGGTGTTTGTACTCATCCAAAATTAGAAGATTTATAAACACCACGTTTTCATGATATAGAGTTTAATTATGACCATTAATCAAAATTAAAATACTTCATAAAAATATTAAAATAATAAAATAAATATTAAGTTACAGAGGCATTATACTTGTCCGACAGATTAATTAAAATCTTTATAAAAGATTATGACCATTTAAAAAATCCCTTTCGGCACGCCGGAAGGCGGAGGTAGATTTCACCGGTGATAAGTAGGGGATAAAAAAGATTTCCCCCTTAAAATTAAGCAAAACTTCAAATTTACTCAATACGTCAATGTTTGCATGTGAAAAAATTTCACATGTTTAGCATAACCCCATCTTCTGACAATTTCAGCAACATTTTGGTCATCCCTTACCATAAGAGTTGATCATATCAAAAATTGTTTCAAAAAAACGTTTTAGGTAATGTTTAGAGGACTAACGACTACTTTAAACCGATTCGATACTGTGCCTATTAAGGGAGATATGATTTTTTGTTTTTGAAACCCCATTTTTTCCACCTCCTGGGCCAGTGGTTGGTGATATCAAAAAAACTTTATTTAGGTATGTTTTAGGTCCTTATTCAAAGAACAGTAGGAACTTTAAACGAATTCGATATTTTACTTAATAAGAAAGTTAAAGCGATATTTTGTTTTTTTCGAAAAAGCCCTCCCATTTCTACCCCCATGGTCCGATTTTACGCCCAATAACTAATTCGACCGAGAATTTGGGTTGTTATATTTTATGTATCAATTTGAAAGTGATTGACGCAAAGTTACGGCAGTTACCGCGTCCACAAGAAAGTGAAAATCATATACATAAACTCGTGTGTGTTGTATATATATATATATATATAAACGTTTGAACTGACGATGGTTTTTGGGGTCTGGGGGATTGAAACGCGAAGATATGTCGAAATTTTCGGAAGTCGAATCATTGTATCCATTACAATAGGTAGCTTTCTTATGAAATCTACCTAATATTAAATAGCAGTAAGTAAAGATCATAATCGTTAACAAAATATTTTTAAAGATTATTTCCTATTTTTTTTTTATTTTTACGATTTTATCATCGGATTTGTTTATTTTATTCTGTCTGGGGTACAATCGTAAATTCTCCAGAAACGGGACATTTGAGTTTTTATTACAGCAAACGGCAAGAATACGGTCCACAGACACAGACGGCTGGCTACAAGACAATGTTACGAAAAATGCAAATTCATTTCGATGTTTACATATGTAAACATACCTTAGAAGCAAAACTTACCTTTTTCTTGTCAAATGTTTAACTATTTTCGTGAATTAAATTTTTAGCGACTTATTTTGTTGCTGTTTGCCTACGAATATCTAAAAGTAAGGACCATTTTCGAGAGGTAATAGCAGCGTCCTTCGTCGCGCCCATTTAAAGAAGTATCATTCATTAAGAAAAGTGTTATCAATGGATACTTAATGTTAAAATAAAACGTATCCCAGGCTTTAAGTTAAAAAAAAATTTATGTGAAAGAACAATTTTTTATTTCTCCCAAAAAGCAGTACCGAACGGTGTTTCTGCATCAGTGCACCCCGCTCTCAATGTATGAGAATCGTCCTAGTTTTGTTAGACAAGTTTTTTTAATGTTTATATTTTATAGTAAAAGAATAAATTTTTTTTCATTTAATAATTTTACACATTACAAGGACTGTTATTGATTGTAAACGATTTAAGAAGAAATGGGAGCTATTAGAAACTTAAAAGTTTAGCTGGTAATAGAGGAAAATGGAGAAGGACTTCGTTCAAGGGACTGCCTCAGGGCAGGTAACCATATAATGTTGATGAATTGCAATATTATATATGTCGTTAATAAAATTTACTTGCCATTAATGTTAATTACTTAACATTTAATTGATTTAAACGTTAATTATAACATTACTATTTTCAGTCACTATATAATCACTATAATTCAGTCACTATAATTAATCTTATTAATGGTTAACTGTAAAAAATTAATTTTTAAGAAAAAACCTAACATATATTAAAAATTATAGGTAACAAAGCGAATCGATTTACTTAATTATACGTAGTTACTTTGCTAATAATCTGTTACAATTTGGCCTATCAGTAGTGACTAGATAAGCACACAAACATATTTAAAAAAACTTAATTGGCTTATTCCGAACAGCCATTACATTGTTACCTAATTAAAAATTCTTAAGTTGCCAAATCGTTTACGGTCAAATTCTTTCAAATATGAATTCACAGAACTTTGCTTCAAGGTAAGTCACCGTTAAATTCTTTCAAATACGAATTCACAGAAGTTTGCTTCAAGGTAAGTCAACAGTACTGTCAGCTGCTGAGTAACTATATACGTGTGTATATAATTTAAAAATGAAAGGCATACGGGAATTCAAAGACCAATATAACATATGATAGAGATTTGTTTACTGTCCATTATCCTTGTGGTCTTTCTTCCGCGTGCAGTAAAATTTACAGCTCAGCATACAGTTGTCAGTTTACGGAAATTTGTTGTTCAGATATTTATTTTACTACAAGCATTTAGCTGTGCATTTTACTATTATGTTTTCCGTTACATTACAAAATTGTTACATTAATATTCGTTCATGAAACTCGTTAAATAAACATAGATTTCATTTTTTATGCCTAAGCAAGCACGTATCTGAATATTACAAATTGCAGCAGATAAGAAAAGAAATAGATTACTTTTCTTATCTGCTATGCCAACAATTATGATCTCTTTTTCTAGGTAATAAACATAAAAAAGATGATGTTTATGAAATAAACAATTTACTTAATCGCATTATGCTTATTCAATTAACTTAAACAAAGAAGAGCAAAATATAACGAATTTATTAGTCTATTCTTGTACACTGATACCGGCTTTGCGTGAAAATGTGCTAATAATGTAAAATACGTTGTTAGCATATTGATATGAACTGCAGTTACTTCCATTTGTTAAACACGTTTTATAATTATTGTACGATAATTCCGCATATTGATATTTGTAACAATTCTTCACGCATGATTTGAGAAATATAAATATGAGAGAAGCAAAATCTTCCCTTTAAAGCATACAATAACAACAATAAGCATATAAACAAAATAGTCACGGGGCTCCGTCCCTGGATCTCCGGTGTGTTCGTTACAATCATGGTTGTGAGAATAATATTGTTAACTAACAATTAACGCATGAAGAACTCTCTTTTCTCCAACGTTTCCCTCGTTCTTGACGGAGAAGCTTTAATACGCTCCTGTTGTAAACGAAAATATCCCTTTTGGTTCCCATTTCCATTTTTTCTATTTCCGAGCATGACAATGCGAACACACTTCTGTCATGGCGCCAGAATATCAATGATCGGCGTACCTAATCTGTAAATTAAAGTTAAGCCATTTATATCCTTATGTTACTGTGGTAGCACCACAATGACATCAGTATGAATCACGAGGAATATAACTGAAAATCGCGTTGCAAATCTCTAGCAGCTCGAGTCTGGGCGTAGCGCTCTCGATCAGCAGCTAACCGAGAATCACGCATTTCAGCTGTTTCAGAGGGTCGAGATATCTCATTATTTTAGCAAACATTAATAATAAGAAACTTCTCTTTCTTGAACGCATATTTGTTTTAACTTTTAATAATCCAATATCGATAGCCAAAATAAACAATCAAAACCCATAAAAGTTCGTTAAATGTACTAATTTAAGCTAATTACAAAAACAAAGTAATTAATATTTAAAAGTGTTATATATACCTGATAAAAGAAATCTTTTTCTTTTACCATGGTAACAGAAATATAGTGAACTAAAGGGATTAATTTTTTTTTCTTTAATGAATATCTTAACTTTCACTACGTATATCGCGATAATTATAATCGGAGATAATGACCAAGCCTCTAAGATATAAATCGGCAAAGTTTTATTAAAATCTGTCCAGTAGTTTTGGTTGATTCTAGTACAGGGACGACCTAGCTATCATCTTATTTTATGTATAGATATAAAAGTAATGAAAATAAAACAAATAAATATAAACTCGATACTAAAAATAAACCTTATAAATACTCTGTATGCTTACAAAGGATTGCTGGTTGTGCCTATTAGAAATTACGTTGTGTATATTCTCATAATGTGTCAAATTGTCACGATATTTTAGATCCGATGTAGTTTTAACTATCTGCGCATGCAATCTTTTAACTTATAAAATACTGAAAATTAAGGAATGATATGTTTAAAATTTCGAAACACTGGGTTGTAAATATTACAATTTACAACAATGTTTTTTGTTTAGCTTGTTTAATGCTTGATAATTAAAAAAAAGGTGTTTTCGTTTTATAACAGCTAATTGAAGTTTCTTTAAGTTTTAAATGAAATTATTCATCAAAACCTAGTTAATCAGAGGATTATTGGTAGTATTAAATGTCATGAGGAATTATAAAAAAAAAATAAATAAATAAAGAATAATATTATTTGAAGGTTACAATAAAGGGAAGCGATAGAGAGGAATACATGAAATCAAGTAATGAAGGATGTCAAGCGAGGTTCTTATTAAGAAATTATGCGGAAGGCTTAAAAGTGGTTTATATGGACAACACATGTTGACTAATTTAGGATTTAAAAACAAAGCGTTGGAAGGAAATGTTTTGCAGTCAATTTTTTTTAAAAACAAACAAGGCAGATACGAAAAGAGTTAATTTTTTTTCGTTCGAGTTCTTTTTATCAATTCTACATACCTAAAATATGATATTCTATAGTGTGATTATACAATTCAGGTTTAAATGTAAATAAAAAGATAGTTACTAGAAACTAAATTTGAATGACTGTTTTTACATTTTATTTTAGTCGTAAGGGTTCAATTTATATTACCGTTGTAATATATACAAAAATAAAATAATACATGAAATTATTTATTATTTAACAATTTCCAAATAAAAATTTTTTAATCTGCAGAATAATTTTAGTTAACTATTTATTCTCAATATCTTGTGATTTTTAAAAAAATACTTTTCATGCCTGCAATCAGTATAAAACGTTTTACTATAAAAAATTATTTAGTAATGATATTAAGATTTGTTATGAAATAATCTATTATTATTACTATAAAGATTAAAAAAAGTAACTTGTACAAAATGGGCAGATAATTACACATACAAGTAAAACGAGTTTTTGAAAGCACGATTGCGACATTTTGTGATACAGAGATTACAAAATATCGCATTGCTTAATTCTTTAATATCCTAAGAACACTGAGCTCACTCGCAAACAAAATGCAAATCACTAACTTCAAAAAATGTTAAAATATTTATTGAAATATTAATGTAACCTATTTATAATATATGTTTATATAAAATATTTATATTTTTATATTATTTATAAGATATGTATATATTTTTACTTTCTTGTACGAAGTAAATGAAGTATTGTGATCACGAAATATTTGGGTTTTCAGATTTCATCGTAAATATCCATTTTTACCATCCCTGAATCCATTTTGACTAGTTTCGGCGTGACTCTGTACGTATATATGCATCTCGCATAATACAAAAACGATTAGCCGTAGGATGTTGAAATTTTTAATTTAAGGCTGTTGTTGCAACATCTAGTTGTGCACCTCCCCTTTTGATGGCAATCGACTGGACCAAAAGTGTCCAAAATCCAAATTTTTTGGATTTTGGACTTTTACTTAAGTGCAGTAATAAGCGAGACCTTTTCAACGATATATCATAAGTTGCACTTATTTTCATTGGTTCCAGATTTACAGCCAAATAAAATTTTAATTAATAAAGTATTTAGATCTTATAAGGAGATGGAACATCGGTTCAAACCCGACTTAATCTCCTTTTTTTTTATTAATGTATTGATTTATTAATAATTAAATACATGATTGTAAAAAAAAATTTACAATAAGTAATAATTCAAAAAGAATAAAAAAAAGAAAAAAATATTAGAAGTTATTAATGAAATAAAATTTTATGTACTTTTCATTTAAAAAAAAATGTGTGCGTTTTAATAGGCACAATACAAGGAAGTCATGTGGTGTCCACATCAGATTTTTTTATATTTTTGTATGTATATATTTATAAGATATGTTTTTATGATTATCCGATTGCACTGCAATGAAGTAGTTTATTTAAAATAGGACATTTATTTTATAATCTTGTTAAAAAAAAAGCACTACAGAACTTCTTCATTACTCATTATCTACTGAAAGCTACAGCAGACTTCTTTTTCTCTCAGACTTTTTGCGAGTTTGCGCACACATCTGTGTTTGAGAATTTTTACAGAGCTAACTTTTAAGGAAAACTGTAATAGTACTATAGCTTATTTATATACTAGAAACGTGAAAACGTTAACATAGTTTTTTGTGATCGTTAAATCTTATCGAATGTAACCGTCTACTTTTTCAAATTCCTTGAAAAACTAAGTTTACAAAAATAGAATGTAGCGGCTGTACATCGTCCACACTGAATAATTTTTTGCTTGATTGATTTCCCTACATACGCTGAAGCTTGTCCGTGTGATATATGGAAATTAAATTTTGTTGCTTATGGAAAATGCCATGCCAGGATTCAAACCTGGGATATCTGGATGAAAGGCCGCGACATTACCATTTCGCTTATAATTTAATTACATTTTTATTTATAAACATCAACTTATTCACGATGCGATTGTTTTTTTTTTAACTATTCATATACTTAAATCTGCCTCAGTGTATCCTCTTTTCATACTATTTAACTAAGTCTACTTTAAGCTCGTATAAAACGTTTAAAAAATTCTAAAAATATTCCCTATTAAGCAAATTTACCTTATTAATCCTAATAAATAATTATTTCTGTTTGTCTTGGGAAAATCTAATTTCTTTTGGACCAATCATTTTTTCAAGAAATAGTTATTTTGGGGATACCAATTTTTAAAAATAAAAGAAAAAATTGGTACATAGCTTTTAATAAGCTAAATAAGATAATGTACGTACATTTTAATGTTAAAGAAAACTAACTGGAAGTAACATTAAGCCATTCTTAATTTTTTAATATCATTATGGAGTGAGTTTGAGTTATTAACCTGCAGACTCACTGGCAAGGATATGTAGTTGTTACATGTAATTACCAGTTAATTAGGAACAAAGACTAAGGATATAATGTAAATTGAAATCTACAGTGAATAAAAAACTGATGAGATGCGTTACTTTACCTTAACCTTAACCAGGATGGAGAGATGTTATTTCTTTACGGTGTTCTTTAGAAGTTTGATCTTCTAAAGAACACCGGGTTCTTTAGAAGATCTAAAGGTTCTTTAGAAGGGTTTTTTTGGGTGGGACTTAATCCCAGGAGAAGAAATTTTTTATGCAACGTATATTTAAGCTTGTCAGTATAAAATTGGTGATTAATAATGTGTTGCTCATATCTGAGTAAAAATTCTAAGTTCTCTAGAAGGAATAATAGGAGAAGAAGTAAAGCTCTCTGAGCTTTTCTCTGGGTAGAGAGTTCTGTTTTGGAGTGTAGTTTCTCCACAAGTAGTTTCCTTTCTCACAAGTCACTCGTTTTCCTTATCTTGATCACTTTTTCCCCATTATCGATTCTGTGAATATTAATTTAATACTGCTATATTTTTATGATCAGGATTCCTGGATATTTAGAGCCAGCATATCCTTTATTATCTTTGCCTGTTTACCCACTATGGGAATTTGTTTCCTGTCAGGAGGCTGTATTATAAGCCTAAGTACTGATGGACCAACCAGATAAATTTTGATTTCCTAATTCCTTATAAGTACAAACTCAGCTCTTCCTAATCACTACCATAAGGTTTGAAAGCAGTTCCCATCCAATATATTCCTCATTTAGGAAAGAGAAAACAATTTGAAACTTATTAGGAAAAGTCAGTAAGTTGAAATAATCAGTAGTCTGAATAATTAATAAAACAATTTTTTGGAGGGTGTTCTATTGAAAATTTCAATTACATTTTTATTCTCAATTATATTCCCAGTGGTATAATTTTACAAACTTAAAAAAAAACACACAGAGTTGGACTTTGGTCATATTTTATTTTCATATTTCTACTGGCTGGGGAACAGTTATAAAAAATAAAATGATGTAAGGTTTGGATTGCTGTCTGGTCTTAATAAGATCAGAGAGCAGTGTTAAATTGTTTATAACCTAATAGCATGTTGCCATCGGCTATTAATGTTCACCTTGGTAGTACAAGTCTCTTTCAATCCATTCTTTGACTGTCACAGTGGAGATAGTATTGATGAAAGTCTAGTTGGTTTGTGGTTTTAATGGTCCTTTTTTCAATAGTTATGATGTGAAATATATACTGTTCATATGACTGGTAGATTAATGCTTGTTAGTCTGTATTATTCATCACAAATGAATGGCTGTAAAGCATACTCGGGCTACCGTTATGGGATTGTACTATGGGTTTTAGAACTCACCAGCACGAAAACTGATTTGTTTGACCAACAAGACTAGAAGTTTAACAAACATATTAGTCCTTAAGAGTAGAACTTGCAAAGTGGAATAAAAATGGACAACATTTTTTAAATATAGATGGCTCTCTTATATGTTTTTTAAGTTAAACAATTTTATTGTCTTAATTTATATTCATGAAGGAAATTGTGTTAGTTATAACAAAAATTTACGTAGAGTTTTAGAATTTCACAAACTTTGATGCTTCTGAATTCAAAAATTTTTATATTTAGATTATAAAATTCTGTAGAAACTAGCATGTTTGGATGAGAGTTGGAGTGTATTTTGCTTTACATTGCTGAAATAGTTTAATCTACAAAGATAGTTTAATTATGACATTTTGTTTAACAGTTATGATATATTTTACATTATGGGACTGATTCTATTCATTTTAGAGGAATTTATTACTAAATCTGTTGATCCAAGTAAACAGGTGTTTGAATTAGTTATGTAAATTATTATCATAACTAACAGAGTGTTTATTTATAATAATAATATTATTAATAAGAACAATAAACCTGTGTAATTCTATTATGATCTTTTTATAAAAAGGATCCTTTAAATATTCCTGTACTCAATAAAATATCTTTTCTTTAAAGGTTTTTTACATTAAGGAAAACAACTTCCTGAGTTCAGGGTTATTTGTATGAAGATAAATAACTCTTCTTATGACATATTTTGATTAAGAAATACCTACGAGGTCATTAGAGATGAAATCACAGAGATCTATTTTACGTTACTCAATGCTATCAGGAAATAATCAAGATGTAAAAGTAATTTTTTTTTTCATCAACTGTGATAACATTAATTATGAGAAAGGAAAACTACATTTAAATATTTTTTAAAAACTGTCATTTATGTTCAGCTTTTTTTATTATCCTAATGTCCTTGAAGTAACACAATACTTTTTTACCTTTTACTTTAATTATTTCAATTTTACCTGAGATAATATAATTAAATAAAACTAGATAAAGTATACTGAACACAAGATTCTCAGGTTCTCAGGGCTCTCTAGAGAGCATAGAATAAAACTGTGCAAATAAAAGCTTTTATATTAATTTTATGAATGAATAACAATAAAAATGAATGTTCATAATGCAAAACTGATTTTGCAAAGATGTAACCCCTAAATTTAATAGACCTGATATTTAAAATGATTTTCTTAAGAACATTATTTAAAGATTTGAACATTTAATAATTTTTACTACTAGATTAATTTAAAAAAAGTCTAGTTACTTGTTTTAACAAAATACTTTAATATGTTACAGATAATTATGGCTGTTAAAATTTTATTCGTGGTAACTGTGCTTTACATAGGAGTTTTACAAGTACATGCTTACTCAACTGGTGCTCCCAAAGAGGTATGCGAAGATCTTTTTCCACAACATGCAGAGGATCCACAAATTGATGGATTTCCTTATACGATCAAAGCAAACACAACTAAAATTAGGCCTTCAGATGCAGTTAGAGTAACAATATCTAGTGATAAAGGAATTAAATTCAAGGGTTTCATTATCCAAGCTCGTGTTGGTGATATACCTGTTGGTAAATTTGAACCAGCTGCAAATGTTAAACTTCTTGATTGCCATGTTGGTAAAAAGGTATGTATTGAAATTACACATTATTTTTTAATTTCCTTTCTCAACAACATTGTAAAGTAATAAGAATTTTTTCGTTGTTTATTTTTTTTTAATACGTCATTAATTTTAATATTTCTACAACCTTAAAAAACAATAATTGAGACCTTCGTACTGACATGATGGATAACGTTGACATTATTTTACCATTTGACAATCAATTGTTATATTTAAAGTTTTTGTTTTTAAAATTAAAGTTAGTATAATTAATGATATGTAAAGTAAATAATAATAATTATAACACATCAATGTTCCTGACGATGTATTACTAAACTGAAAGCGCTTGAACATAATATTAACGATTGTTGGTAACTAGAAACTATTATATAAATAAACTTTAAAAAAACAATAATTGCTTGTTTTTTTAATTAGTAAAAATTTATTTAAATAACTAATATAATGTTAAAATTAACAAAAAAAAAAAAAAATTAAAAAATTGGATATCCTCACTGCACTTTTTTTATCTTAATAAAAAGGTTCAGGTTGCTGACCTCATTTTGAAACGATGGCCAAAGGATGCCTTCAGCTTTGTTGATGTTAAGAAGTGTTCATGATTTGAGAACAAAGAGGTGGATACGGCAGTGGTAGTGGACTTAAACGTCATTAAAAAACCCCTTTGTGATGAATGTCTCTAGGAGGGTTCCTGAGGTCAGGCGTCTGGTGGATAAAAAGAACCTGTGGGCTGGACAGCTGTTGGCGTTTAGCCCTCGCACAAAGGTCCTCATTGGTGAGGAGGTGGAAACGTAGTATCCTATAATATTTGTATAGGTAGTAAATACCTCTCAGAGTGAGTCGTAGGTGGAAGGGGATCTCAAGAATGGCATTGGGCGAATTTTTGAGCTTTTGAATAATAAGGCGATCTTCAGAGCATCTGGTGATAAAGTGGGTACCTATTTGAAGAAGCTTTTGGAGTAAACCAGGAGACGCAAGGCGATAAAGATGGACTTTATCTAGATGAAAGTTCGGAGCAATCAAAATCAAGTGAGGGGAACTCCCGGAGAAATTGTCAGTGAGCAAGGGCCAATCGAGCGAGGTACTCATAAGAGTTAAAGATGAGGGTCAAGGGAACGGACGGGGTGGAGGGTACCAACGCGAGTTGCACGATCAGAGCCCGCTCGAAGAAGTTGATAATTAAGGACATACACGAGCTCTCCACTATTATTATATTATTTGATTATTCAGATTTGAAGGAAATTAAGAAGGCTAAGGTAGATGTGGCTGGTTTGGAGGTCACTCAAATACAGCTGCTTTCGTTGAGACCTTCTTACAGCAGTACTACGATGGCCACGCTACTGGTGCTCGCCAAGGTAGCTGACACATTGTGACATAATGTCAGAGTGAGAATAGGATGGGTCTCGTGTCGAGTGGCCCTCAGTTCAGATGTCGAACGGTGTTGGGCCGTAGGCCACAAAGCGTCTAAGTGTGATAAAACTGATAGGAGCAGATCCTGTGGCAAGGTAGGCCATTACAAGGTCGACTGCATGGACAGTAACATCAGTAAAAATCAACAATTTCATATCAGATGGGACTACGCTGTGTTAATAATGATTCACATACATTCGAGGCCAGGGGGCACACATCCGTTTTGGACCTCACTATTATTGATGGAAGTTGGGATTGACATTTGTGTGACTTGAGAGTTCTGACTGACGAGACCACCAGTGATCATCAGGCGTTGCTTCTTGAGCTGAAGGATATGTCGTTTAGACTGAGGGACCAGTGCATTTGTCAGACTGTCAGGTGGATGTTGTTGTTAAGTCCTAGTCAGAAAGTTGTTAAGTTCTATTCAGATACTGCCGTATCTGATAGAATCAGGAACAAGTTATAACTGTCACTGAAGACTCTATAAGAAGTAATTAAACAAGAGATATCAAAGATAAAATTCAGGCGTGGAAGATACAAGGCTGTATACTGGTGGACCTCTACAATCATGCAAATGCATTGTGATTTGCAGGCAAGTAAGAAACAAATGCAACAATTGCATCGCAGTGGTGGTGAGGGTCTTGAGGATGCCAATCGACAGTACAAGGATTGTAGAGGTGCCCTTAACTTTGAAATTAACTGTTGCAGAATGAGTGTTGTTAGCCAAACAATGTTTACAGAGCTTGTAAGGTGATCTGATTTGAATTATAAGTCATTCCCAAAAACGACACGGCAATGCTCAGTAGCAACATGGATCCTATAGTACATTAAATTAAAATGAATTATTTCCTGCTGCCTTCTGAATATACTACTACAAATCAACATGCCAAATTCACGCAAGTTAATCTTACACATTCAGCTTTATTAGTGACATTTTGCACAATACACATTTATTTTGTTTACTTAGAAACTGGTTGTCTGGAAGATCATTATTATACTCAAAGAATGCACCTCTAAGTTTTTTTGATTTTCAAATATTACTTGTATCAAAACAAAAAGAAAGGCTGGAAAATATAATGTAAAACAACAAATGTATCCTTTTTTAAGTAAAAAAAAATATTACATATTTCTTTTCAATAAGTAATAATAATATTATAACATATATAAAACTACCAAATATTCTGATTATTCAGATGAACTAGCAACACCAAAACCAATGTTTAAGATCAATAGATTTTTTGGAACAATTTCCTTACAGTTCAATAAATATGCATATTCAGTAATAAATTACTTAATTTATTATCATTGTTAAGCATAAAAAAATTGATAAAAAAAAACCCTGAAAAATAAGTCAATATCAGTAATTTAAATCACAACTGTATTCATGGCATTAAACCTTAATTAACAGTTGCATTTTATTCTATGTTTGATATAGTCTTAGTGGGCAATTAAGTAAAGAAAACAGATATATTTTCAAAAGTCGTACTTTATTTTGGATATTACATAAATAATAATATAATACATTGAATAATTTTAGTATCAAGAAATATAATACAAATTTACTTGTAGTGATTTTATAATTTAGACAATATTGTTTTTTCTTATTTTAGAATTCTGCTACTCACACAAGTGCTGATGAAAAAACTTCTGTTACATTAGTTTGGGTTGCTCCACCAAAACTTGAAGAAGATATTAAATTCACGTAAGTTCTGTAAACAGAAGCTAATATTCATGCAAGTAAATATTTATGTCTAAAGAATATTGAACACTTATATATGATTTTGAAAAAGGTAAAAAAAAAGTTACCACATTATAACAAGTGGAATATAAGTGGTAGAAACTATGTACTTCAATATGAAACTGAGTAAGATATCCTTGTTTTCAACAAATATCCTCATAGCTGTTATTATTTCTCCCACCAGCAATCTCCGAAGAAGCTTGCATAAGAAATTTTATTATTCTTTTCCCTATTTATCACACAGTTTTGGACTGGATAATTTCTTACAAGTATAATTGAAAATGTTACAGGTTACAGTAGCAAAGGAATAGCCAAGAAAAATAATTGTTTTGATTAGTGAAAACAATTGCATTTGATGAAAACAAAATAGCATGTTTACTCCAAAAACTATAATGTTTAAGGGGAAGAAGTGATTTTTTTAATTTAGCCAGTGTTTTTTGGTCAAAGTATTGAACTGTTCTATCTGCCAATAAGTTAAAAGAAATTAATAAAAAAAAAATATGTTTAGTAAATGAAAATCCATTTGCAAACATCTTGGGTAATATTGCAAAATATTGCCATGTACTACTAACATGAAACATTTTTGTTAAGTAAAACAATATTGTCACAGGTTTTGCAGCAAAAGAAAAAAAATTATTGGTGCCTATAAACTACAACACATAATCCATCTAATTTTTTAACAGAAAATATAAAAATACAACTCAGTAAAGGATATTAGTTATTTTTCTTTACGAAAGATGATAAGGTAAAAATAGTCTTTTAACTTCATTACTGAGGAAAGAGGGAACAATTGAGACCTCTGCTGGGAAAAGTCAAAAACATTACTGGCAACATTTTATTCATGATTTTAACCATAGTGAATAATGGATCAGATTACTATTAGACTGCCTAGAAAGAATAGTATAAATTTAAATAACAGATGAAAATGTTTTTTGTATATATTGTATTTCATACCATAATTATTTAATGCTTGAAAGTAACATCTCTCTTTTGAAAGAAGTTATCAAGTATTATGACATAAATGTTCATTTTCTATTCATATTGTGCACACTGCAGTTTGTTTCAATTTGTGAACAATAAGTAATTCCATGACCCAATGAGATATGAATAACATGCAAAAGAGGTGTTATAGCCTAAATTTAGGCTATTCCTGAGATGTGTGGTTAATTGAATCGCAACCACCAAAATAAATCTGTACAAAAGTAACTTACCTTTATTAATTTGAACCTCAAAACCTTCAACTTTGAAAATTGGCTGTTAAATATCTGATAGGTTCAAATCCTGGGCTAGGATTTGATATGTTCAAATCCTATTAAATATTTGATAGAATTCAATTTATTTGATTTGATACTTATCAAATGTTAGTTAACTAGGATTCAAATCCTTTTTAGACAAAGCATTTTTCGCAAGTTACAAATTTCTTACTTCATTCCTTCTCGTAGATTGTTATTGAGATGGGAATCCAGCTACAAAAGGCTGACTGTAGTTCTAATGAAAAAATGCAACAAATCTCTGCCCTTGGCTAATAATAATAAGGTTTAGTTATCATCATAGTTATGTCTGACGGTTAATCAAAATCTTAAATTTTATTATCTTAAAAACAATATTACAATGTTACGGGGGATTATAAAGTAAAAATAAAGTTATTGAATTATTTCACGTTCTTAAGGTTTTTTCATCATAGGTTTTAAAATTTAATTTCTTATTTATTACTTTTTAAAGATTAGTAGGCCTGTGCCCAACATTGGAATGTTTATAGGCTGATGATGAAAGTTTAGTATAGTTAACCAGGGCAATTACTTAATAATTCACACAATAATGTAGCCTTGCTGTAATTAGAAAGACTTAGAAACATTCAAAAGCTGTTTTGAAGAAACATATGTAGATATGTTTCCTAGTAGTAGTGCAGGGCTCCCTGGTGGCTTATAACTGTGAAACTAATCTAAAAACCTGCTCTGAGATGATACCTATGTAATGCAAAAAACCGCATCAAAATCGGCTCAGCTGTTTTAAAGAAACACATCTACTGCATCGTCCCCTGGTAGCCTACAACCATAAAACATGTCTAAGAACCTGTTCTGAAGTGCAAAAAATTCAATGCAAAAACCAAATTAAAATTGGACCAGTAGTTTCTGACGAAAATAGTAATAGATGTACACACAACCTGTTACCCCAAATGCATATACCGTCTCTGTTCCGTCATGGGTAAAAAAAGAGAAAAATGGAAATTAAAAAAAAAAATTTTTAACTTTAACAAAATTTAATTTACTACTTAGAAATGCTTTTGATTATCTATACAGCTTTTAATAAAAAAATTTAATCTTGAATATTTTAATTCATTTCTCATTTAAAACTCATAATAATTTTATATGCAAGTTTTCTAGTTCATGATTCTGTATAAACTAATTCCTCATACCTTAGCTGGAGCAGAATTTTATTACACTACAGCTTTCTGTTGTGGAACTGTACAAAGAGACTTTCTTATGAATAATTAAAAAAAAATTTAAATAACTTTTAATTTCTTCCAAAATTACTTTTCATGGAAATATAGTGTAATTAAAATCTATGAATGGTATTGATGTCAACTGAAAAATTCAAAACCATTATGTGTACATTAGAAGATTATTTGTATGTATTAAAAATTAAAGGAATTATAAGCAACATTCATGCTTCATTAGTAAATGGATGGATAACTACCAAGTTATTTTATTTGGTGCTCTTATCATGTAATAATATTGCCACGGATAGCATCAAATGGTAACAATCAGAAGAATTGCAATCTTCAGATTTTTTCTGTTTGCCTAACCCAGAAAAAACTAGAAAATGGATTAAAAAAAAATTCATGTATTTATATGTATAAATAATATCACTATCAGAATTTTATTGCATAAATTATATTCAGTATAAAATTTGCAACATAAGTTGCTTTTTTATACTATTTTGTCTATTTTACCATAACTGTACGGTAAAAATAAATTTATCTTACTCATTTTAATGAAATACACTGATGTTTTTTTAATAGCATTATGGTACATAATTAATTGTTTATATTAAGTTCCTTACTGAAATTTATTTCATACCTTGTTAGATATTGAGTTGTAAAATATTTGAAGCTTACATATTTATTTTATATCTATTATTATTGCATGATTTTATGCATTTTTTTATTAAGGAAGATGAACTGGATGTGAAAAAATGCCAGACTCTTGTCATAAATTGAACATGAAACCAGTTGACCTAGAGGTGAGGATGCTATTCACTATATCAAGTAGCCAGTTTTATATTGATTGACAATTAACAAGATGAAGCCTCAGTTTAAAAGTTAATGTAAAATACAAGTATTGTAACATTATTTGAGGATGTTTAGTCTGATTTAACATTATTATAAATGTCAGTCATTTCTCTTTTCATTATCATTGCACATATTTTGTATGAGGTATAATTATGTTTTAGTTGAATGAATATCCAATCCCTTACTGCTAATTAAAAAAAAAAAAAAATGAGTTTGAAAAATTAATGTGTATTTATGATATTTATTTTCAGTGCAACTGTAGCAAAGAATGGAGCTGTGTTTTGGGTTGCCAGAAAATCTGAAAAAATTAAAGTTGTCCAGTGAGAGGTAATAATTTATTAAGTTTGTTAACTAAATAATGCATTAAAAATATTGTAAGCTTGTGTTGAAAACTATGGAAATGTAACGAGTTGTTGAAAAATGAAAAGCTATTAAAATGATGATTCTTGAGTTGTGTTTTTTCTATAATAAATCAATCATTTTTAATGAAATAATCAATTGGAAAATGTTTATTTCTATGCTAGTTGTTATCTGTGGGTAATATATCTAATTTTTGTATTTTGGATCTATGTTTATGTAACATAGTAACATAATTTCAGTACTGAAGCATTTACTATAAACACTACTACTGAAACATTTAGTATAAATAAGTGTAAAATTCTACAGTAAAATATGTGAATTGATTGAGGCTGTATAATGCCTAAAAATCAAGTGTTTCTTACTAACAAAAATCCTAAACTGTTTTAATGGAAAGACTGTATTACAGTAAATCTGTAGTAAATTATGCAAAACAAATCTATCAAAGGAGTAAATAAAACATTTTATTATCAGAATCGGAATGAAAAATCCTTACCATTTTTTATTGTAGGAATTCTAGATAGGAAAACTTACAGATAGGAAGTTATTTCAGAAATTATTTTATCATATTGTTCTAACTGTTCATTTTATCTTGCAAACTAATATTTTTTTACTTTCTGTTTCAGAAAATTAGATTTAATTGTTGAAAGTGAAAGAAGATATCTTTTTAATAAGTGTATTGTTTATGTACAAATCTCTTTGTACTGTGATTTTAAATGTTACTGAGTTTTTACTGTAAGAGTGCAA
Source organism: Lycorma delicatula (assembly GCF_047948215.1). Taxonomy (NCBI): domain Eukaryota; kingdom Metazoa; phylum Arthropoda; class Insecta; order Hemiptera; family Fulgoridae; genus Lycorma; species Lycorma delicatula. The sequence goes on from NC_134456.1 coordinate 30,369,342, forward strand.
TTAGTGAATAAAGTGAATTATATATTGTGTACATATAACTTACGAATCTACATTTAGTGATAAGACTTATTAAATAAAAATACATAATAATTTCATAAACTAATACGGAGAGTTTTCTGGAATTGTTTTTTGTACTTTTCCATGACATTTTTTTAATACACAATAAAAATATGTTTGACTAGCCATTATTACTAACATATCAGTGTTATTATTTTACTTATTTATTTTTCTGAGAAGGATTTTAATAATTTTTTCTTATTAATTATAAAATAAATCAATGGAATTAATCACATATCTATACACATATGTAATTATTTCAACAGTTTCATCATGTATGTATGTATGTACATATAAATTTTGCTGTTGTAAAAATAATTTATCAAGAAATGGGTGAATTGCAATATGGTTATATGATTTCATTCCAGTTAGTTTAGAAAAAAGACTTCATTTGTTATGTTATCAATAAACAGAAATCCTTGAGGTAATTTTTCAGTAAAAATTGAACTTACAGCAGAAGTTCCATCATAACCGGAATATACTTAAGATAAAAGTATTTAATAATGATAACAATTGTAAACTTTTACTTAGTTCAGTAGTTGCTTCAGTAAAGTGAAACAGTGTGATTTAATCTTGTGGTAAAAAAATAGTAGGAAATTTATTTCTAATAATATTTTAACAAATAAACTTCCATATTCTTATTTTCTGGAATAACTAGAGCAATATCAATGCTCCGGTTTCTGAATTATTAATACAATAATTACTTTCATTTATATCTACTCTAATTTTACTCTAATGCTTATCCTATCAAGTCTAGTACGATGTTAAAAATTTTCTACACGTAGAGCTGTATATGGTGTAAAGCTTTGAACAGACATAATACCACAACATTTTTAATTTAATTTTTCTTTTAAAACTTTGAATCCTAAGCCATTATGAAAAAAATATTACTATCTTCATTATCAACAAAAATTTTAATAAATCTTACATGCTTTGAATCGCCACAATTTGTAGTTAAATAATATAAAATAAACATAATTTTATCGTACTTTTCAAAAAAATTACGATACCAAGAATTGGATGAAAAAATTGTCTGAAAAAAAACTGTACTATGTTGATATGATACTTTTTTCACAATGATGTTTTACAATATTAAAATTATAAGCAAAGGACACAAGTTATATTTTATTAGTAAAAAAATCACTCCCTTATTAATTAATAATATATTAGTCAATATAAAAAAAAAAAAAAAAAAAAAATTTATTTTTTTGTATAATTAGCTCTAATATGATTCAGTTTGAAGCAGTGTGGTAATCATAAAGCAACCTCACAATATAAAGCAACCAAGTAGTTTCTTTTCTACAGCAACTGGTAAAGCAGTTACCAGTAACTGCTTTTGATTTTTCATAACAAACTTTGCAGGATCTTGTGGGTTGATTTTTTTTTCAATGGCTGGGATTATTTTAGGAAAGTGATAACCTGTTAGCCTGTTTGACACGACTGCAGATGGTGTGGCTTGCAGAGAGAGAACTCCACTTTTTCCACCAAATGCATTACCAATTGCAACAATAAAATCATTTAAATGACTTCTTTTCATTTTTGGGGCGTGATACAGATATATAAATGTAACTTTGATTGGTGACACATATCATGAAAAGTCATTCATTTGCTTGTGTTTGAATGAATAGTAGGTTATAATTTGATCGTTTTTATCTACAACTGTTTTATTTAAAATGCAGTCAAGTATTGCATCAGGTTTTCTTTTACAACCATACCTCTTTTAGTCGTTACCTGAACATCACTAGCCATCATTTTATGTAGTGACAATAACACATAACATGAGCACATCTTGGTTATTTCTCCACTTTGTACATAGTAAATGGTCTCTTCACATATTTACAATTTCTGATTTTTTTTGTTTCTTTTTTATTACATTTCCCTTTGGTAGTTTTTTCAAATTTGGCATACATGAGGGAATTACTTTTATTTTATTCTGCTACAAGAAATCAAATATTGTGGGAGAAGACAACATCTATCCATGAAAACAGTGTGGTCTTTACCTAAATAATTATTCAACAGCCTCTGAAAGATGGTGATTACAGTATTACTTTCATTGTCTGCCTGCATACACTTCAAGCCGAAGAACATATGCAGATTTAGAATTGCAAACAATATTTAACTTTATGCTATATTTATCTGACTTATTTTTATTGTACATACAAAACCATATTCAGCCCTCAAACCACAAATGCCCTCATAAACTATCAAATTTTCATATGGATGAAAGTTTCAGAAAATTTTTCAAGCATATTGTTTAGCAGTGGCCTTATTATATGCATTGGGTCATGACCAGGTTGATTTTTTTAAACATATGTTGAATTATCATTTACATGAAACTCTGATAAAATTGCAAAAAACTGGTCTCTAGACAAAAGAGATGGTTAATATGGTGTATTTATAAATTTATTAGTGGACCAGTAATGTCTATGTTTAGGCTTTTTTACGACACACATGAAAAATTATAGAAAGAACTGAGTTTATTTCATGTAATTTGACAGTCTTCCATTCACTTCAAACACTATTTGGTTTCAATTTATTATTTCTTTTTAGTTTATCTGTTATACATTTAGCATATTTATTAGTTTCGGATTTAATCAGTTCCACAATTTACTCAGAAAAGAAAATAGAAAAGACATCAAATGATGTTGATATCTCACCTATAGCAGCTGTTATGCCACTAAATTCATTAAAATCAGGCAAAAGGGGCTGATTGTCATCAACCAACCCAGTATCTCATCTGATTGCTTTGAAGGCCCACCACCTCTCTTTCTTTTGTTATTTTTATTGAACTAAGGCTGAGAAGTAGATGTAAAAGTACCTGATCAGGAAAACTTTGGGCAATATTAGACCTATTACCGACATTACAATCACTGTCAGATACATCTTACCCTATTTCAAAATCTGGATCTTTATCCTCTTTGTCAATTCTCCTTTATATCCAGATCAAAATTACTTTATTTAGAATTTCAGAGCGGATTTCATTTGAATTAATATTATCATCATTATCTGAATCTGAAAATCATTTATCAGGTTTATTGTTTTTGGATCGTCTAAGCGATAACGTTCACTCATATTGAAAAAAAATGTTAACTTGGTTCAAATAAAAAATATTAGAAAAAAACAAACGCAACTGGGAAAATCAAAACAACTTATATTAGAAAAAAATAATAGCACGTAAACCACAGAGTAAACAACACTTTACCGGTGTAAAATACACCAATATTGTAGAAAACTAACTTACTAGAAAGAATAAAAGAATACAGCAATTTTTTCACTAATAAAAATTGAACATATTATGTTGACATCTTAGTGAAATATCAATATAAACCCACGACAACATCACGCACTAACACAAATGAACTGACTATAACCTAGTTTTTCGCCGGCAAGAAACACATGTTGAATAAATTACGTTACCAAAATATCTAAGATCGTTGTAAGAGTTAGAAGCGTTTATCCTATTCAATAGCCAGCGTGCTTGTTTTACGAGTAATAGAATTAAATGTAGGATGCGGGTTATTCTCGGGCTATACTCGTTACATGTTTTAAAGTATTTTAACACTGATTTTTTTATTAGTATAATTAACTGATTGATCTCTTAACTTTAATCGATTTATTCTAATTTTAAAGTGCTGGTATCTTGGATATCAGCAGCTTATTTCTTCACTCCTTAATGAATTTACTTTCAATGATTATAAGTTTTATATTTCTAAGTTATATACTTTGGGTCCTATGTAAACAGAGGACTTTTAGTAAATAACTCGCTAAATACTGCCAGGATATGTTCATTCTCTGCTTCCTTACTTCTTGTATTATTTACTTTTTGATTGGTACAACCATTGAAAAATAACCTTAATACTATATTATATTAATATATATATACATTTTTTATGGCAGAATATTAAGTTGTTTTAATATTACATCTGATATGTCAAACATAATTTTTAAAATATATGATTCTGACTATTCTTTTTGCACTATTTCTATGTTTGTTAGGTGAGTTTTGTAAGTACTAGGCCAACATATTTTTCCATGTTCAAGTCTAGATTTAATAAGTGTGTCATATGTACATAACAACCATTTTTGATTACAATATTGTCTTAATACAATTTGTATGGGTTCAACATTAGTTCTGTTGATTGAAAATCAATTTGATTGACCTGCAAGGTTTGTTTTATAACAAGTACCCAAATGTTTCACACTTTGGATAACAGAAATACAATTAATAATCATTAATGGTGATATTATCCAGACGATTAGCTTAGATTATATCTGAGAATCACGTTACAGTTGTTTTAAAGTACCACATATTATATTAGTTAACATCAATCCATTGAATGATTTTTTGAATGGCTATGCTTCTTCTTCTTTTTTCTGTTTAGCCTCTGGTAATTACCGTTTAGATATTACTTCAGAGGATGATATGTATGTATGAGTGTAAATGAAGTATAGTCTTGTACAGTCTCAGTTCAACCATTTCTGAGATGTATGGTTAATTGAAATCCAACCACAAATAAATAACACTGCTATCCACGATCTAGTATTCAAATCCATATAAAAATAACTGACTTTACTAGGACTTGAATGCTGGAACTCTTGACTTCCAAATCAGCTGATTTGGGAGACGCGTTCACCACTAGACCAGGCCAGTGGGTTTTTGTGCTCTTCAACTACTTGGAGATAAGATTATGGAATCAAGATCTTTAAAATTGTTAAACTTTAAATGAGTCAATTAAAATTAATGGAATTATATTACAACGTGGTTTTGGAGCTAATTATCAGTTTCTCTTCAATGGTATATCCAGTAGGCATTGCTTAAATGGTACCCACCGTAAAAGTTTATCAAAATAATTTACTGCTGAAATTAAGGGGACAGATTCCACACAACTTCATTCTTGCACTCTTTGATACAACCAATCTCTACCCTGAAGTAGGTGTACAAAAATCCATCACCAGACTACATCAGTCATTGATAAAAAACAATACTACAGTCGGTCAGACCTGCCAAAGAGTTTACCTCATTTTTTCTCCTGATTGAAATATTTTTATATCATTTCAAAAATTGTGCAATGAGAAACATGCTGACAAAATACAAGTATTATACTGATGTTGGTTGATATCCTATCCTGTACAACAGAAACATAAGGCAATGTTACATTTTCCTTCCATCCACCAAAAAATTACACCCTGATCTTTATTTCACGGCAAAATATTAGCACAACAAAACAAATCAACTTACCTAACCTCATCACATCTAAAATTGATAACAAACACACCTTAGAAATATTAACTGGAAGTTGCTTGAGCATTGTAATTGCTCTAGATTCCAGTTAAGATATTTTTAAATTAAATTTTTGACAAACATTTTGTTAGGGTTTTCAATTAGAATTTGGAAAGAATTTTAACTTTAATTTTAGTTATTAATTATTTTGTCTTAATAAGAAAGTTTTAATTAAAATTAAAAATGAAATTATTTTGAGGATGATTAATTAGAATTCTTTTAAAAATTTATTCTGTTTTTTATTCTTTCAATGATAAATAGATTATTTATGATAATAAAATCTCCAAAAACAGGGTAATTATATCACAAGCTGTATAATTTAAATTTATGTATTAGAATGATTTTTATAAAGTAACATACTTTATACTTTTATTTAACTGGGCAACTTCTGCTACAAAAAAATTGTTTTTTTTTTTTTTTTTTTTTTTTTGTTTACCGGTACTTACATAATCTATTTTAATTTCACTGTTAAGTAAATTGTATTAAAAAATAAACAAAAATAAAAAACTATGTAATCAATGGAATAAAAATATAATTACAACTGTTATTCATATACCTATAATGAAGTTTCCAGGTAAACCAACTAATAAAATAATGCTGAAATAGTTTTACCATGCAAAAATTTTAAAAACAAGTGGTTTCCTTCTAGGATAAAGTAAAATTTTTAGAATGAAATAACATTTAAATGTTCTCAAAGTAGATATCTTCAAAGTGCCTCAATGGTAGAGAAACCAGATTTACTGTGTTGTTAATTGACATCATACATCAAGATTCAATGACTAATAGTGTTTGTTACATACGTTTAAAAGCTGATTACTAAACAAAAAAAAATTATATTCGTTTTATCCTTAAAAATTAGGTCTATTTTCTGAGAAAATAAACGAAGTGTATGTAGCATTTCAATCGTAATGCTATTATTGTTGATGACATCACATATTAAGTAAGTCCTCAAGTCAACTAATATATCCACACTTAATGAGTTAAAATTCTTCTTGTCAGTTGTGTTCCAGTGATAGACAAAACTCCTGTAATGTTAGCTGGTACAGATAACTTGTCAAGATTGACACACTTATCCACAACACATCTAACCATCCCATTAAGCTGTCTTATATGTTGTAACAGGACAAGTATAATGGACCAGATAGTGGATCTCTTCCAATTAAGAAGAAAGAAAGAGAAAATAATAATGAGAAGAAGAATCCAGAAGGAACTAAAAGGGATCCTTTTCTTAGAGTAACTATTTAAAAACTGTTCTTTGTAATACAGACAATGCATCTTCAAAAGCTGTTTTTCAACAAGAAGGTTTATCAGAACTGGAATAACAATTCATAAAAAATGTAAAGGCATGGATGATGAAAATTATTATGCTTCAACAATTAAATGGATGAGACGGGTACTGGTTCTATAGGCGAAGGAATATAAATACTGCCATGGACCAGCAGAGAGAATCAATAGTTTGGCAATGCTATGTTGGTGCATTCGTAATAACAAGTGATAACAGTGAGTAGTTTTGCAAGCCTGAGTTCAACGCAGTTGTGGTGATAGTGATAACAGTAAGCATTTTATAACAATGAATGAACAGTATGTCATGAACATTCCATTGCGGACAGTGAGTGAATACAATAAATTGTTCAGTGAGTTATTGGTAAACAATAGTGAAAGTGACAGTATTTTATTCATTCATAAAATATAGGTTAGTTCTTTTATAAACAGTAAAAGTAATAATAATTGAAAAAATTGAGTTGTATGAAATTTAGACTTTTTTGGTGTTACAGTATCTTAATGTAATATTAGTTTCTAGCAATCATTATAACGTTTTTAACTGACCGCTAGATTACTGCTATTCTAGTTAAATTGGACATTCTGGTTTTTATAATTTAACTGTCATTAAATAAATCTTGTCATTTTTATTTGAGATACTATTCTGTATTTTATATCTTTCTATTGTCATTATTATTTTTATTATTTGTTTTGTTTATAAATTTTTAACATACAAACTGTATTAAATGTAACTGTAATGTAAATGTAAACGGTAATAAATTGTATTTGTAGGAAATTTTTACATTTGATAATCTCTCAATAACCTTGTCAAACCGTGACAATGCCACAATATGTTAGGTGGATTAATATATACATAATTTGCCAGCCATTACTTATACTGAGGAAATCAATACATTAAGATATCTTGTCCAGGTTAAAGACTACGCTACCACAGTTGCAGGATACAGAACTAAATCAAAAACATATCTAATGGCAGAAAGAACATCAACACCCCCACCCCATACACACACAAACCAAGAGTTATAGAAAATTGTCATCAAAGAAGTTATGTGAAAACAAAAAACGAAATTCACAAGACAAAGTAGTAAGCTAACAAAACACACTAAAAACAGTAACCCAGTAGCATAAAAATAAAAATGTAATGACTACATACTAGTATTAAATTGTTCAGACTAAATACACGTTCACACAGAATGCCAGGGATATATGCAGGAACTACATAGAACAATAGACCCAAGTACAACGTAAACAATGTAAAAATGTGTTATCCACAGATCTTATTATAGAACATAAAAATCACACACAGAAATAACAAACTTAAACAATATAAGATTTAAAAACACTAAATTAATTATAATTAACAACATATCAAACAAAAAACAAAGGTAGAATGTATTATTCAATTATATACTTAGGGGATTAATGAATTTTTTAAGATTAGTATCATTAACTAGTATTACAAGATGTGCCATTGAAGAAGCTGATAAATTAGCACTGAAAAACACTTTAAAGAAAATGTTCCATTAATTTGAAAATTAGTCATTTAATAATTTTTAAATATGTAATTTTTATAAGGTTGTTTAATTGCTCATACAACAATCATCATATGTCTCATTAGTTTACTTTATTATTGAAAATAGATATTAAATTATCATTTCTTTTTCATTATGCTTAAATTTTTTTATAAATATTTTGTAATTATTCGCATAATTTGTTATAAAAAATTGTATTTCATTACAATTGTATTTTATTGCAATTTTTAAAACTGGATTTAAAAATGAAATATTTTAGAAACATTAGACATATGTGTAAAACTTTTCAAATGAGTAATTTAGAAAAGTTTAGAAGTTATAATTTCAAAATTTCACCAAAATTGCTTGGGTCAGTACTAGATTTTATAATTCCTTCAGCAATCCATATATTATTTAAAAAAACCCAGAACTATCTCACCTAGAAAAACACAATGGAAATCACCCTTTTTTCCTTGGATGTATATGCTTAAACTGTTCATTTACGTTTTTACTGTTTCTGTTTTAATCGTAAACAACTTTTCATCAAAAGTAATTTTCTTTTTATTATTTTTGTTGTCTTCCGTGTTTCCTACAAAAAATTTCCCAAATTTTAAACAACTTTTTCCTGTAATCCTTCCATAGAAATAAAAGAAAACATTGTCATTATCAAAATAAAAATGTCTCAAAAATACTTGATCTGAAACTGGATTCGATCAAATACTGAATTGTAAATAGTTTATATAATAAAATTTTTATTGTAGTTTGTTTTTATATTTTAAAACATAATAATATTGAAGAAAAATAAATTATTAATTGTGTGAAAAACACCAGAATTATTGCTTTTAGTGTGAAAAATTATTTACATTTAATTCTTCTTAACTACTGTGTACTTTGCAATCTGTTCAACTAGTCAACAATAGCAACGTCTCCATGGCAAAATAGATGAAGATGATATATATGATATCTAAAACGTTTCATTTAAAAAACTTGCTTTTAATTAAAAAGAAAAAAATTGCATTTAATTTTTCTTTATTTGTGCATGATAACAGTACATACATACATTATTAATTCAATGTGTTTAGGTCGGTGAACTTAAGATATAAATATAAAAAACTTTGTTAAAAAAAAAATCAGCTTCTGGGTCAACTTGACCTGACCATGACCATTCTAGTATTAACCTGTTATTCTAAAGAGATCCAATATTATATTTTCCTTATTGCTTAAGCTTATTATGCAAGTGGTTCGTATACTTCATTTACATTGAAAATGCAAATCCATGTTAATTGATTTTCATAAAAGACTGATAGCCTGAAATCATGTTATGATCAAAAGTTGTTTAGAATTAATGAAGTTCTTTTGTATCGGTCATAGTACTATTCTGTAATTTATCTATCTGAGTAACATAAATAAATTACTATTGAATAATAAATAATAAAATATTAGTAATGATTCATTAGCAACATATATGGTTTTAGTTATTAGATTTAGATCATCATTACTAGTTCTTATAAATGAGAAAATATTCATAAATCAGGAGTAAATAGCTGCATATCACTTAAGAATAAAAATGTTCTGTAAGATCTTGCTGTTGCTTTTTATCATTGAAAACTTTTATACCAAAATAATTTACATTTAAATATTATAACAGATAATATTATATTAAATATTATAATACATACATTTAAATATTACTGTAGGGGTATGCATTATAATATTAGGTATTCTACAACATCTTTTGATTATAAAACACTAAAAATAGTTACTTTAATAATATATCATAAAAAATTAATTTTTTCATCAGAAAATTTGTATGGTGTAATAAATAGAATCTAACTATTCAAAGAATTAAAAGAAAAAAAATTATTCATACAACAATATTATACTCGTATACATCATTTGGTAAAGATTTGGAAAATTAAATCAGAGGGGAAAATTAATTTTTTTTATTTCTTTTTCTTTTTTTTTGAGAAAAAATTATACTTTTATATCATTTATGGTGCATACTATAAATAAAAAAACTAAACGATTACTAAAATAAATAGGAAAAAAGTTACAATCTTGGTTTAATGTTAATTTAACATTTGAGGTTCAAATTTGCTACCTTTTTCTTTCTAAGATAAATATTTTGTCTACCTAGTCTATAAAGCAGGCATGTATTAAGTACTCATAGGCAATCTAAATTGAGGTTTAAACAGTTTAGTTGTATTTAAACTAAATTAACTCTTACTGCTGGGATTGCCCAAAACCACAAAAATTAATTTATTTCTTTTTTATCTTTACTTTTATTCTTATTTTAAAATCATCACTTAAAATATTTAAGCGTTTACTTAAATATTGTTTTATTTGCCAATTAATATTGTTTTTTACGTCTTTATTTTATTTTTTTACAAACATTTTTTATATCTAATTTTACCTTAAGTCTAGTGATGATTGTTTAACAAACCAAATGGCCGTTTAGGTTTGATTTCTGGTAAAATTTTCTGTAAATTGTTCCTAGAGTTCCATATTAATGATAATTTATGAACTAAATTATGAACTTTAATTGGGTCATCGCAAGAGGTCTGAGTAAAAAAGATAAGGTAGAAAATGTAGAAGAAGAATGGGAGAATGTTAAAAAGGAAATTCTTAAATCAGCAGAAGCAAACTTAGGCGGAATAAAGAGAACTGGTAGAAAACCTTGGGTTTCAGACGATATATTGCAGCTGATGGATGAACGTAGAAAATATAAGAATGCTAGTGATGAAGAAAGTAAAAGGAACTATCGGCAATTCAGAAATGCTATAAACAGGAAGTGCAAACTGGCGAAAGAAGAGTGGATTAAAGAAAAGTGTTCAGAAGTGGAAAGAGAAATGAACATTGGTAAAATAGACGGAGCATACAGGAAAGTTAAGGAAGATTTTGAGGTACATAAATTAAAATCTAATAATGTGTTAAACAAAGATGGTACACCAATATATAATACGAAAGGTAAAGTCGATAGATGGGTGGAATATATTGAAGAGTTATATGGAGGAAATGAATTAGAAAATGGTGTTATAGAGGAAGAAGAGGAAGTTGAGGAGGATGAAATGGGAGAAACAATACTGAGATCTGAATTTAAGAGAGCATTAAAAGATTTAAATGGCAGAAAGGCTCCTGGAATAGACGGAATACCTGTAGAATTACTGCGCAGTGCAAGTGAGGAAGCGATTGATAGATTATACAAACTGGTGTGTAATATTTATGAAAAAGGGGAATTTCCGTCAGACTTCAAAAAAAGTGTTATAGTAATGATATCAAAGAAAGCAGCGGCAGATAAACGTGAAGAATACAGAACAATTAGTTTAACTAGTCATGCATCAAAAATCTTAACTAGAATTCTATACAGAAGAATTGAGAGGAGAGTGGAGGAAGTGTTAGGAGAAGACCAATTTGGTTTCAGGAAAAGTATAGGGGCAAGGGAAGCAATTTTAGGCCTCAGATTAATAGTAGAAGGAAGATTAAAGAAAAACAAACCAACATACTTGGCGTTTATAGACCTAGAAAAGGCATTCGATAACCTAGACTGGAATAAAATGTTCAGCATTTTAAAAAAATTAGGGTTCAAATACAGAGATAGAAGAACAATTGCTAACATGTACAGGAACCAAACAGCAACAGTAACAATTGAAGAACATAAGAAAGAAGCCGTAATAAGAAAGGGAGTCCGACAAGGATGTTCCCTATCTCCGTTACTTTTTAATCTTTACATGGAACTAGCAGTTAATGATGTTAAAGAACAATTTAGATTCAGAGTAACAGTACAAGGTGAAAAGATAAAGATGCTACGATTTGCTGATGATATAGTAATTCTAGCCGAGAGTAAAAAGGATTTAGAAGAAACAATGAACGGCATAGATGAAGTCCTACGCAAGAACTATCGCATGAAAATAAACAAGAACAAAACAAAAGTAATGAAATGTAGTAGAAATAAGAAAGATGGACCACTGAATGTGAAAATAGGAGGAGAAAAGATTATGGAGGTAGAAGAATTTTGTTATTTGGGAAGTAGAATTACTAAAGATGGACGAAGCAGGAGCAATATAAAATGCCGAATAGCACAAGCTAAACGAGCCTTCAGTAAGAAATATAATTTGTTTACATCAAAAATTAATTTAAATGTGAGGAAAAGATTTTTGAAAGTGTATGTTTGGAGTGTCGCTTTATATGGAAGTGAAACTTGGACAATCGAAGTATCTGAGAAGAAAAGATTAGAAGCTTTTGAAATGTGGTGCTATAGGAGAATGTTAAAAATCAGATGGATGGATAAAGTGACAAATGAAGAGGTATTGCGGCAAATAGATGAAGAAAGAAGCATTTGGAAAAATATAGTTAAAAGAAGAGACAGACTTATAGGCCACATACTAAGGCATCCTGGAATAGTCGCTTTAATATTGGAAGGACAGGTAGAAGGGAAAAATTGTGTAGGCAGGCCACGTTTGGAATATGTAAAACAAATTGTTAGGGATGTAGGATGTAGAGGGTATACTGAAATGAAACTACTAGCACTAGATAGGGAATCTTGGAGAGCTGCATCAAACCAGTCAAATGACTGAAGACAAAAAAAAAAAATGAACTAAAATATAAATTAACTCAAAAGAAAATTGATTTTATAAAATTTTAAAGTTTTGAAGTTTTATGGATCAAGTAACATATTCTTTTCTCATTCTCACAAGTAAACAGTTGGTAATTCTAAATCTGATTAAAACTAGGAAACATTTTTTAATGTTATGTAGTGATCATGAAGACCCTACAACTATCAGCAATTTCATTTATAGGTACCTTAATCAGAAATCATATGGTTTTCATCTAAATCTTATTTCATAATAAGCTTTTTATTTATTCATTCTTTAAACGCGATAACTTTATGATGACAATCAGTGTTATAAGTGTATAAGTATATATCAAAGGTATAAGTGTACCTTTGCTATAACCAAAATATTAACGACCAATAAATAATACTTAACTGAAAAATGTTTAATGTTGTAATAATTTACGAAGATTGTGTTATATCGATTTCTTACTAATTGATATTTAAGAGTAAAATATAAAAACAAAACGTTTCTGACCATCCCAAACCCCGTAGGGGAAGACTCCCACCTTGTGACGATTCCGGTCGCCACTCCCCTCCCCCGTTACTAGCCCTGATGGGCTTTAACGGGAGTTGTATTATAGACTATCAACTGATTACACCTCACAGTAATAAACCAAGACTCGGTTGGGATGACACCGATGTAAATGCCTTGGTAGATATTTACATCGGTGATTTTTTAACTCAGCTTTTGCCTTCGCTGCAGGCCTCATACGGACATCTTGAATATCCTACATCGTTGCCCTCTAAACTAACTAACCGAGTTTGCGGAAGCACGAACCCCGCGCCTAGTTCTACATTTTACAGAGCTAATTTGTAAATGTCGCTTAGATCGAGGCAATAGAAATAACAACATACCACCAGCAATGTTGCTCGCAACAACGGAATTTACTCCTAGCGAAGTCACTTTTAGTTCATACCTCAGACTTAGGAATAGTTAGACTCTGGTCTGGTCTACAACGGAGAGGTGGACAGACCGCCTACTCCCATTCCGCTTCATCGCAGAGTCCCGAGTGTCATTTCCTTCACTTAGTACTATCGTCGAGATATCGCCACATCTACGGCTGCATGGAATCCATGCCCCGGTAGCGCAGTCGCCATTCCGCTGACAGTGATGTTTGCTCGTTTAAAATGCCCTCGTCGAAACGTCGCTACGCCACGGTTGAATGGTCACCACACACCCGGTAGCGCAGTCGTCGCCGACAGCTTACAATCAGTTTTCTGACCGTGGCTTGATGCCAATACGCCTACCTCCGACCAATCAACTGTCCAGGCGGACCCTAGCCACCCGGGGTTCTATTCTACTTATACTCTCTCAGTAGTGAGAGCGCGAGGAAACGAAGGAAACCGACCGCAATAGTCCATTCTCTGCGAGTTTTCCAATTGACTCGCAAATTAAAAAGAAATTTACTCTTTCTAGTTCCCTGACAACTCTGGTTCGTTCAGCTTCGTACCGGGGACAGACAAAGAGGACATGGTCCACAGAACGTTTCTACCAAACAGAAATCAGTTAGAATTTGGATCAAATGGAATTTGAACCCGATGATCTTGGTTGAATTTCACAAAAAATCGTCGTAGACGTAAGTCGTCTTTTGGGATTCCACGAATAGTTGACAGTAAAAGTAGTACACAATTTAAAAAAAATTCCTTTCGGCACGCCGGAAGGAGGAGATAGATTTCACCGGTGCTAAATACGGGATAAAAAGACTTCCACCTTAAAGTTACGAAAAAATTCAAATTTACTCAATACAACAAGGGTTGCATGTGAAAAAAAAGTTTCACATGTTTACCACACAAGCCCCACCTTTTTACAATTCCAGCAACATTTGGTCATCCTTTCCCGTAAGGGTTTGTCATATCAAAAATTGTTTCAGACAAAGGTTTTAGGTAATGTTTAGACGACCGACTAACGACCACTTTAAACCGATTCGATACTGTGCCTATTAAGGGAGATATGATTCTCTTTTGTCTTCGAAACCTCATTTTTTCAACCCCCTGGGTCAATGGTTGGTGATATAAAAAAATTTACCTAGATACGTTTTAGGCCCTTATCCAAAGAATGGTAGGAACTTTAAGAGAATCCGATATTTTAGTTAATAAGAATGTTATACAGATATTTTGTTTTTTCGAAAAAGCCCCCCATGGTCCAATTTTGGCAGTTAACAAACTCGACCGAGATTTTGGAACGAGTTATTTTTAAGAAATAATTTGTAAGTGATTGGCGCAAAATTACGGCAGTTATCGTGTCCACAAGAAAGTGAAATACATATATATATACATATATATAAACTTTTGAGCTGACGGTGGTTTTGGGGCTGGGGAATATGAAACGCGAAGATATGTCGAAATTTTCCGGAAGTCGAATCATGGTACCCATTACAATAGGTAGCTTTCTTATGAAATCTACCTAAAATTAACATCGGTTTAATCTACACGCATACTTATCTGAACGGTTAATGAAATTCATAAGTTAATTTGGTCTTAGTCCTTTAGTTTGTATCAGGAAGTAAATTTAAACGATTGTTATTTAAATGTAAGTTTATGGTAGTGATAGATATTTTTTAAAAGTTCCAAAAATTCAGATTTATTTATGCTTTTTTGTTATTTTGAAGCAATTAAAAACATTATCAACTATTTCCTGTTTTTAGTTATTATTTTTATTCTGAATTGATTTTTTAACAATTCCGACAAAGCAAAAAATTAGTTTATTTTGTACATCGATATTCGGGTGAAAAAAATAGTAAATTTAGTATAATAGGAACTCTAAAATAATTATGTAGGAGATTATAGGAAATATTTTTCTAATATGACAGAAACTAAAACGGTAACTTTTAATTAAACAATTTTTATAACAGAAAATAATTTTAATACTTTTTCTTTATGTTAAAATAAAATTAGTTTTAGTAAAACTGGTTTAATTTATACCATGAAATAAAAAAAAAAGGAAATGGTAAAACGGTCCAATAGCAAACGAAATGAACTAAAAGTAAAGAAACAAGGAATTTTAAACTTTTTTTGTAGTCAGTTTTTAAGTCGTTTAAGTTTTAAAATACTTTATCTTCTTGTTTATACATTCATTTTAATATACGCGCATATTTATTACTTACTTCAAGAATAAACAGATTATTCTAGGAAGACAAATGTACTGTAATTTCCTCAACTTTAACCAATCAGGTTACAGCGTTGTACTTATATAAGAGGGAATTAAAAGAGCATGACTGTACTGTTAGAGAAGACCTAGCCAAGATACTTGTTTTTCATTTCACTACATCTGCCGTAAGTAAAACGTGAAGCTCTGTATAATAATTTTTATTAACTAAGCGATTTTATGCTGTATTTTGACTCTAATATTGATGACAAAAGAATGTACGTTTAAATTGAGCTCTTTTAAATATAATTAGTAAAATAATGTTATTTAGTTTAAAATAATACAAGAGATAAATATTAAAAATTAGAAAAAAACGAATGCCTAAAAAAACCATTACTGATAAACATTGCTCTTAAATCTAGGATAATTAATAATATAGGATAATTAAAGAGCGTGCGGGTGATAATTTTGTATATAGATAATTTTTTTTAAAATTTATTTAAACATACATATTTATTTATTTATATAGCCTACAGGACTCTCGGTAACGTAAGGATTCCAACGCAGGGTCATACATCTAAATCGATTCAGCCGTTGAGCTGCAACGGTGGAACAAACATACATACGAGTACATACACTCTAAATACATTACATTCCTTTTTGTGAAAAAGTGTTAAAACGCTAAAATAAAGCAAAAATTTATAAATAAATATTTTAAAATAAAAATTAAAAAAATCTGACGTTGAAATTAAAAGTAGTAGACCTGTATTGTATAAATAATAATTAACACAAGGTTTTGAAAACTAATAGAAGATCGGAAGAGTTGTTGCCGAAGTTAAATCAGTAATTTACCTCATAAAGCTGACAATTCGGTTTAGAATAAATACATAAATCAGAAATATTTTATACAAATCTAATTTTTATGTTTCTCTAAATATTAAATGATGTGTAATCTATTTTTCAGGAGTGTTTTTATTTCGAACCCCAATAAAAAAAAGTTCTTAATTCGTCCCGTAGTATTAATCTATTTATGAATATATCTTATATTTTGCCAAATGCACTGATTTCTATAATCAATTGTAATTATTTATTTTTTGCAGAAACATGTATAATCATTATAAAAAAAAAGGTAATAAAATTATTTAATAAAATAAAATATAGGAAGTTGGTTCTACAGTTTCTTTCAGTTAAGTAAAATATTTTAAGTAACAGATGTAGACAATGTGATGGTATTTGTTTTCATTATTTCTTAGTACTGGATTAGTGTACGGTAATAATTAATATTTTATCAAAATACGGCAATTTGTATTAACATAAAAATAGGCGCTTTTTGTTCGATGATCCTAAATATAAAAATAGATAATATTAAAAAAAAAATATATATTTATTCAAATAATTTTTTTTGTTGTAATTACGACTTCTTGGATTTAGCTACATAGTACGTGTATTTTAACGAGGAAAATGATATATATGAAATTATAGCTGAAAAACACCAGATCCTTTCTGGGAATCGATTTCTAAATCGGTTAATCTAGAAAACAACTGGTCTTTAAGTTTTGACACTGCGCCAAATTAAGGATTACTCAGTAGTTTGGTTTTATTGTCGGTAATAATAAAGTATTATTTTTTACGTAAGAGTGGTTTTTTTTAATAAATTTCTTTATTAAAAAAAGAAAAATTATTAAAAAATGAAGTACTAGTTTAGTTTATTACAAATTTCTTTACTCATGTAAAAGGGGTATATAGGTTCTATAAAAAAAACCTTTATGCATTACTAATTTAGGTATTTTTTTAATTAAAAGATTCAGATACAAGAAATAGGTTGTGTGTTGTGTTTAATAAATAGATCAATACATGAAAAAGTGCAACATTGTAGTTGTGTTAGAAAGACGCAAGATAACAATCTTCCAACATATGAGGTGATGGTTTGTTTGCAAATTTTTATCTCTATCAAGTATCCCAAAGAAGTATAGCATACTATTATTTAAAAATATCTGTTCAGTTCTATTATTTTTAAGGATATGTAATTTTCTTTTGTTACTGTTGAAACGGTTGATTATAATAAATAATATAGTAGCAAAGTACAATAAAACAACGATGATGATAAGTTTACAGGTTGATAGGCATGTTGGAAACCACAATAAATTTATCCTTGAAGAGTTTCCGTAGAGACAGCACATTTTAGGCGGTGGGGTTATGCTTGCATTCGTTCTGTTGCTTCTTTACTGTCGTAGTGCGTTTGCATGTGTCTGTGTGTGTGTATACATTACTTTTGCGAAAACATTATGTTGTGTTTTGTTTACGAAAATGATCGGCGCTGTTGCAGTTTATTTAACTTTTACATTTTTTGTTGTTAACGGATTCTGTTTCTTTAGATTACATTAAATTTAATGTAGGCTAATATTATAATTCCACTTTACTGTCATGGAAGGTGAAAATAATGTGGTATACAAGAAAAATAATGGGTGGCGTAAACTTATCCATAGCCAAACGAGAGAAGTCGTTGAAGACTTCTCTCTTGAAGAAGGTGGATCAATCCTTCTTAAACACGTTCGGAAACGTGTCGCCCAAGCTACAGGAATTTCACTTAGAAGTGTTAAAAAAATTTTAAACGAAGCAAAAACTAATCCCGATAAAGACTTTAGCTCTCCTGAAAAAAAGTCTTTACGGCGCATTATCAAAGACATGGGGTTGAAATCGGAAAATAAAACTATAGATAAAAAAAAAATTAGAACTTCGGGAACTGAGGCTATGTTATTTAAGAGGTGTTAAAACTCTTACGGTACTCATCGTAACAAAAACAGACCTACAATTTATACGGTCGAATCCCACGTACATACCAAACCAATATCGTGGAGTGATGGCTCTGACCGCAACCTTTTTGCTCCGATTTCTAAAGGCAAGCGTGCTTGGTTAGCGTTTATACCGGATCTGAAAATGGTTTTGTCAGGAAAGCGCTTCTTATACTTAAATGTGATATAAAAATTTGAAGTTATCTTGACCTTGACGATATGAATTCTACTAATTACGAACGGTGGATAAAACAACTATTAATTCCTAACCTTCCCTCAAACTCAGTTGACGTCATAGATAATGATTCATACCATAACGTGCATCTGAACCGCGCTCCCAATTCAAACACGCAAAAAGCTGACATGATCGATTAGTTTATAAAAAATAACATGAAATTTACGAGTACAATGATGAAAGCAGAACTAACTACATAAGTCGACAGTTACATTATTTAAAATCGATTCAGTTTTAGCCGAGAAAGGTTACACGGTTTTGAGATTGCCTCCTTATTTTCCGGAATTAAATCCGATTGAAAACGATTAGGCGGTTTTAAGAGTATCGCGAAAAAAGATGTTAATTTTAAATTAGATGAAGAACGAGCGAATTCAATTATGAATGCCGAATGGAAATCAAGGTGCGACCGTATCAAGAAAATAGAAAATCTTAATTGTTTCGGAAACATTAATTTGATAATGCCATTAAAAATGTTATTAACGTAAATGGTGATAGTAATTTAAACGATGATTGTGATTTAGATAATAGCGGCTTACTCCATAAGCGATGATGAGTTATCAGGAATTAAAAAATTACGATTTGATTTGGTAAGTAGCAATGCTGATTGGATTCGGTTAGTAATATGTTCGTTCATAGGACAGTACTTCCCAAGCCAATTTGTTCTTTCTTCTCCATCGTCAGTCACTTCCACCTCAAACTTTTAGTGGTTTATAACAACCTCTAAAAGCATATGGTAATCCTGTTCTGAAATTAAAGCATCAAATTCTTTTAAAAAAATAACAAAACTAAAAAATTTGTAATAACTTGTTTTCTGTAAACTTTTGAATTAAAAAAAAATTAACAAAAAAAAAACAAAAATCCTATCCTAGTTCTTGTATCTGAATTTTTGTAATGCTATAATTTAAAAAAATACCTAAATTATTAATGCATAAAGGTTTTTTTCATAGAACCAGATTGTTTAGTTAAAAAAAAACAAATACAACATTTATGGAATAGTGTTTAACAACTGGAATTAGTTATAAATAACAGACGGAGAAAAGTAGAAGTCTAAAACAGACAATGGTTTATTTTGTTTTTATTAACTTTGTGCAGAAAATGCACTTCAAATATTGTAAATTGTATATATTTTTGCAAGTATTGTACTTAACAGAAGAAAAAAATATTAAGTTTGATGTGTGAATGACTTATTTTATTTCATACTATTTTACGGGACCTACTATTATAAACAAGCTGAATTATCTGTGTTAAAATTTACAGATTTTATTTATAGGTATTATGTGAAAGCAAACCCTTCATTAAAATCCCCAAAAAAATTTTAAACAGAAAGTGTTTCAAATTTTATGTTTCTACTTTATTGTTTCAAATTTTAATTCGTGTCCTGTGAAATATTTTTATTAAATATATTTCCAGCAAGTAAGTCAGAAATAACTGTTCCTTAAGAGGGACAGTGGAACCCACATTTGAAAATTCAAGTAAGCATTTATGAATTTAAAATAGTTAAAAAAAGTTTTTAAGAGGTAGAACTCCCATTCATGATCAAAATTAAGAAAATTTCCTAGTAAATTTGTTTCAATTTTTTTCTCAATTAAATTTTTCTTTTAAAATAATTTTCACCAAAGAGTATGAATACCCCATTTGATAATTCAAAAAATGTTTATTAAAAAATTATTTCAAATATTAATGTCTTTAATTTTTGTTCTCTTTTTTTTTGCTTTATGCACCCTCTGCAAATAATATGTAACTGCAACAAGGAGGTTAAACCACTTGTTAAAAATTAAGAAAAAGTTATTTTTTTCTCAACTTTACTATACAGAAGTTGTTGCAGTTTATGTCCTAATAACTTTTTTTTATAGAATGAATGGTTCAGCTAAATCACAGCAGAAGTATTTGCTATGTTTTATCAGTGCTGTATCAAAGATTTCAATCAGTGAATCTCAGCCCATGTGCTGCAGGTTCAGTTAAAATCGATTTGTTTATGCAAGCCCAGTAAAAATAGTAACATGCAACTGCAAATAATGGGTTAAAGATAATAAGTTTTTGGTTTAGTTTTGTATGAAATGCAGTTCTCTAAATGATAACAGAAGTATAATGCATTGTTTCCAACAGAAACGGGTGCTGCTTTACATATTTGTTATATGCTTTATGTTTGTGAATAATATTGTTGAATTATAAGCATCTGAAGTACAAGTAATGTAATTTCAATTGCTGTCTCTGAGAGTAATAATGTTCATTATGCAGTTGCTCTCTTTGGTTAACAAATTAAAGATGCCACAGGGCTAAATGTCTTCTGCACTTCATGAGTGGTATATTTGCCCCTGAGAAGAAACCGTCCCATTTCTGATTTTCTTAAAAAGCTTAACATGGGATGTTTATTACTCTTGAGAATGATCATACCATCTTTTGGAATGATTCTGTCTTGTGTCAGGTTGCACATGTCACTATGATTATGACGTCTAAAATATACATATGAATGAAAAGATATGAGTATAATGAAAACAAAACTTAATCTTAATAATTTACAGTTTCAATTTTTTTTTCATATTCATAAGGGTGGCTTAAAATTAATAAAATTAATTATATTACATAAAATTAATTATATTACTCGTCAACATAAAAAAAAAATATGTGGTGCAATAACTTGTAGCAACTGGTATCACAAGAATGGATTCTCTAATTTTTATGAATGAAAGACTTGAAGAAAATAATTAAAAGATTAACCTCTTTTATAACATTTTTGCTGAAATTATATGAATATTTTTTCTCAATATTTTACCAGTCTTAAAATATGATTGCATGAAAAAATGTAATCAAGCTTTGCTGCTTGTCCAGTTATGAAGTTATCATAATAAATAATGCATGGTTTTGAGTACACGGTTTTAATGCACGGTATTCTGATTGTATTTAAGATTATATAATAAATTGTAGTTATTAATTAAGTGTTTTTCTAGCTATTTTTAAGTTTCTTTCTGTGATTATTTGGTTTCAGATTACGATCATGAAATTGGCTATAGATACTGGATTATTATTATTTGTGTTTGTATCATATGCAAATGCTAAACCATTCCCTCAAACATTGGAATTAATTACAGCATCACATAAAGCTTCATTTCATGATCTTTCGCAAGCATGTGAAACTCTTACACCAGTTCATTCACATCACCAACCACAAACTAGTCCATCTCCATACACTATAACGTTAAGTAAGACTTTAGTTGAACCTTCAGATAAAATTGAAATTCGTATTACTGGAAAAAGCGGAATACAGTTTAAAGGATTTATGGTACAAGCTCGAAGCGGGGATAAAATCATCAATGGAAGATTTGAACGTACTAATAATATTGGACTCATTGATTGTTTTGATGGCAAAGAGGTTAGTAAAAAAGATGTATGTAAAAATTATGTACATACATATTACAGATTTTAAAATCACCAATAACACTGATGGACAAAAGAAAATTTTTTAATATTTCTCCAAGTGTGATACCATTTCTTAAATTGCTTTTTTGTGTACATTACAGATCTGTAAACACAATTTTTCTATCATCCTTAGTTTTAAATAAATTACGCTTCAAAAAAAAATTAAGGGAAAATATAGTCAAAATCTGTAAAATTTATAATTTTGCATGGTCATATCTGTGTTAGAATGACTTCGCTGATGCTTTTCTTTTATAAATAGCCTCAGGCACATCCCAAATTAATGTCCAACAGTAATCAGCTAACATGTTAGTATTCCATTTCCCTTTATAGCAGCTTTCCATCACTGAAATGTGTTGGTGGAAATGTGTACTGTGTTCGTCACTTACATCTTCGAGGTTGTATGAGAAAAAATCCAGATGTGAGCGTAGGAAATGTATTTTCAAAGACATATTACATCCCATAGCTATATATGAAGTAAGAAGTTGATTAATAATATTGGGGTAATCATCGGATTTTTGTTTGCCAAAAAAATTTTTGCAAATGTCTTTAAATGAAGCCCACCCAAGCTGCACATTCCACATTATTTAACATTGAGTTAAATACATCATCTTGACCAACTCTCTACTACTGAAATGAAACAACTAGCACTAGATAGGGAATCTTGGAGAGCTGCATCAAACCAGTCAAATGACTGAAGACAAAAAAAAAAGACCAACTCTCTTATTTGAGGACCAAAAAATATTCCTTCTTTAATTTTTCCTTCACTTACATTCGGAAATTTCTGCCTGATGTACAAAAACCCGGGACTATCCTTCTTCATTGTTTTGACAAAATTTTTCATTAGTTCTAGCTTGATACGGAGAGGGGTAAAAATATTTTTTTTGGTTCAATTAAGGGCTCATGAATAATATTTTTCCAATTTGGAATTAAGTTGTCTCATTTCTTTCACTCTTTGGTAACATATTGTTTATCCCTAGCTCGGCTATCCCATTCGCAAAGAAAACACATGTACTTAGTATAGCCTAACTGAATGCCTAACAAAATAATTATATAACTTTCAAATCACATATGTTCCAGCTATGGTTTTTATAATTTATTTTTTCAAGGTCTTTCATCATATCGTATGTCTCTTTCAAATTAATATCATAAGCAATTGGTATCGAAGGATATTTGTTACCATTGTGTAGTAGAAACACTTTTAAACTATACTTGGACGAACCTGTGAAAAGACACCAGTCCTCTTTAAGTGCAACATAAACTCATCAATATTTGCATAATAAACCAGATTATCTTCATCAACAAAGTACTGACAAAAAAATATTAGGAACAGGTAGGTGAATTGAATGGATAAAGAAGTAATTTCCCACTGTTTGTTAACTGTTGGGACCAAGGATAACCATGAAAAAAGGTTGAAATCATAGTAGCAACACATAGTACACAATTATGTAAAATTATATAAAAAGTGGTTAATTTTGTATTAAAATATTATAATAAACATATAAAATAATAATAAAGATGAAAATGTTAATAAATAAAATAAATACAGGAATAAATATTTAGAAGGCATTAATGGAAATAATGAGTACATCTAATTTGTACACACTAAATAAGTTTTCTTGTTTTAGATTAATATTATTTAAAAAATCACTAAGTAATATTGATTCTGAAAAAAAATAACTTTTAACATATTTAAAATTAAATAGTAGAGAGATGTTATAAACAGGCAATAATTTATTAAAGATGGCAACAAAAGCATAATAAGGCCCTATCTTGTACCAAAATGTTTTAATGAGTTACAAAAGAAAAGAAAACCCAGTTCTGTTCTGGATGCAGGTAGACATTACAATTTTCTTCTTTTTTTACAAAATACTAAATATTAAATATCAAGCCAGGAAGATCATTATTTAATGATCTTACTGGCTTGATATTTAATTTTAACTGGCTTTTTTTATTTGTATTTTGAAAATTCATTCTAATTATTTACTATTGTAGAAAAAGTTGTAAGTTGTAGATTGTTTTGCTAACACACTATCTAAAACTACATTAACTCATTTAGGTTCATCTCCATACATCCCTAATGTGTAGCATGATTATTATGTTTTAACATATTATAAAATAATGAATTAATTCTTTGATGTAGATAACAATTATTGAAGATAACAATCGTGATACTATTACAATACAGAAGTACTTAATTTGACTTAAGACTTTAACTTTTACAAAATGACAATCAATTGTTATGTATATAATTTAAATATGTGAGTTTTATACTTTTATATATTGAGTCATAAATTATAATCCCTCCTGAAGATGGCAGAATAGCCAGAAACGCTTGAGGGAAATGAATAATATATTGGTAAGGAGTTTATATTATATATAATAATTGTATTTTACCAATAATGCCATGTTAGAAAAACTTAATTTACAGTAATTATTATACAAATATATCCAATATTTACTTCATATTATAATTACATTAAATTACTTAATCTGAGTACTTAAAAAAATTCAAGGAGAGAATATAAACAAACAAAATTATTAAAATAAAATTTTATTTATTGGTTTGAAGGTCAAATCAAAGGAGTGTTTTGTAACAAGCATGAATTTTTGTCCTTGACCAGTGTCACGTGTTTGCATATATTACCATTTTCAGTTAATTTTTCTTAGTATCAGTGTTGGTGGCTAGTGGGTTAATAATTGGCTACACTAAACAAATTCCAGCATAGGGAGAAGTAAAACAAATTTAGTAGTTTTTTATATTTTCTGCTTGTTATATAAAAGAATACATTTTATATGATTTATTCAGTAAAATAATATTATTTTTAGTTATTACGTTACATTCTTTTACATATAGTACTATGTTAGAAAGTAATTATCATTTAAACAATCTTTTTTTATTTACGATTGATAGATTTAAAATTAATATAAAAGTTTGTTTGAATATAATTCTTCATTAGCAGAAAACTTCTATTGTAGGCTACTAGGAATTGTTAAGTCCTGGTGAGATATCAGGTAATAAGGTTGGAATTTGTATTTTAAAATTGAAAGCATAACAAATATGTAGGAGGTAGCTTTAATGAAGTCCAGAGTTAATTACTAAGATTAAAAGAGTTATTCCACAGTGAGATATTCCAAATTCTATAGAGATTAAATACATTGTAAAAATTCTTGCTCACTATGATGTTTATTAAATATAAATAAATGTTTACATTTGATGTTGCTAAGATAAAAATAGTATTTTCTACTAACAGAAAGAGAGATAGATAGAGAGAGTGTGTGTGTGAGTGAGAGAATATGATGATTTGATGAAATATAATGTGGAATGGAGAGAGCTCAAATAAGTGGATTATAAAGAAAGGAGAGATAGCAGTGAGTTATTATTATTGTAAAGCATTTGTTTCTTGGTGCTGAGTGGTTGAATGCAGTAAAAACTGGACAAGGTTGCATACTTGTTCTTTCTTTTTTAATAGTCTTAAGTGACATTTGCCTTCTAGCTAACATTGTGATTTCTATTCTCAGCTGGATGCAGAAGGATTTGGTGCAATATTTTATAACACTCTATGTCTAAATATTCAAATTGATAATGTTAAAATGATGGCACTTCACTTGATTTTAACTGAAGGTGATATTGTTTAATAATGAGACTACTGCCTTAGAAAATGTTAGGGTTTATCAATCTGTACAAGTTGCAATTATAATTTTTTTGATTTATCATGAGGATATATGGATCTTTATAATCTGAGCAATGTATGCCATTGGTAACTGCCTAGGTACTACTAGGCAGTTACTTTTATATGGATTTGAATACTAGATTGCAGATTGTGGTGTTCTTTGGTGGTTGGGTTTCAATTAACCACACATATCAGGAATGCTCGACCTGAGACTGTACAAGACTACACTTCATTTACAGTCATACATATCATCCTCATTCATTCTCTGAAGTAATACCTTATGGTAGTTCTGGAGACTAAACAGAAAAAGAAGTTTAGTGAAAGCTAGTGGTAAATAATAATTGATCATT
The DNA here is from genome assembly GCF_047948215.1 of Lycorma delicatula. NCBI lineage: Eukaryota > Metazoa > Arthropoda > Insecta > Hemiptera > Fulgoridae > Lycorma > Lycorma delicatula. Next base: position 30,395,634 of record NC_134456.1, read on the forward strand.
TTTAAAAAATATGTGTTTGTAAAATTCTTTAAAACTATTTCTATTACTTTTACTTTCTACAAAAACAGCAGTTTTTATCTCAGAATTTTTTCCAGTATTTTGTAGTGCCTATCGTGGAAAAATTTATTATCAGTATACTATCATTATTATTATAATTTTTTTTAAATTTCAGAATACAGCAACTAATGCCGTTCATCCAGATCGTATTGACAAAGATGAAGTGAAACTGATTTGGTTTGCACCAACAAACCTGAAAGATGATTTTAACTTTGTGTAAGTGATTATTTTATGTTCATGTTATATAATGTGAGGGTAAAATTAATTTTTCCTTATTGATGAAATCAATTAAGTAGTTCTTAAAATACAGAGTGACTATTCTAGTGAATAATCTAATAGGAGCGTACATTACCAACAACAAATAATTTTTGATCAATGTTTGTCTAATATTATGAGTAGTAATCAATTTTAGCCTGGTTTGATAATATAATGTAGGTCATTAAATTTAATGTCTAATTGTTATTATAACATCTACTTATATAATTTTAAACAGTATGTAACTTCATTTTATGCTTATTGTTCACCTGTTTTTCATGAGTGAAACAGTACTGGGTTATTATTAAGATAATCATGGTTTCTAATACATACTATTGTTCATAAAATTTCTTATTTTTAAGTTTAAGTTTTGTTGCCATTTATTATATTAAATTTAAATAAAAACCTTACTACTTATTTGTTAAGAAAAAAGAAATATCTATGAAGTTATTAATACACAAAACCGTTAATTTACCAGACAGAAGGTGTGTTTTCATTTTTATCATGTGCCTTCTGTAAATTCTTTAACATATAATCACATTAAAAGGAATTTATTGAACTTCTATGTACTAAATTGTATTCATTCATGATCTAGTATAGTATATTGTTCACAAAATTATTTTTATTTTTAGATAACTGATGTAAATTTTAAAAAAATGTCCAAGTTTTATACTAAACCAAACCATTTTTAACAAATCACGGAGCTTTACTTTGTGATTAGCACTGTTGTTGCATTGTATTATCAACTGAAATTATTGATGGTGGTAAAATGAATTGAAAAGAATATATTCAGGAGTTGGTAATAAAGTGTGATTTAATTATTTAACTTATAGGGCTCACAATTAATCATATTATAGTAAAACATTATCTGAATTTATGTAGATGATGTTAGTTTGAATGAAGAATTTAATTTAATAAAATGTATATCCACCAAAAATGAATAACATTAAAAAAAAAAAAATTGTTATTATATTCTTTTAAATCATAATGCTTACCCATAATTTTTTTAACATTTTAACTGTAAAATTTCTTTTAAAACTAACAACAAAAATGAAATAAATTAATTGTTTTATAAAATCTAATTTTAATATTTATAATAAAAAAAAGATGTCTATAAAGTAAAACTTGAAGAGCAAAATTGAAGAACGCTTTATGCAGGAATAATAAATTAAAAAAAAAAACAAAATTAAAATAGAAACAAATAAATATTATCAGCTGAGCCATATAAATATGGTGTTCATATATATGCTGTTAATTTTAGGGAAAATAAACACACATCTTCTTATCAAGAAAACATAACTTTTTTATAATATTATTATTGATACATTTAAATCCTTTGTACATAAAAAACTACACAATTAAAAAACAATAATGAAAATATAATTAATAAACAAGTAACAGTTGAATCTGATGACTGGCTAATGGAAATAATTTAAATTTTTCAAAATTAATAGTTTACATTTAAAAAAATTTCAGTATGGGTCCCGAGTAATAGTTTCATTATGAAATTAATAGTTTTAATTTTATCAGTAGATTATATTAGCAGCAGATTCTACTTCAATTAGTGAGGTAGTAACTATCTATCTGTGCAATTTAAAAATTTAATCCGCATTAGATTTGTATTTTTTATCATAGGTATAATTAAAAAGGAAACTGTTTGAAGATGCAGAGATCTCTGCAGAAGTTCTCAAAAAAAAAGAAAAAGTAGTAAATGGAAAAATTGTTTTAATTCATTAATATATTCTGCTACTAACAATCAATTTGTGTGCTTTTATATAGTTTATAAAATATACTTACATAGACTGACAAAACTGAAGAAACATATAAAATAGATTTTTGTTTTTAATTAATGTATTATTATGATTTATATAATATTTTTTCAACCTTTATAATTACAAAAATAAGTTTTATACAAAAAATTTATAAAATTCAGTAAAAATTCATAATATATATTTTGTCAAGAATATTTCACAGCTACTGGTACAGATTGAGTGATTTTTAGAGATGAACAGATTTGAATACACTTACTTTATAAGATCTACATACTTGATCTTACAAAAATTACAGATTCAAATGCATTTTTTTTGTGTATTATTATTAAAAAAAAATAACTGTAAATCAATTTTTTTCTAGTGTCACTGTGGTTAAGGACTTTTCAACATTTTGGATTGGCCAGAAATCTGATACAATCAAGGTTAAATCAACTGAATAGTTTAGGAGGCTGTACTTCAGTAAATGGTACGTAGTACTTTTTATAAGGCACTAAAACAGTATTCACCAAAGGTGTGTGTAAATGATTTATAAGTGTTTTCTGTTTCCTGAATGAATAAATTTTAACTATAATCATAACATTCAACATGCAAAACTAGGTGTTTCATACAGTTTTTTCTGGACTTCTTCAGAAAATGTAATACAATTGAACTGTGAGCCAGAGTAAATGTTGGTGTAACTAAAAATAAATGTTATTAAGTATATCCCAAAGAGTATAACAATATTTTATAGAGAACTGGACAGAAAAAAAAATTAGCAACTCTTATTAACCCACAGCTGGTCTAGTGGTTAACTCGTTGCAAATCAGTTAAACAACTGATTTTTGAAGTCAAAGATTCCGAGGTTCAAACCCTATTAAAAGTTAGTTACTTTTATACAGATTTGAATAATAGATAGTGGATACGAGTAAACTGATTTAGGGCTCAATTAACCATTTGTCTCATGAACGGTCAGTCTGAATCTGTACAAGACTACACTTCGTTTACATGTCATACATATCATCCTCATCTCATTGGGCCATGGGGAGGTTGCATATTGTTCACATTAGGAAAAAATCTTAATATCAAAAACTTAAGAAGATAATAACAAAATAAAAATACATAATGCCATTATTAATACAAAACACCATTATCCCATTACTCACTTGGTCGAAAACAGAAGCACATTATAAAAGTATTACTTGAATACTTGAAAATAGAAAGCTTCAATTTAAAAAAAAAAATATGAATTATGTTGTAGCATATGAAAAATTCCAAGCCTGACTGGGATTTGAACCCAGAACTTTCCAGATTAAATAGAGAAATGCTATCTTAAACGACAGAAGTTGACAAATATACATCACTACTTTCATAATTTTAATAAAGAGCACACTAGTAAGATATTTCATACATTTTGCGTGGATCATATAACATACAATTAGCACATCATATTATAATGTGTAACTTTGTCATTTAACTGATGTCACCATAATAAAAATGGAATTAGTAGTTATATCATAAAAAAGGATCTAATTAAACAAAAATAGAAGAATCTGAGCTCTTGAAATATAAAAAACTCTCCATATAAATTTGTAATGGACAATGCCAGAACAAACAACTCATACTGTTTAATACACTATTAAATAAATGATTCCAAATTTCCTTACTACACATTAAATTTTCTTTGTTTAGTAAAGTCTCCAAAGAACCTCTCAAAAATTCTAAATTCACTGACATTTTGCACACAACGTTTGCTTTTAGTTAGTTTAAGTAAAAAAAATTATGTGCTTTCTACTGGACAGTTAAGAAAATGGTGACAAAGTTGTGTTTATTTTTTAAGTATTTCTGTAAATAAAATAATTATGTAAAGCTGAGACCATAGGGCAAAAGAGAAGAAAGTTTACACAAAATTTATCTTAGTTATTTTTATAAATGTAAATACAGCTAAGATATTTTCATAAAGAACTGTTAAGGCAGAAACTAAAATTTCAAAATCTTCATGGATACTTTTGCAGTTATTTATGGCATCATTTTTATAAAAAGTGGTGTACAGAAATTAACAAAATACCTTTTTTTAGGAGTGTTTGATTTTCAGTTCCATATATCTATTTACATTACTATTTTTACCTTCAGGAAAGACTCGCTTACAAGCTTCTGTGTCAATTAATTTTTCAAAAAGCAAAAGTAAACCATTTTAAATAAAGGACTCCTTTGATCATTGTCTTAATGTGTATAAATTATTTTTTCATTTAATAATATGGGAAAAAACAAACTGTACTGATTTTTACAAAAACTACGAAAAATTAGATTTTTTTTTGATACAGCTTTCAAAAACTTTAATGAATTTCTGCACATAAAGTGAACTTTTTCTGTAATTCAACATAGGTATCTATAAAATAATACACTTTTAATTTAATACACTTTTTTTTTTAAATTCATCACATTTATCTAGAGGAAATTATTTATGTTTGAAAGATCATTTTTTAAGCAGCCGTAAAATCTGATTTTTTTAATTTTACACTTAATCCATAAATGAAAACATCTTAGCAGTATTTACATTTTACTTAGTTATTACATTTACAAGTACAACAAAGAAGATCTCAACTTTCTGCATTGATTTTATTTATAGAAATATTATTATTAATTTAAATAAAAGACACCCAGTTTTGCTGCCATTTTGTAAATGTACAACCAGTCTAAAAACTTATCAAGTACAACCTATAATTGAGCTGGTTTGGAATTTTTGTGGGATTTTGAACGAAATCCCACTTTGGTGACTGGGTTATTTCTTATTTCTTCCTTCTCAAATACTCCTGTGCTAACAATAAGATTGTAATCTCTACATTGAATTCTCTACTCTGAATTCTTTCTATTATAAGCAGTTGTTTTTCAATACCATGTGTTATGATTTATAACCAATTGGTTGTAGATAGCCTGATTGAGACATCTTTTAAACTTGAAAATAGAAAAGCTGTTATTAAGAGTAGCAAGCATCGCATGTCAAACTCTTTAGGGAAAGTAAGAAGTGAAATAGTTTCCTACTGTCTTCTTCAGAGAGAAAATATACTGTTGTGTATCAGGATGCTAAACCCACTGAAATGTAATTGATATTAAGCCCTAGAAATGATACTTCACTACAAGGACTGACTGTATAATAAATATCACTATGCTCAGAAAAAAACAGCTTGAATTAAAGTCTATTTTTACCTCAAACAATTTTAGTAACATAGTGTAACGTTTATGTTAGGTCCTAGAATGATTTAATGAAATTCTGATGTCTGTTGATCTAATGAATGTAGGAACTAAAAAATATAATAAAATGAATACAGAGATTTGATAAATAAATATATTAATAAATTAAAAATAACTAGATCTATTAATTTACTGAAAAGAAATTTGTATCAGCAATGTTCTAAAGTCTTCCAGTAATAATTTAAGGGATCTTATTTATCATAAAATTGAACTGTAATGCAATTTGAATATGTGTTAATATTTTATATTAAATAAGAAATTATCCAATAAGATTAATAGATAAACCTGTTAAAAACGTAAAACAAAAATTATAGAAAATCTATTTTTTTTTCTTTTCAGTTGAATTCTGTTCCTAAGTCTGCAATTCAACTACTGCATCTTTACCACAGATCCATTCTTTCTTTCTTGTCAGAAGCACTATTTCCGAGATCATCATCACTTCAGATGTTTTACATCACAGTGTTTTAGATTCCTGTTTACAGTTGGTTTTGTTATATTTTTATAGACATTTTTAAATTTACAGCTTTTAATAGTTTTTATTCAATTTAATAAATTGCTGTCTTTGAACAGGTTAAATTAGGCAATTTTTTAATATGCAATGGTTATAGATTCCATAACTTTTTTCTGTTTTTGGTATTTTATTCTTAATTTTATACAATAAATTTACAATTGTTATTATCTTTTTTATCAATTTCTGGCACTAAAACTTTCATTCATTCTTATACAATGAAATTTAAAATAAAACATTCATGTAGTTTCACTGTTAAAGTTCATTCAAAAAGCCAAGATGAATGACATCATCTTAAGACTGATTAGCTCCAATCTAAAGCAAATTACAACCAATATTTAGGCAAAAGACTTTTGAGAGATGAACAGTTAATCTAAAAAAATAAAAACTCTTCTTACCTTTAAATGAAAGTATAAATCTGTAGTTCTTCAGTATTTTAATTTTGATGTACTAATTATTTTCTAAAATAATGTAAATGTATATCTTCTGTGATGAACCAAAGAAGCATTTTGTCTCCTTATCAACTGGATGAAAATACAAAATTTGCTAGCATACCACAAGTGATAGAAAACTTTCTGATAGGAATTTACGCAGTTATTTTAATTAAACAATTGTATAAGTGATTGATTGTTACTATAATATACTATTCAAAATTTAATACTCATATATGTGCATGTCATATCTGCTTAAAAATAAAACTAGTTATAACCATTAATCTGCATATTTTGTAAAGATAAGAATAGTGTGTCAGTTCGACACTAATTTTGACAAGAAAATGTAATACTATTTTTATAAGAATGTGTTGAATTTTTGAGAATAACAATTATAATTTTATTAATAAAAAATAGTAAATAATTTTTTTGTTTTTTATTTGTTTAGGGTTAAATTAGCTAATCACACTCTTGCTTACTGATATTAAACAGCCAACTGATTACAGTTGGAGTGTTTGCCTAGATTCAGGTCAATCACCCATCAAAACTGCCAGAATCATTCCATGTCTGAACTTCAGTAACTAAGCATATTAGTATCATGGGCATTCAAATTTTTTTATTAATATGGTTACTAGAGTGACCCTTCATTTTTATTTATTTTATATTTTCCTCACAAAATGCTATAAATCCATTTAGTGTTCAGTAATTGGTCCTATCTAGTATAAGGTCAACAAAGAAGCACTGAGACAATACTAATAATTGGACTTCAAGAACAAATACTTTTAACTAGAGAATTTAAATCCAGTTAAAAGTACGAGGGTTATTTTTTTCAAGGTCCAATCGGTCACGAAATTAAAATCACAGTGAAAATAAAAATAAAATTATTTGTAACAAGTATTTACATAGTTACGCTATTTATTTACATAGTCGCCACTCCGATTTAGACATTTGTCGTAGCGTGGTACTAACTTTCCAATACCCTCGTCATAGAACGGAGCCGCCTGTGTTTTCAGCTATGTTTCTACGCTGGTCTGCAGCTCGATGTCTGTGCCAAAATGTTGTCCTCCTAGCTAGCATTTCAGGAAACGAATCACTCAATACAGAAATTGTGAACCGACGATTTTCTCGAATTGCCACATCCACTCGCTCAACGAGATCATCGGTTGACACTCGCTTCCTTCCCTGACCGCCTGCATCATAAACATCTGTATGTCCCGCTTTTTCTTCACCATTGTCGCACTTTGGTGTCACTCCTTGAAGTTTCACCGTACACATTACTTATTCGTCGAGGAAATTCACTGCATTACAACCCTCAGCTTGAAGAAATCACTTCACACTTGGCGGGAGATGCTATTGTTGTAAACATGTTTACGTGCTAGCTGCGTGTTCAGAACTAAACGAAGTGACGCGGCGTGATTGAAGACCATACTAGAGACGATGCGCAACACATATGTGCAAAGGTTCATCCGATTTTTGCGCGGGTTTTTTATTTCGCGACCGATCGGACCTTGAAAAAAAAACACTCGTATATAAAAAAAATAAAAAATTGTAATAAAGCTGACGAAAGTAAAACAATTTTAAAAAGCCAAAAGAATAATAATTATTCTAAATTTACGCTTTTAGAAGTAGATATCAAATAAAAACAATTAATAACTTACTAAAGTTTGGTTCCAGATTTACATTATATATAAGATTACAAAAAAAAAAAAAAACAAAAAAAAATAATGCCCTGATGTAGATAATCCACACGTCCGGAACTTAACTCCTACGTTCCACGTCCAGGGTGGAAACAGCTGCACATAAGTACTATTTTTAATGCTGGCTAACGGGGCTCCGAGTGATTTTCTCAGAGATGTAATTTGTCTGCCTAACTACACCTATAGGCCATATTCAAGGACTGGATTTTGCGGCCACCTGCAGATTCGAAAATTTAATTGATTAAGAAAAATGGATTGATACCATCTTTAGAGCTGGCGATATGGCGGCCAGGGTCGAAGTGATTGCAGGTGTAACGGAGGCCCTTCTGCTGTTCACATGTCCACTGCGATGGCAAGCATGTAGTTAAGGTGCCTATGTATGTAAACTTTGGTGTGTATTGGCCTGGAGTCCAGTGCAAATTATAACTGATGTTACAAGGAAAACATATCCCATCTCCAAAAGATGGTTGTTTGTAAGGCAGATTGGATGAGCTTCACAGCTAGGACGATACTCCCTGAAACAACTGGAGTTATCGAAGCCGATGTCGACGCTATAACTAATGCGATACTTGACTCGGCATCTAGATATATTCCCATCCGGGAAACTTAAGAAGCGACCCGTTCTGTGGTGGAACGATGAAATAAGTGAAGCTATTAAAAGAATGGAAAAAGCGTATAACACTTTTAACAAACGTCCCACAGTTGAAAATCTAATTGGATTTAAAAAATACAGGGCGTATGCAAAAAGACTTATGATAGACTAAAAAACGATCCTGGCAGCCATACGCGTCATCCATTGACAGAAACACAACTGCAACAGACGTTTGGAAGAAAGTGAAGGCGATTTGTGGGCGTAAAAACTTTACTCCCACAACTAGCCTTCAATATAAAGATGAAATTAAAGACACTCCAAAGAAATTGCAGAGTTATTAGCCAATCACTTCGAAAAAGCCAGCAAAACGGCTAATTTGGATGAAGATTTTAGGACGAAAAAAGCAGAACTTGAAGGTCTATTAAATTTCAGAACTGAAATAAATTATTCTTACAATGTACCGTCTAAAATAGAAGAATTTGTGAAAGCATTGGAGAAAGCAGGCAACACAGCTGCTGGTCCGGATGAAATTCATTATAACATGATCAGGCTGAATACCACTGCAAAACGTAGGTTGTTAAAACTATATAATCAGAGATGGTGGGATGGAATGTACCACAGCAGTGGAAAAAAGCACATATTGTACCAGTACCAAAGAAAGATAAAAATTTGACAGATCCCAATAGTTACCATCCTATTTCTTTGATGTGCGCTATGGGAAAAATATTTGAAAAAAATAATAAATAATCGTCTCGTTCGGATTTTAGAAAAAGAAAACCTTACTTTACCACTGCTTTCTGGCAATACCACTTTACTACTGATCAAATGATCAACTTAGAGAACATTACATATAACAGCTTTATTACAAGAAACCATTGTATTGGAGTCTTTATTGATCTTTGGAAGGGATTTGATATGACCTGGCGACATGGAATAATGCTCCAGATATATGAATGGAGCATTCGTGGCAATCTGCCAGTTTTACTCAGCAACTACATGAATGATCATATTTTCCAAGTACGCGTCAGTAATCAATATTCATTTAAAAAAAGCGTAGAAAATGGCGTACATCAAGGTTCACCGTTGAGCGGTAACTTGTTTTTTCATCAATAAACTAATATTAGCTATTCCAGTAGAAATCAGCAAAAGTGTCTATATTGATGATTTGGCAATTGTGTATGCCAGCAACAAGACAGCTATGGTGAAGTACAAATTACAACGAGCGATTAACATTCTTAATGAACTTGCGAGGAATAATGGATTCCAATTTTCACCAGAAAAAAGTGCTGTATACACTTCTGCAGGAAAATAATTCCTCACCAAAGTCCTGTTCTGACCATCAACAACAATCCAATAGATTATAAAGATAATGTAAAATTTTTAGGTTTGTTATTGGATAAATCCCTTACATAGGGTTTACATTTACAGGACTTGAGTGTAGATGCAAGAAAGCCCTAAAAATTATTAAATGTTTATCCATCATCAATTGGGGCTCAGATAAAGAAGTACTGTTGAGGCTGTGTAAAGCATTGGTTCAATCGAAACTCTACTACGGATGTATTGATTTGCATGGAGTTTCTCCCGCCACCACCCCATTCGGTCGCCCTAAAGCATAAGACCAAATATCTGGGCCACAAATGGCTACTGTGCTTCGAATCAGTTTAGCGACCAGTGTCCTAACTAGCTCCTAAAGCTAACCTAATTGTGTGAGTGAACTAAGCATGGTGCCACACACCACTTGCTTCGTGTCCCACCGCTCACTTGTCATATATTCTAAAATGGGTAGGCACACCCCGTCAACTACTAAAATATATATGACATTCAATAAATTAAATTTATCTCGTCAAGACAGCAATTCGCTGTCACGCCTAGGTCTCTAAATGCCAGCAAGTACCTGTCCACCAATATTAAAGCGCTTGGAGCTTTAATTGGCTGATGACCAGCCATAATTCTCGGGTAGCTTCTCATATCAGCGAGGTAGGAGTTTTTCCCTTAACACTCTTAGCGCCACGCCTAAATCAGTAAAACTTCACCCCCAGGTCAGACATTTTTTATTTATTTATTTAGACCATTACGTGTGCATCAAAATTATACACGTGGCCGTTTTGACATTGCTAAAAATGTATCAGATTGATACACATGGCGCTAAGAGTGTTAAATAAACTACTGATACCGGTTGAATGAAGCAACAGCATCAAGGAACACCCACACGATCTGACAATGTGGCTCACGCCACAAAGCTGGGCAGTCAAACATCATATGTTCGTTCGACTGGACCTCCCTGCAGACGCACAGCTCATCAGCTGTCACGCAAAACTGAAACAAATATTGATTCAAGTTCGCGTGGTTGGAGAGCACCTGGGCACCCATTGCCCTTAAAAACTACAGATGTGTTGTGTATTCATCCGCTAGGATGTCCCATTTAAGAAAGTTAGATGTAATTCATAATTGCAGAATAAAATACGTGACAGGCGCATTATACACAAGCCCGATGACTAATCTAATGTCCGAAGCCAGAATAATGCCACTACATTATAGATGAGAGATCCTACTGCTAAAATATGCAGTAAAAATATTGGCTTTTCCTACCCAATAAATAACAAACTCTTTAACAACTAGCCTTTGGCTGCATTATATAAACATCATGCTACCTATACCAGACCAGCTGGAATAAGGTATCATGAATTAACAAGAAAATATAAAATTGCTTTACTCGAGACATTAGCAATTTCTACGAGAGAAATACCACCATGGCTTTTGTCAATGGTACATACAAGGCTGGATTTCTTTCAGGAAGAAATAAAAAAGATGCCACTTTTTTAGAGGAATTTTTATCAACTGTCAGTAGTTACGAAGAGCACATTAAGATTTATACTGATGGTTCTAAAACTGAACATGGTGTTGGATGCTCCATATATGTAAATGGAGAAGCCCATTTTGGAAACTGTCAGATATGGCCAGTGTTTAAACGGTAGAACTTACCACCATACAGCAAGCTCTTCGATACATGGAACACTATTGCGAAGAGAGAGTGCTAATATGTTCCAACTCTCTAAGTGCACTTGTTGCAGTTCAGAACAAGAACATTAAGGATGTCCTAATTGCAAACATTCTGTCCATTTTGTACGTTTTTAACAACAACAACAAGGACAGCGATGTGTATTTGTATGGACTCCAGGGCATGCTGGTATTGCAGGAAATGAAAGCGCAGACGAAGCTGCCAGAAAGGTGACAGTCTGCAATAACTTGAATATAATTCCTGTACGGGTGGCAGATGTTAAAAATTATCTAACAGAATAAGAAACAGATGGAATACTGATTGGAGAAGATTAAATACAAAATTAAACTCGGTTAAAACTTGTTCGTATAAATGGAAAAGCGACGTGAAGTTGACTCACCGAGAACAATTGGCTGTGACCAGACTTAGAATCGGTCAAATGCGAATAATAGATTCATATTTGTTAACTGGCAAAGAAAGACCAATGTGCCATGTTTCTAATAAAACATTTACAGTTAAGCATCTAATGAAAGAGTATATCATACATGAGGACCTCAGAAAGAGGTTCCGACTAAGCAATAATAATGTGGAAGAGTTTTCATCAACAAGTTTGAAAGTTATAACCAGATTAATAAATGACATCACAATAAAAAAAAATCATTTAAAATAATTGAAGTATTCAAAAACTGGAATTTTATTTTGCAATATTAAATAAACAGCAATAATAATAAATGATAAAATGAATAATAAAACTATAAATGAATAGCAGCAACTGTAAAATACTACAAATGATCAAATACATATAAACCCTTTAATGGGATATGAAAGATAATGTTGCAGTTGTAAATGTAATATCTGACCAAAAACAAGTTTCATTGTAAAATGTAGGAAACAAGATGTTTGATTAGTTTTTTAAATTTCAACTGGGTTATCTTTTATCTTGTTCATGTTATCTTATTTAAGTACAAAACAATCTGATTAATTTCTATTATTTCAATGTTATATAACAAAAATTAATGATTAAATACGTTTTCATTCCTTTACAATTATAAATATGATTAATTATACATTTATATTTTCTTGAATCATTTAATTTAAAAGTAATAATGACAATTCAATAATTTTCAGAAGAATTTAATAGTCAGTAATGATTTATTCATTTTCTTATTACCAATTAAAATTAATTAGCTAACAAATTTGGATTTCACAATTCAGTAAACTTTATTAAGTTTGAGGTATTAATGGGCAATGAAACTTGAAGTTACAAGAAATTTTAAACCTCTATCAGTAAGTACAAATTATTTTTTACTGATGAAAATAAAACACAAAAGTATTACACAATGAATTATGATGTCATACAACACATAATAATTCATAACCTGCTGATTTACCTGGATGCTGACCTGTTCATCAATTCTTGTATGCTACTGGGAAGAGATTTTTATTAAATTTTTGAAAAGTATTTCCTGCAAATGTCATCAAAATTCTCTTTCTTTTTGTTTGTATTCTTTAACATTTTTTGTGAAAATAAACTCAAGAAAATCAGAAAAAAATATTTTGAGCAGATTGAAGTTGAAGGACCTATTCAAAATTTAAAAGATGTTTTTCTCAGATATTGCTACAGAATTTATGAATTTTAATTTTTTCTATTAATTACTGAGGTAAAATCATCTAGAGTGAGTAATTCCTAGAGAAAATGGCTTTTTGCTACAAAAAGGTTGCTGAACCTCAGTAAATATTATGATACATCTAAGTTTTCAATCAGGATTAAGTATGATTGTCCTGATAGGATTAAAATCTATTTATTTATTATCAATATTAAAAATCATACAAGTTTTTCCAAATATTGACAAGACATAACACTTACATTGTAGTATGTTTTCATTATTGTTGTATGTAACTTTAAAGCTACATTAAATAGTTACATAATTTATAGCATGTGTTACAGTTTACATCTTTATAAATAAAGGTGTAAAAGACATCTTTACTAAAAATACATGTACATATAGTCATGTCACATGAAGTTAAACAAATATGACTATTTCCTTAATTTATAGCAATTAACTTACTCAATGTAGCGATGAAAATTTACTAACACAAATTTACTACAGATCTAACATTTGCTTAAAAAATATAACCTCTGCAAAAGAACATTTTTAAACAATTTTTCTATTCTTCATTAATGTTTTTTTTAAATTTGTTTATATTGTACCAGCTGTCAAAAACTTTCTTACTACTACTTTAAACGTTTTAATTATGTCATAATTTGTTAAAAAAGTGAGTTGTTAATGAAAGCGTTCTCTAAATTGTTTTTAAAAATTTATGTTACTATTACAGCAATTTAGAGAACCACAATTTTTAAAACTAGATTTCAGAGGGGTATTTATTTCTCAGACAAAATTAATAACATTATACACATGCACAAAATAAATTGTCAATTAATTAAAACAAATTATTATTTTAAAACTTTCTCTCCATAATTCTTTAAACCTTATGCTTAAATTGATTCTTAGTCATTGCTTTTGTAAGAGAAGCACTGTATTTACTAATGATTTTTCCAGCAGTTGATCCATATATTATGACTCTATGCATCTAGGTACATAATGTCATCATAAACTCTCAACAGAACTGCTTTATCTATATGCTTTTGAGAGCTCTTATCAGGAAAACAACTTGGTAACTTAATACAAATTGTTTCAATGTAATATATCTAATATCGCTCTCAACTTGAATATCTGAATAATTACAATTATCATGTAAATAAAAGTTATTACCATCTTATTAAATTTATCTTAATATTTTTATTGTCTTTGATCAAAATCAACCAAACTTGTCTTTTTTTAGTTAGAATAACTAAACTTGTCTTTTGGTTAGAATATAATCAAAAACTGGAATACAGTCAACATTTAGTATTAATTTTTTTAGGTTTTTATAGGTTTGTGTCATTTGAATAAGAAACAGCTTTTCCTTTTTTTTTGGTTTCTTGTCTTTTTTGCTGAAAATACACAATTATGAACCTAAAATAAAATAAAGCCTTTTTTAACTACTCGTAACACAGATTTATTTAACTAATGGTTCAGTCAATTTCAATTGATGTGTGGACTGAATTAGTCAATAGAATAATTTTCTAAAGATAGCAGTCAAGATATCATGAAACAAAGATATTCAAGACATCATATTGGAAATATGTTCAGTGTAAATAAAAAATTCAACATTTTATCTTTATATTTTACATAATTACAGAATAATTTTTATTAATATGTTATATTGTTTGTTTTCAATTTCCGAAATAAAACTTTTTTTTCGGTTGCAGATAATTACATTCAGTGTGACAGTAATTCATTTTATGATCATTCTACCAGTTCAGGTGACTGCACTAAAAGGTTCAGATCAGTTATGTTATCAGCTTGATCCAGATGAGATCTTTTTTCCAGACGACATGAAAGCTCCACCTAGAAATGATTTTTGTATCATTCACGCTTATGCAAATGATTCATATGTTAATATGGGAGATGTAATGAATATAACAATAACAAGTGAAAAACTACACAAATTTACTGGAATTATATTGCAGGGAAGGTATTGTTATCCATCAGAAATTATGATAGTTGGCAAATTCGTGGAGCAGGAAAATACTACTCTTTATGATTGTGGTGATGAAGATGAACATGAAGAGGTATGAATTACTTTTTAACTAATTAAAATTTTGAATATCTTGCTTTTTTATTATATATAATAAATTGGAGCTTATTAACAAAAGAGCTTCTTTTCTTAATGGATAGCTAAAAACTAGATTTCTTTTGAGATTATATTTTTCTTGTGTTCCAATTCCTACATAATTAGCATATTATATTCACTATTTTTTTAAAGATGAACAAACATTCCCTGAAGATAGAAGATCAACCTCATGAAACTTTTTAAATGTTTAAAAATTTGCTCTTACTTGTTAATGGTAATTTTTTATGACAAAATTCTTTTCAACTTTGTTACAACATCCTTAGCGTTTTAAGTAGTATCAAAATTTCATTATTTTAATAACTATCATTAGCTGTTTATGTCTAATTTTTGTTAATAATAAATTATTTATTTGATTATCATCATCATCATTCTTATAAATATTATTATATATGTATATAAATACATATGAGTATGTTATGAGCAAAGCCTGAAATTGTACAATATCGACATTGCACAATATCTCTTGGTCAATGATAGCACTGCACTTGTAGTACTATCATTTTGTTCCTGCTATCATTTTCTTTGTTCCTGTTGGTACAAAGTCTGAAATTACTCATTTTTGTGGGCTTTGGAATTTCTGTGCAATGCTGACAATGTAGATACCCATTCGTACAAAGTTCAAAATGGATTTCGCTTTATAGCACCAACTTTAATATATATCACAAAATGAGGTGATAATAATAAATGTTTATTATAATTTTTAATTAAGCTAAGTTAATAATATTATAATTACAGTAAAAGATAGTAATTAAAAAAATTCATTTATTTAAAAACAAAAAAAAATTGCGAAAATATTTTTTAAACAATTTCTAATTATTAGATTTCTCATTTAATAATTTATTACTACGGTCTAAAATTTGTGACATTTTGAGTTACACTTCAACACTTTTGATATTAATACCTGTTACAACATTTCATCGAACAGTTAGGTCTAGTAAACCCCTGACCTCCAAATCCTGATTAAATGTCTAAGTGATGTGAAACCTCTTCAATCAAAAGTTGGCTTGATTTGCTGGATGATATTTGATTTTTAGAAAATAATTGTTTTGAAATTCTATTTGCCGTCCCAATTTTCTAATAATTATCTGTAGTAACTTCCATAATTACTTCAATTAAATTTCTATGGTCTCCCTTACCCTTGTCTAAGAAAGGATATACAGAATATAAAGGATATACAGTAACAATGGTTCCAACTGGTATTGGAGGAAATTTTTTCTCACATATCATTTTCATTCTGTTAGCCTGTTTTTGTAGTCCAGAACGGCCAAATTTTGATTTCTCTAAATACTGACTTTGATTTCAGAAATGAATTTTGAATAGTCTTTTTCAGTATCTGCAAAATTATCAGTAGCATAATAATCTATGTTATGTTGTTCAACTAAAGCAACATTCGCATTCAACTCATTATTTTCAATTTTTGTATTTTATTTAACTGTTCTTCATCATTTTTGTTTACCATGTCATTAAATAAATCTTCATTTACAATAGTAGCATCCTATGATTCATGTAAAATTTCAATGGAATTCAATGATGCTTTTCTAAATCTTCCTCACTGTTTAAACTTTCAACAGTTTGTGTTGTGAGTTTTTATATATGTTAGCCAGATATATTCAATCTCCCTAATTGTGATATGCAGATTGAAGTCAGAACTCAGTCCTAGTTTAGTTTTTTGCCAAACATTACTTCTAATGGTGTTTTTTTAACACCTGCATGAAACCTTTTATTTGTTTTTAGTTGACAAAATTGCAAACGTTCAGTCCAGTGGTTCGTTATATTATCCTCCATTCAAGCTACAATCAAATCATCTACTCGTACATCACGATTTGCTCCCTACACTTTCTTGGCTTTCGGAATGTCAGGGCTTATCATGGACAATTTTTATTCCTGGCCAGGCAAATTTCAACTCTTCTACAATGCTACTAACAATTTTTCAGCTGTTGGACTCCAAAACCAAAGTGCCCCAGAAATGCAAAATATATCTACTAGATGGTACTACTAGATATATACTAGGTATCTACTAGACAACCCACCAGGTTAGTCTAGTGGTGAATGTGTCTTCCCAAATCAGCTGAATTGTTGAGAGTTCCAGCGTTCAAGTCCTAGTAAAGGCAGTTACTTTTGTACGGATTTGAATACTAGGTCATGGATACCAGTGTTTTTTGGTGGTTGGGTTTCAATTAACCAAACATCTCAGGAATGGTCGACCTGAGACTGTGCAAGACTACACTTCACTTATACTCATACATATCATCCTCATTCATCCTATGAAGTAATATCTGAATGGTAATTCCCAGAGGCTAAACAGGGAAAAATAAGAAAGAAAGAGATATCTACTAGACGCAACTACAGAAGCTGTTTTACTTTTCAGTGCATGAAGACTTACAAATTTGTTTAAGTGGTCTTGCTAATTCAAGATAAATTTGTACTCTCCATCTGGACAGGTCTGGTAGTCAATGAGATCAACCTGTCTGCACACGTTAATCTTGTTGAATACCACTTAACAACTTCCTTTTTAGACTGTACATGCTTTTTTAAAACAAGTCTGACAATATTTTAAGAATAACTTTATAATTTCTCTTGTTATTAAGGTGACCAACTTTTTACAATAAAAAGTAGGTTACAATAAATTAAAGAAAAAATATCATAAATAAAAGAAATATTTTATTCATTGTAACAATAATACAGAATTCACTATAACCCTGGAATGCAAAGGTAAAGTTGACATACATGTATGCAAAGCAGGGTGCGTGTGCACCCTGGAAGCATTTAATAA
This sequence comes from Lycorma delicatula, assembly GCF_047948215.1. Classification (NCBI taxonomy): domain Eukaryota; kingdom Metazoa; phylum Arthropoda; class Insecta; order Hemiptera; family Fulgoridae; genus Lycorma; species Lycorma delicatula. The sequence goes on from NC_134456.1 coordinate 30,413,683, forward strand.
AGAAAGTTCCCAAATTATTAAAAAAACATACTTTATTAATAAACTTATTGATTTTTAAATTTACCTATTATTTAAAAATACTTATAACCTTATAATTTTCATTTGACACTAAAAAAAATTATTTTTTTAAACATTTAATACAAACGTCTCTTTTATGTTCAGTACCGACTTTATTTTTACATGTGAAACAGAACAATTTTGTCTTCCTATCTTTATTTCTTGGGCAAATCGAACATTTTCCTTGTTTTTCTCTTGTTTCCGAAACTTCTGTTTTTTCTTTGGTAACAAGTGACTTTATTATACCTGACTTCAGTCCCGTTGGTAGAGGTTTATTTAGTCGTTCTTTAATATATACATAAGCCAGTTGTTTACCAAGCTTTTTCAAAAATGCTGCTCTTTTAACGGGATGACCTTATTGAGATAGAAGTAGCATTCACATCGGCAGTATCTAGCATACCAAAAAAGTATCTCAATGGCCATCTTCTAGTTTTACGATAAACAGTATAGGTATGAAGCAGTTGGTCATGAGAATCAACCCCGGTTTTTGTTTTATTATAGAAGTGAACTACTTCTGATTTTCCACTTGGTTCAAGCACAGTTTTGTCAGAATGAAAAGTTGGCAGCAGTATTACAGCTTTTCCGTTTTTTGAGCTGTAAGAAACTACAGTTTTCTGCCAGTCAAAAGTAAATTTTGAAGATCCAACTTCAGTCTTTCTAGATGGTAAAAACGATTGTGGAATCTGTCTTTTATTACCTCATAATGTACTGACAACAGTTTTATTATGATTTAGCATTTCTTCTGCTACTTGTAGAATAAAATAATTGCTGATGGTAATATTACAATCAGAGACATGAATACACATTGTCAATTCTTGAACAACTTTGGTTGGTGTTAATTTTTCAGTTGGATGATTTTTACCTATAAGGCAAGGCATCAACCATGTAGAATGTTTTTGAATCACACCAACTAAAAATTTTAAAACCATATTTATCAGGTTATGGTCTCATATAAACCCAAAATTTTCAGTTCCTCTGAAAACCAAGAAGCATTTCATGTAGTGTGCAATATTCATGTTGCGAATTGGCTTTACAGTTTGACCTAAAGTTTTCCCAAATTGATCTGAATGGAGCAAAATTATCATTTTTGTTTCGAGTTTCCTTATCATCAAAACGTAAACAGTTCATCAAAAATCGAAAATACGTTTCAGTCATAATGTAATGAAATATAGGATTACCGAACTCACGCGACAATATTTCACTTGTACTGAGACCACATTTTAACGACCCAGCAATGTACAATAGACCAATTAATGCATAAATTTCACTTTCATTAGTCTCTCCAATATACCACTGTACACAAGCGTAATGTTCTTTCTGTTTTTTAATTTCATCATATGTATAACTTACTATGGAACTTATTATCTGGTGGAAGCAAACCACCACAAGCCCCTTCTTCAGTGGTAATATCTTTTGCCTGACCAACATTTCCAGGTAGACAAACAACTATGTTTCTTTTAGGAGTTCGGCTTCGAACTGGCGGATCGGTGCTCCATCTATATCCATCCTTTCCTAATACTGATGCACCACGAGGTGTTGGAATATTGTCCTCATCACTAGAACATGAAATTTCATCTTCTCTATCAGACTGGATTTTTAAAATATCTTCATCATAACTGGCATTACCATCATTGTCATATTCCTCATCCAATTCATCTTTGACAAAACTTTCAAACTTACTACTTCTTGGATTCATAATAACAATGAAAAAAAAAAACACCAACTTTTACACAAAGATGGCTGACACAGAACCCTGAATACGATTATATTTACAAAAATGTCTGTTGACAGAATATATGAATTAATGACTGATGTGAAAAATAACACATCTCTACTTCTTGACAACATATCTAGTTTGAAAAAATTACTGATTGGAAATATACCAACAGACTAAACTAACCACTTAAATGCCACAGATTTCCCACAGATTGATGACACAAATTACTAATGATAATATATTGAAGCTACAGTGAAATGAATACTAGGACAAGGTCAAGAAAATCCTTTGAAAATAAGAAAAAGTTGGTTGATGTGAAAGAAAACAGGACTGATCAAAGTGTTGATTCTTTGCTAAGTGTTTTACAGGAAACTAATGAGTATAATGAAGGTGAATTGATTGATCCTGTTGAATATAGTAGAAGGAGGCAAGTAATGATTTAGAAATGAATAAGAAATGGATAGAATGAATGAATACATGATACGGATTGGATAAGTAATATCAAATGATATCACATGGTTATAAAGAAATAAAAATCAATAAGAAAAAGGTTATAGTTGGTAATGGTAACAAAAACATTCACCTAGTAAAACCTAAAAAGAAAGTCTTACTTGTCACCAGGTTTAGTCCTACTACTATAGATAATGAGATTGGAAAGATTATCATTGAATCCATTTCAATCAAAGAAATGAAATGTGTTAAGTTAGCTACAAAAAAAAAAGATTATAGAAATTAAAAGATTATTATAAAAAATAAATACAAGAATGCATATTTTCTTAAGACTTCCTGTTACATGGATTATATGTGTTTTCCAGTTTGTATTTATTTTTTAGCTCACTACTTTTAAAGTCTTGTAAGTTGTTAATACTAGATAACCTTTGTTCTTGAAGAGCTTTCTTTTAAAGACTTTTTTTCTCATCAGCTCATCCTCTATTCCAAATGATGTGCTTTGACATATAACACATTTCAAATGTTTATTTTCAAACTATAGCTTTGTTATTATTCATTTGCCAGCTGGAATGTACAGTCTACTGTTCAGTAATATTTTTTTTTTTTGTCTTCAGTCATTTGACTGGTTTGATGCAGCTCTCCAAGATTCCCTATCTAGAGCTAGTCGTTTCATTTCAGTATACCCTCTACATCCTACATCCCCAACAATTTGTTTTACATACTCCAAACGTGGCCTGCCTACACAATTTTTCCCTTCTACCTGTCCTTCCAATATTAAAGCGACTATTCCAGGATGCCTTAGTATGTGGCCTATAAGTCTGTCTCTTCTTTTAGCTATATTTTTCCAAATGCTACTTTCTTCACCTATTTGCCGCAATACCTCTTCATTTGTCACTTTATCCACCCATCTGATTTTTAACATTCTCCTATAGCACCACATTTCAAAAGCTTCTAATCTTTTTTTCTCAGATACTCCGATTGTCCAAGATTCACTTCCATATAAAGCGACACTCCAAACATACACTTTCAAAAATCTTTTCCTGACATTTAAATTTATTTTTGATGTAAACAAATTATATTTCTTACTGAAGGCTCGTTTAGCTTGTGCTACTCGGCATTTTATATCGCTCCTGCTTCGTCCATCTTTAGTAATTTTACTTCCCAAATAACAAAATTCTTCTACCTCCATAATCTTTTCTCCTCCTATTTTCACATTCAGCGGTCCATCTTTGTTATTTCTACTACATTTCATTACTTTTGTTTTGTTCTTGTTTATTTTCATGCGATAGTTTTTGCGTAGGACTTCATCTATACCGTTCATTGTTTCTTCTAAATCCTTTTTACTCTCGGCTAGAATTACTATATCATCAGCAAATCGTAGCATCTTTATCTTTTCACCTTGTACTGTTACTCCGAATCTAAATTGTTCTTTAACCTCATTAACTGCTAGTTCCATGTAAAGATTAAAAAGTAACGGCGATAGGGAACATCCTTGTCGGACTCCCTTTCTTATTAGGGCTTCTTTCTTATGTTCTTCAATTGTTATTGTTGCTGTTTGGTTCCTGTACATGTTAGCAATTGTTCTTCTATCTCTGTATTTGAACCCTAATTTTTTTAAAATGCTGAACATTTTATTCCAGTCTACGTTATCGAAAGCCTTTTCTAGGTCTATAAACGCCAAGTATGTTGGTTTGTTTTTCTTTAATCTTCCTTCTACTATTAATCTGAGGCCTAAAATTGCTTCCCTTGTCCCTATACTTTTCCTGAAACCAAATTGGTCTTCTCCTAACACTTCTTCCACTCTCCTCTCAATTCTTCTGTATAAAATTCTAGTTAAGATTTTTGATGCATGACTAGTTAAACTAATTGTTCTGTATTCTTCACATTTATCTGCCCCTGCTTTCTTTGGTATCATAACTATAACACTTTTTTTGAAGTCTGATGGAAATTCCCCATTTTCATAAATATTACACACCAGTTTGTATAATCTATCAATCGCTTCCTCACCTGCACTGCGCAGTAGTTCTACAGGTATTCCGTCTATTCCAGGAGCTTTTCTGCCATTTAAATCTTTTAATGCTCTCTTAAATTCAGATCTCAGTATTGTTTCTCCCATTTCATCCTCCTCAACTTCCTCTTCAGTAATATAACTGACCATTAGTTGGTGTCTTGATGAAATTGTTGGTTTCTAGATCAACTGTTGTGAGTAGAATTTTGAGGAGTAGTGTTTGACAATGTTTCATCCTATTTAGAATATTATTTTTTACTTCAGATTTCCTTTTAATTTATGTTAAATTATTAATTTGTTTTTTACTTCCTTGTACAAAGTAAAGAAGTATTATGATTACGAAACATTTCGGTTTTCATATTTCAACGAAAATATACATTTTGACCATCCCTGAATCCATTTTGACTAGTTTCAGCGTGACGTCTGTACGTATGTATCTCGCATAACTCAAAAACGATTAGCCATAGGATGTTGAAATTTTGGTTTTAACACTGTTGTAACATCTGTTGTCTACCTCCTTTTTTGATTGCAATCTAAATTAAAATTGTAATTAATGAAATATTTTGATCTTAATCCTTTTGCTTTCTTTTAAAATTTTTTTTTATTTAATTTTAGTAAATTGATTTAATAATTATTAACCTGTGATTGTAAAAAAAATTTACAATAAATAATAATGCAATATTAATAAAAAAAATGGAAAAATTATTAGTGAAATAAGATTTTATGTACTTTTAAAAATGTGTGAATGTAATTTAATAGGTATTACATAATGTTTATGTAGTAGATTTGGTGAAACATCTGATTATTTAATATTAATTGAAAATTAGGATGATATGTATGAGTGTGAATGAAGTGTAGTCTTGTACATTCTCAGTTCGACCATACCTGAGATGTGTGGTTAATTGAAACCCAACCACCAAAGAACACCGGTATCCACGATCTAGTATTCAAGTCCGTGTAAAAATAGCTGGCTTTACTAGGACTTGAACGCTGGAACTCTCGACTTCCAAATCAGCTGATTTGGGAAGACACATTCACCACTAGACCAACCCGGTGGGTCATCTAGACCTGGTTTCAATTATCAACACAGTAACATTTTTCATTTCCTTATAATCCTCATTATCATAAAAGAATAATTCTACATAAGAGGTTGAATGCTAATTGTTAAAAAATAAATAAATTTTATTCAGAATTTATTTGCAAAAAATAGTCCTAAATAATAAAGTATTGTTTAAACGAAGTATTATGTTGTTTTTTACAACTGGTTACATTTCTTAATGAAGAAACTGAGCCTAATAGATTCATAACTAATGTTATTTGAAAATTTTGTTATTCAAAATACATGGCAGACCATGTGATTTGTAGATATAAAAATAATCTTTTTTGTCAAACTGAACCGAAATTTAAAACATAATGGATGTTTTTTAAGTACTCAACATTTTCATTTGTGTGCAGGTATTGTTCATCAACAATAGGCATTGTTGTTGCAGTTTCTGATGGCAGTTTTAGAAACTGGAAAGACATGCATGATTTTTAGGTGCATATAAAACTGATTTTTCTCATATAAAAAATGAAAAGTACATGGGATATAAATTTAAGAACTGCTAATCTAGGACGAATGAGATTTAAGCTCTTCAGTAAAGTGGAACCAAAGATAATGAGAATGAGAAAATGATACATGTTATGCAGTTCTGCAGAACTTTACTATTAATAGATATTATTGTTATAAAAAGTATTTATTTTTGTACTGAATGATTGTATAGATTTTCATCATGTTGGTTTTTACATAAAATTTTGTATGTACTTTTAGAACACATTAGTCTACAAAGGTAGTGAAAACTTAACTTCTTACACAGTTCAGTGGGTTGCACCAACACACTTGATTGGAGATGTTAGTTTCTTGTAAGTAAATTTAAATGTTTTTTATCAGTTTTATAAATAGAAAAGAACTGTATTTTTCTCTTTGCCTGATTAACTCTGTGTGTGTGCATATGCGCGCGCGCGCGCGCGCGTGTGTGTGTGTGTGTGTGCGTGTGTGTGTGTATACACTCATTTAATGTAAAAATAATTTTACTCAAGTTAAAAGTAGCAACTTTTTAAAACAAGAATACTTAGTCAACTTCAAATAAAATATAGCCGCATGAAATGCAGTTGAAATAACTGTGGGCTAACCAAAAAAACAAAAATACTTTTGAAGATGATTTCTACAGTAAATAAAACAGAATTAATTAATTAGAATAATATAAAACATAAAAAAAAAAATTATCTGTTCAGTAAGGTATTTTTTGTGCTGATATGAAATCTGCAAACCAAAACTGAATGGAGGACAGGGTTTTATTAGAAAAATAGATTTAAAGAAAATCTATTTTTTTAAAGAATTACATAGCCTAGAGTAAGATATTATCTTACCTAATACCTACATTTCTTTTTTTCTTCCGTGTTCAGCCTCTGAAATGTCCCTTTATAGTCTCAAGCAGAAACTGGCAACCATATTCAAGCTCTGTTTTCCCGGGTAGGGTTTTCATCATTATTATATTCTGATGAAAGCATTCATCTTGTATCACTTATATCATCAAGGTTAGGTAAAAAAAAAAAGATCAAATGTGAATATAACATGAGTATTTTTAAAAATATATTGCATCCCAGTTTTTTTTATAGTTTTCATCAAGTTCATTACAAATTCTACAAGTTCTTTTTGCCCAGGAATGATTTAACAATATTTTGAAATGATGCCCAAGCTTCTTTCTCAGATCCATTTAAACTCCTCTCAATGTTCAAATCCTTCATTAGCTTTTGATTTTTTGCCTCACTTATCCTGGGGAAACTTGCTCTTAAGCTATGAAAATGCTTGGCCTTCACAATCCATTGCTTTGAAAAATTTTTCATCAAACAAAGTTTTATGCAGAATGGCGAAAAGTATACAAGCTTTGGATTTACAGAAGTCAAACATTTTTCTCCCTGGCTGTGAGTGCTTCTCTCTTAGGCACGTCTTTTTTAGTCGGTCCAAACTGGCTGCTTAACTTTTTTTTTTCTTTTTTTTCTACTCTTCCCCTAGGACCGGCACTCTGATCTGATAGTATTACTCACTTCTAGGAGTGCCATATCCTCAAACTTCCTGGGCGACCATGCTGGGCCCGGTTATGCCGTTCCAAGCACAGGGTACCACCTGGTCAGCTGGGACTGGGTCTTCTCTTCATTGCCTTTCCTCCAAGTGGCAGGCCCCTTAGAGGTCTCTTCACCCGGGACTCTAGTATTTTCTTTTTATCCTATTGACCGCAGAAGTCCCCCGATCACTCATCGAAGTGGGATCCAGAGCATCACCACCCCTCCTGAACAAGGCTGTCCACCCATCCTAATCTACCCCAAATCGCGATCATCTTCCTCCTCCGTGAATTTACGACACATTCTGCTCACCATAGCGCTTATTATGTCCCAATCTCACCTTGTACACCTTCACAGAATCTACCTCTTCACAATAAATGCACCGGTCAGAAGCACGCCTAAGCATCCGGTTCAGATTCTCATTCTAACTATCGTAGCCGGTAAGAAAATGTGTGAGCTCAAAGCTCAACTCATCATATTTCCTTCCGACCCATGGTTCCACCTGAGGGATCAACCTTTTAGTCCAACTGTCCGGCCTGACACCATCCCACCCCCGCTGCCACTTGTTCAGCCAATCCATGCGAGCAAGACCCTTGGCTTTCCCTGCGACTCTCTCCACGGCCTCCTCTGCCAACAACTGCATTGGAGGAATAGACACAACCACAAAATCGCCTGTCTAGCCACAGTCCGATAAGCACTACACGCCTACAGCTAGTTTACGCTGCAGATGCTCCAATTTTTGCTACCTCAAAATTTTGCTGTTCCCGTACATAAACCACACGGGAATAGCATATAACACCACAAACTGCACCACCGAAACAAGTACTCTTCTTTTAGATGTGTGCAACCTGCCCATCCTACTCATAAGCCGAAGGACTGCAGCCACTGTTCGCTCGGCCTTGAAAAAGCACTTCCTCTTGGTGTGGTCTGAAAGAGCGCCTTCTGTCAAGCCAAACACCTAAGTACTTGGATTGACTAACCGGCTCGATAGACAACCCTCTCACTGTAAATCCAGTAGGTTGCAACTTCCGTCTACCAGCCATAACTACGACCTTGGTTTTCTCTGCAGCCAAAGAGAGACCCCTTCCGATCGACAAGCCCAATTGCCACATCACCTTTCTTAACAACCTCCTCCTTCGTCTTAGCAGCCACCACCAACGACAGATCATCAGCAAAGCCAGTGATTGACACCCCCTCCAGATACTCAAAATTTAGCACCTTATCATACGCTACATTACATAATAGAGGTCCGATCACTGACCCCTGCAGTACTCTACATTTGACCAGCACTGTCACTCTACCAGCACCCTCTCCAGTTACGAACATCCTGTTGGTGAAATAATCTTGCACTACTCTTAAAAAGGCCTCACTTCTCTCCTCTCAAGGGCCACTAGTGCACATGGAAATGGCAGTGAGTTGAATGCAATTTTTACGTCCAACATCACCACCGCGGAATCTTCTGCATGCGCCACGTTCCACCAGCTTCATTACCCGTGCGATCGCACTAGCAGTGGAGATCCCTTTCCTAAAGCCGAACTGATTCGGACTGAGGCTAGCTTCACACCACTTCTTCTGCAAGATGTGCTACCAGAAGTCTTTCAAATAACTTGGCAAAAAGGTCAGTCCGTATCCAAAAAATTAAAAATATATTATAACAGTTCCGAAAATTCTCCACCAGAGATTCCCATTTCTGCAAATCAATATAAAAACCGTTGACCTGAAAAATAACCAGTATAACACAGAGCGCACAAAAGTACGTCTGATCACAATGGAAACTCCCACTCAACTCAAACTGGCTGCTTAACTATTTAAAAAAAAATTTTTTTTGTGTGATTTGTGAATGTATTCTAAGTAAAAACAGACAGTATAAAACTATTTGCTATTTTAAAGTGTATTCTTCTAATACTCTTAAATGTTTGAAGATCAAAATAACAGCTGTTTTAATTTTATTTCTGAAGTAATATTTGGTTTTAGTTATTATATGATAATTACAATTGATTTACAGACAAAGAGAATTTCACACATTTAAACTGGTCATTCAAGTAAAAATATCTCATCTAACATTTGTCTTACATGTGGATTAAGTAGTTTGTTAAAAAAATAAGGGTATTTAGTTAGTTTATATACATTTTCAGGGAATATTTTTTATAGGAGAATATATTCTTATCAGAAATAAATTTTTTTTCTTCATATAAATTTTTTCAGTTGGGAAGGTTGTAGTGCTTGCTAGTTAAGTTTTAGCTCTGAGCTAAATCTGTTAAAATTGCACTTTCATTGTCTAAATATCTTAGATGGGCACAAGATAAAAAATTTACTTTTGAATGATGATGTCTTCATGATAAATATTACACACAAAGAATTTAAAATGGAAATTTAACTCAGCTAAGAAATGGGAAAAATAGTAGAAAGTTGGAAAATGCACATTATGATATATATATATATATATATATATATATATATATATATATATATGTATATTGTAATTTATAATAAATAAGATGCATACATACATACATTAGTGTGTATAAAAATATGGATATATGTGCACTATTAAAAAAAATTTTTCTTTTTTATGCATAACAATTTGTTTTGGTTCAAATGAAGTAAAAACAAACAAAAAAGTAACAAATAAAAAAATAAAACACATTTTATAAAAGGTGATGGATTAATCCTAATGTACATAAATAAATAAAATGTTAATTCAAGAAAATGAAAAGATTTTATTAGTTACAAAAATTGTTGAGGTTTGCAATAAATGTTGAAAAAAATTAACTGATTTTTAGTTTCTGACCTCATTTTTATAAAAAAAAAGTATTTTTTTGTTAATGCATACAAGTTTGTGAATATGAAAATATCAGAATTTGAATGAGCAAAGAAAAAAATGGTAGAAAAACAAATTTTTTATCATAATTTGACAAAATCATGTACAATTAAAACGGTGTTACATATTAAATTGTTTTTGATGAATAAACTTCACTATCTTCATAATAAACTAATTGAACACTTATTCTTCACTATTTTTATTGCACTGTAAAATCACATTAAATAAAGATTGAATTATCCAGTCATTTAATATTTTGTTATTTTAGTTATATACAGTTTTTATTTTAAAAATAATTCTTCAATAATAGTATTAGTAATACATTAATTAATAATATTAATATTAAATCAATGAAAGGATATACACATTTTCCATTTTTAATTATGTATATATATATATATATATATATATATATATATATAATTATTATTTCAAGAAAAATTAATAAAAAAATTTTTGGAATTCATTATAATGGTGATATACAGAATTTTACTCTAAAATTAGTTTATCACAAGTGAGTAGTATGTGGATTCTAAATGATTTTAATGAAGTGTAGAAATTGGTTTAAAGTGTTAGAAAATAAAATAAAAATTGTGGATTAATCAAGTTTTATTCTGGCTACTCTACATGAGGATTGTCAAAAAAAGTTAAAATTGAACTTGATGCACTGTACCAAATCTGCTCATAAAATTTATAATAAGAAATTCTATTCACTGCAACTCTTTTTTACTAATATTTCTAGATTCCTTACTTTTTTTCATTATCTTGAGATGTTTCAAACTTAATATTTGTTTGTTAGTTTCCAGTTATTACTCTAAGTTGTTCTATAAATGGACATTTAGAGTACATAACTCTAGTTATGTACTTTGCTGTTACTAGTATGTACTAGATGTACTAGTTATGAACCATTTAGAGTAACTAGAGTAACCATTTAGAGTACATAACTAGAGTTATGTACTCTAAATGGTTCAAACTCATTTTTGTGTAATGTCCTTTATTTTACACCTATCAAGAGAAAACTTAGTTTAATTTCTAAGTTGCATCTATGTAAATGCAGATGGCAAACACAGCATTTTATTATATAGAAATATTGTTTATTATAATGGGTGATTCAAAGAGAACTTCTGAACTTTAAAAGGATATAAAAATTGATTTAGATAACTTACAGATTCAGTTGAGGTCTCATTTCATAACAAAATACATCAAGTTTTGACTCACATAGTTCATTAGTACCAAATTCGCACTGTCAATAGTGTTGTTAAAATTGGATACATTTATTAGTGTAGGACATGCTTGCTGTGTGTTTTGGTTTCATGATTAACAGTCAGCAACTGCAGTTAAACATAATTTTCATAGAGAGTATGGTAGGGAGTCTCATAGTAGGAATAAAATTTACTCTTGGTATTCCTAAGAATATTTAAAGTATACCTATTAAAAAAAACATAATATACCTAAAGACAGCAAACCTTTGTTTCGTTAAAACAAGTTGTTCTGTTTAATATACAAAATCACCAGGACGCCTATGGAACAACTCAAAGAAAGCATTGCACGTAGTCTGACAAAATCAACTCTGTCAAATGAGACTGGCATTTCACAAACAACTGTTTGATGTGTATTATATAAGCAATTGTACTTGAAAGCCATACAAAGTAACTGTGGTTTAACACACTACAGATGACAGTCAAGTTGCTTGGCTGCAGTTTTGTGTGGAAATGATGGAGAGAATTGCAGACTTTTTTTTTTTTTTGTCTTCAGTCATTTGACTGGTTTGATGCAGCTCTCCAAGATTCCCTATCTAGTGCTACTCGTTTCATTTCAGTATACCCTCTACATCCTACATCCCTAACAATTTGTTTTACATATTCCAAACGTGGCCTGCCTACACAATTTTTCCCTTCTACCTGTCCTTCCAAAATTAAAGCGACTATTCCAGGATGCCTTAGTATGTGGCCTATAAGTCTGTCTCTTCTTTTAAGTATATTTTTCCAAATGCTTCTTTCTTCATCTATTTGCCGCAATACCTCACCACATTTCAAAAGCTTCTAATCTTTTCTTCTCAGATACTCCGATTGTCCAAGTTTCACTTCCATATAAAGCGACACTCCAAACATACACTTTCAAAAATCTTTTCCTGACATTTAAATTAATTTTTGATGTAAAGAACTTATATTTCTTACTGAAGGCTCGTTTAGCTTGTGCTATTCGGCATTTTATATCGCTCCTGCTTCGTCCATCTTTAGTAATTCTACTTCCCAAATAACAAAATTCTTCTACCTCCATAATCTTTTCTCCTCCTATTTTCACATTCAGTGGTCCATCTTTGTTATTTCTACTACATTTCATTACTTTTGTTTTGTTCTTGTTTATTTTCATGTGATAGTTCTTGCATAGGACTTCATCTATGCCGTTCATTGTTTCTTCTAAATCCTTTTTATTCTCGGCTAGAAATACTATATCATCAGCAAATCGTAGCATCTTTATCTTTTCACCTTGTACTGTTACTCCGAATCTAAATTGTTCTTTAACATCATTAACTGCTAGTTCCATGTAAAGATTAAAAAGTAACGGAGATAGGGAACATCCTTGTCGGACTCCCTTTCTTATTATGGCTTCTTTCTTATGTTCTTCAATTGCTACTGTTGCTGTTTGGTTCCTGTACATGTTAGCAATTGTTCTTCTATCTCTGTATTTGAACCCTAATTTTTTTTAAATGCTGAACATTTTATTCCAGTCTACGTTATCGAATGCCTTTTCTAGGTCTATAAACGCCAAGTATGTTGGTTTGTTTTTCTTTAATCTTCCTTCTACTATTAATCTGAGGCCTAAAATTGCTTCCCTTGTCCCTATACTTTTCCTGAAACCAAATTGGTCTTCTCCTAACACTTCCTCCACTCTCCTCTCAATTCTTCTGTATAGAATTCTAGTTAAGATTTTTGATGCATGACTAGTTAAACTAATTGTTCTGTATTCTTCACATTTATCTGCCCCTGATTTCTTTGGTATCATTACTATAACACTTTTTTTGAAGTCTGATGGAAATTCCCCTTTTTCATAAATATTACACACCAGTTTGTATAATCTATCAATCGCCTCCTCCCCTGCACTGCGCAGTAATTCTACAGGTATTCCGTCTATTCCAGGAGCCTTTCTGCCATTTAAATCTTTTAATGCTCTCTTAAATTCAGATCTCAGTATTGTTTCTCCCATTTCATCCTCCTCAACTTCCTCTTCTTCCTCTATAAAACCATTTTCTAATTCATTTCCTCCGTATAACTCTTCAATATATTCCACCCATCTATCGACTTTACCTTTCGTATTATATATAGGTGTACCATCTTTGTTTAACACATTATTAGATTTTAATTTATGTACCCCAAAATTTTCCTTAACTTTCCTGTATGCTCCGTCTATTTTACCAATGTTCATTTCTCTTTCCACTTCTGAACACTTTTCTTTAATCCACTCTTCTTTCGCCAGTTTGCACTTCCTATTTATAGCATTTCTTAATTGCCGATAGTTCCTTTTACTTTCTTCATCACTAGCATTCTTATATTTTCTACGTTCATCCATCAGCTGCAATATATCGTCTGAAACCCACGGTTTTCTACCAGTTCTCTTTATTCCGCCTAAGTTTGCTTCTGCTGATTTAAGAATTTCCTTTTTAACATTCTCCCATTCTTCTTCTACATTTTCTACCTTATCTTTTTTACTCAGACCTCTTGCGATGTCCTCCTCAAAAATCTTCTTTACCTCCTCTTCCTCAAGCTTCTCTAAATTCCACCGATTCATCTGACACCTTTTCTTCAGGTTTTTAAACCCCAATCTACATTTCATTATCACCAAATTATGGTCGCTATCAATGTCTGCTCCAGGGTAAGTTTTGCAGTCCACGAGTTGATTTCTAAATCTTTGCTTAACCATGACATAATCTATCTGATACCTTGCAGTATCGCCTGGCTTTTTCCAAGTGTATATTCTTCTATTATGATTTTTAAATTGGGTGTTGGCAATTACTAAATTATACTTCGTGCAAAACTCTATAAGTCGGTCCCCTCTTTCATTCCTTTTGCCCAGCCCGTATTCACCCACTATATTTCCTTCCTTGCCTTTTCCAATGCTTGCATTCCAATCTCCAACTATTATTAAATTTTCATCTCCTTTTACGTGTTTAATTGCTTCATCAATCTCTTCGTATACACATTCTATCTCATCATCATCATGGGCGCTTGTAGGCATATAGACGTTAACAATCGTTGTCGGTTTAGGTTTTGAATTTATCCTTATTACAATGACTCTATCGCTATGCGTCTTGAAATACTCCACTCTCCTCCCTATTTTCTTGTTCATCACGAAACCTACTCCTGCCTGCCCATTATTTGACGCTGAGTTAATTACTCTAAAGTCACCCGACCAAAAGTCGCCTTCCTCTTCCCACCGAACTTCACTAATTCCTACTATATCCACGTTTACTCTATCCATTTCCCTTTTTAAATTCTCTAGCCTACCAACCTTTTTTAAGCTTCTAACATTCCACGCTCCGACTCGTAGAATGTTGTTTTTTACTTTTCTGGTGACCCCTTCCTTAGTAGTCCCCACCCGGAGATCCGAACGGGGGACTATTTTACCTCCGGAATATTTTACCAAGGAAGGCGCCTCCATTATTGCTTTTGAAAATGCAGAGAGCCACATTTTCTTGGAAAAAAAAAAACAGCTGTAGTTTTCCATTGCTTTCAGCTGCGCAGTACTCAGAGGACTGAGTGATGTTGATATGGCCGTTTAAGTCATTGTGACTCACGCCCCTAACAACTACTGAAAGAGCTGCTGCCCTCTTTCAGGAATCATTCCTTAGTCTGGCTCTCAACAGATACCTCTCCGATATGGTTGCACCTTCGGTCCAGCTACTCTGTATCCCTGAGCACTCAAGCCCCCTCACCAACGGCAAGGTCTCATGATTCATAGAGGAGGTTGCAGACAACGATAGATTATTAGACAATGTAATTTTTAGTGTTGAGCCACCATTTCACATCAATGACAAGGTGAACACCTCAACTGCCAAATATGGGGTGGTGAAAATCCTCATGAAAGTTTGCAGCACATTCATTTTTAAATTGCAGTTTCCCATCAAGAAACACCCCGAGGTGCTTTTGAACCTGAACATACTTTATACACTGGCCTGTCATCAAAATACGGACTCGCCGACGCACTGCCAAAAGGTCTTTGAGGAGCATTATCGTGGTCTTTTCCGGGCTAAACATCATCTTGTGTTGTTGACCCCACAGCTCAAGCACCCTGCAAGCTTAACTGGCTAGAAGTTCAACCTCCGTCCGTGTGCTTCTTTCCACCAGCAGAGTCCATCGTCAGCATAACCCACGATGCAATTCCTGCTGGGCAACCTCAGCCACAGAAGAAAATCAAACTCCACCATCCACACCTACCTGATTTAAATAATAATCAACACTCAGACTTGAATGTAGCCTCATCCATCTGAGTATTCTGCTCCCTAATGAGACCCATTAATTCTTCCTCAGACAGTTGTCGATCTATGTCTTAGAGAATCACTTTAGGACGCCTCTTGCCTTTAGGGTTGATTTTCATGTCAGACTTCCTGACTTTAAAGCAGTCAGAAATGACCTGTACAGTTTCTTTGTCATCAGCAATGACGACTAAACCCTTTGTCCTCTCTCTAATATTACAAATTCCAGGTTCTGCCTCTTTTGTCAAAGAACAACCTGAAACTCGTCCTTCACCTCCTTAGTTGTCTTGGTAGTTGCCTCTTCCATTAGGTTGATGAACACAACCTCTGGCAGCTTTCAGGACGGACTAGCCTCACACCTCTCTTTCAGCACCTCTGTGTACTGTTTATGCTGAAGCAACCCCTGCTGTGGAACCATGGGAGGGCAGAAACTATCTCCCACACAACCTCTCCCACCTCAGCCAATTTTATATTCCCTTGAGCCAAGGCCTCAACAATGGGTTTGGTTTGAGTTTCCTGATCTTAGGGAGAATCTTATCTCGCACATTAGCCTTAGTATTTCTTGGGTTTTCCAAAAATTGAATTAAGAAGTCGTATTTCTCTTCAAATACCTGTACTAATGGAACTGAACCTTCAGCCCTCCCATTACCTTCAGAAAACTTCTCAATCATTAAGTGATCTTTATTCTTTCCAGCCCACGAAGGACCAGAAGCACTTGCTCGTGACTTCTCATCCCCAGAAGAGGATAAAAAGTCGTCGAGCCTAACCTTAAGCGTTTCCGTAATCTCCTTGTGAGGTTCAGCTCGCCTGTACTTACCTTCAGTCTCCCTTCCCTTCAGTCTCAGACATTTCTGAAATCACAAACACAACATAAATCGTATCCTAAACACAAAACGCACACTGATGTTCGTAAATAAACAACAACCAATGGCGAAACACCTTAACAAAATAACTACCAATAGAAACGCAAGTAAACAAAGATGGCAACCAATAAGAAACAACTAAACAGAACAGTTGCCAAGTAGTTGCTAATAAACAACAACAACAACAACAACAACAACTTATAATAAACACCAAAATAAGTAATAATTAAACTGAACGATTTAAACTGAACTAAACATAAATAAGACTGACTGTACAAGTCAGCCCTAGTCACAACTACTACTTATACGAGTGGCCTAGATAACCATAAAGGCTACCCATACAACCAAAAAATCACAAATAAATAACATATATGCACCAATCACGTAAAACTATACAAAAACAAAACCCAATCCCTTACTAATGTATACTGTAAAGATACGTTTTCAAAAACAAACAAAGAAAACCGAACTATAGATAAATTGTCA
The DNA here is from genome assembly GCF_047948215.1 of Lycorma delicatula. Lineage (NCBI taxonomy): Eukaryota > Metazoa > Arthropoda > Insecta > Hemiptera > Fulgoridae > Lycorma > Lycorma delicatula. Next base: position 30,430,660 of record NC_134456.1, read on the forward strand.
GCACCTACACAAACTCAACCGCCCTAGTTCGTGTTATATGTCTAACTAATTAACGCTGCAGAGGTGCTTGACTTGCTGGCTACAGTCTGGAATGAAATCATCTAAAGATGGGATATATATTGCACTACAAATGGAAGCTATATTGAACCAAAGAATTTGTATGACAAACTTCATGTTTTTTCTATGAAATAAGACCTCAATTGAATCTGTATATTAACTCAATAAATTGTTATGTGCTTTTAAAGTTGTGAGGTCCTTTTTGAATCAACCGATGTTGTTTGCCATGTTTTGAACATGACAGTTGGTAACAAAAATTATTTAAAACTGTAAACTTCTTAAAAGTCAAACCGAACCAAATTTTGTAAATAAAATATTTTAATCATTTATTCAAAATGTTTAAAATCATTACTGTTACTGTATTCAGTCTCTGAAAATGAAAAGTAGAAGATTAAAAATGTTTTGAAGCAAGTTGTAAAAATTGTCCTATTTATAAAATTTGGTTTGGTTGGTTGTTACAAAAGACCACTGGAATGATTCCATTTATTCATTCGGTGTTTCTTCTCTGAAAAAAAAAAAAATCAATAACAAAACCACTATATTATCTTATGTAATTAATTTATGATTATTCTATTTTTCTAATTCTAAATTTTTCTGTGGCATGGGTTTTGTCATTTCTAATCATAATTTTCAATACTTCAATGACTAGAAATATTAATTTTATTTATCGTAACCTAACAAGAATTTGCAAGTTTGATTTAGTTTAGGTATGTGCTATATTGTATTCACACACTTACTGATATAAAATGTTTCTTAAAAGAAACATTTTTATATCAGTTTTAAATGAGATTGAATATTGATTTGAAATGAGAAACATTTTAGGCCATCTCATTTAATTTTTTGAGATATTTACATTATTATAAATAAATACATTTTTGGGTTATAATTATGTAGTACCAAACCTACTGATTAATTTTTAGTTTGCATATATAAAATAACATAGATTCTATTATTTTAACTTAATAACAATAATATAGGTTAATATAAATAAATTTTTTTTATTTACTTAAGTGAAAATAAATCAATTATTTTACCAAAGTAAATTAGCAATAATCATATGTTTGTTTCAGTGTTACTATTGTCAGGGATAATAATACATACTGGCAGTTCAGAAAAACAGATTATGTAACTGTAGTGAGCGAATGGTATCCTAAACAAGCGTTTTTACTAAAGAAAGGTCCGTTTAAGCTTCAAGCTAGTAGTTCTAAGAGTAGCAGCAGTAGTAGTTCTGAAGTACAAAAAAGTGGAGAAGCCGGAGCTAAAAAGAAAAAGAGGAGAAAGAAGAAGAAGAAGAAGAAGTTTTTAAGCAAGAAGCGAAGACTAAGGCTCCAGAAAAAGCTGGATAAGGAAGAGGAAGACTTGTAAAATTTTTTCCTACAACTAATTAGCAGAATTTTAAGCATTAATATTATTTCAATAAAACTGTGTCACTTTTACTCATGAAAACATACTAAAGCTAATTTTTATTATTCATGACTGTTGATTTTGTATTTTTTAATTTTTATTAGCATTAGCAAAAAAAATACAAATAAATAAATTCCACTCTATTCATTTGTCTATTAATGTGACTTATTTATTACAATTTATGCTTTTGTAATGTGCTTCTTTCTTGTTACTAATAAAGGATCTTAAAAAGCTTTATGCAGTAAAAATAATGGAAGTGACTGATTCTATGTTTTGTTAGTTTGATTTACTGTTCTGTAAATTAAACAGATGATTGGCTTTATGTGTAAATGAATTAGTTAAATAAACATAAAATAATTAAATTTTTATTTAAAATATTTCTGTAAAGAATGGAAATGTAATGTAGTATAAATTAGTAATAAAACACATAACCATGACAGCCTGCTTTCCCTTATGTAATAAACTTAAAAAATAATAAAAAAAATTACTGGACATGGTATTTACTGAACTTCCCTGGCATTTGCATGAGCTCTACTAAGGAAAATGATGAACATTATGTTTACGCTTATGAATTTTTACATTTGTTGAAAACTATTCCTACCTATGATATGCCTCATGTAAAATGATATTAAAAAAAAAACATAAAAGTCAATATTTGATAAATTAGAACAATTTGTTATGTACTAACACACTCATGTAAAAAGTGACAAAATTCTTAATGGTTAGTGACAATTTAAATTATGCATCCTCTTTGTCATGATACAGTCATGGATACATGATAGAGTCATGAGGTTAAAAAATTTCTTCTGATTCTTTTTCTCTTCCATCTCTATTATAAAATTGGGAGATTATGTCCTTCCTGCTACAGTGGTCAATTCATACATATCATACTATTTTAAAATAAAGACTGTTAATACAATAAAATGATGTAATTTCTCAATATCAGAAAACAACATATGTGTGCATTTGCTCATTACTATAAAAAAAGTGCTTTTATTAAAATTTACTCATGCCAGGTCATTATAGTATAGAATATTACAATAAGTAAAAGTATTATAACTTTGGATATGTGGTATTTTGTATTTTTCAATATTTTGAGTTCTGATACTAAAAATAAAAAAGCTGATGTGGATACCACATGACTTTCTTGTACACCTATTAAATTACACATCACATTTTTAAAGGACATAAAATTTTATTTCACTAATAACTTTTGATTTTTTTACATATATTTTATTTTTATTGTTATTATTAAATTATTATTTATTGTAATTTTTTTACAATCAGAGATTAATAATTATTAATAAATCAATATATTTAAATTAAAAAAAAAGTTAAAAAAAAGGAAATGAAGTCAAATTTGAACCAATGTGTGCCTTCCCTTTGTAAGTTATAAATATTCCATTAATTAAAATTTCATTTGGCTATAATTCCAGAACGAATGACAATAAGTACCACTTACATTATATCACTGAAAAGTTCTCAATGAGGGCTTATTTCTGCAGGTAAGAAAAAGTCCAAAATCAAAATTTTGGACTTTTTTGGACATTTTTGGTCAAGTCGATTGGAACAAAAAGGGGAGGTGCACAACTAGATGTTACAACAGTCCTAAATCCAAAATTTCAACATCCTATGGCTATTTGTTTTTTGAATTATGCAAGATACATATGTATGCATGTACTGATATCATGCTGAAACTAGTCAAAATGGATTCAGGGATGATCGTAATGGATATTTCCACTGAAATCTGAAAACCAAACTTTTTTGCGATCACAAGAGAAAAGTTACTATAATGATTATGAATGCTAGGGGGTTTAAGTGTACTGAATTTTAAATTTCCAATTAAAGCATAAAAGATAGAATCAAAGAATGTGGGTTTCAAAACACAATACACAGTTTGGAACAGTTGTGACAATGCATACTCTGAACATTGTGTCAACTCTCAACAACATTTATTATTAAAAAGGAAATAATTTCATCCTGTTTAAAGCTCTTCAGATTTTTAAAAGTCATCCATTAAAATTTATTATTCATTTTACAACAATCTTTCCAGAAAAATGTGTGTCTTAAAACACTTACTAGTTGTAAGAATAATACAGTGTATGCAAGTGTAATACAATAATACATAGGGACTTTTTGGCCACATGCTGCCCCCCAAAACTTTATGCAATTGAGTATTTTCCTACAGTGTAAGTGTGTGATTTTTTATTTTTCTAGTTTTGCATGTACTGGTGATATAAGTAAATTAGTCTTTTGGGAGGAATTTGTATGGTTTTGAATTATTGTCCCTGAAAGCCAATTATCCCATTAATGAATAGCACAAATTACTGTGTTAAAATACAGTGTATTTCCATAACATCAAACTGCAGTGGTTTTTTTTGTTTTTTTAAACTTAAAAGAAAATGTTGTGATGTATCCCTTAACTGAGGATTTCTATATTAAAACCATTCTTGATATTACATTTGAAATTCCCATTTCCGTATTAGAATGGATATTATTTGTTAGCAACTCGGGTACTAAAAACAGTCTGATATTCTGAACATAACAATAAAAAAATAAATAGTCTAACAAAATTGTAATTATTATCTTTGGGGTCTGTAATGCTGACTTGCCTATGATAAGTCAGTTGCTTCCAACAGGAAAACTATATGAAAATATTTTAATATAAGTAAAGACAAAATATCGCTTACAAATGTTTTATTAACTATAGAAAAATGTCATTTATATTCCTATTAAATAAGAAAGAAATAATAAAATTGTGATTAATGTTATTAAATGAATTTAATATGCATGAAGTAAAAGACAAGACAAAAATTCTCATACTGAATAAGTTAGAAAGGTAATTGTTCTTTAGGGAATTGTTCGAATTTGTTATTATGATGCAAAAAGTAAGGGAAAAATAATATTACTTTCTCGCCCATTTTCCTAAAAATTAATTGTCAGTCAAACAATATTATAAGTAAACAATTACTTTCAAAGTCTGATAATTTGAAGATATTTTCATGATATTTGAACAGCCATGGAAATAAATGATTAAACTTAGGGTTAGGTAGGTGTTCTTGTAGGCTTGGGGTTTTTTTAAATCTGTTCATATGTATAGAGAGTACAAATAAATCAGCATTTAACTGAGGATAGGGTTCTGTAACAACCAATACTGATAAGATAGATGGATAGAGAGAGAGAAAAAGCAAGTCTTAATTAAGATTTAAATAAAAATTAATCACAGAAATAATTATACATTCAATTAAAAATGTGTGTATTTATTTTTCTGAATTTGTTTAATTTTTTATCTTTTATCATTTCTCCTTATCTCATTAATAAATACACACTGATTAATTACTACTTCATTATTAGATAATATCAACAAATTTCTCATGAGTTTAAACCACAATAATTGATGATGATATGCTATTATTATTTATGCATTATTTGCTACAACTTTTTAAATTTACAAACAACAATAATTTTTTAAGGGCTAATAAAACTGTGACGGTTAGATCAGTAACATTTAATTGATACGGAAAATCAAGATTGAAGAATGATGACATATAACAAAATAAAACAGGAATGTCTTCCTGTAAGTAGATATTTTCTTACAATAAAACTAAACAATTTAACCAGTTTTTAACTTATGAACTGTACAGATGGAAAGAATATCAACAATGAAAGAGAACAAATTATGCGCAAAAATCAATGACTTCCATTGTGAACATGTGTCCATTTTAATGATTAGCATATTTAATCATGAATATACATCTCATATTTGAACAATTTTAAAATAATTAGAACATTATGTAATATAGTAATGATTAGATTTTTTTTTCTAAAAATTAATTTAAAAAAAAACTAAAATAGAATTTAAGTGAAGTTTCTTTAAAGTGAAAATAACTTTCTTTTACAGGTTGTAACATTTTCTGTAATATTCATTATTTATGTAACTGCTTTACCAATTCATGTGAACATGATACAAAATATACCAAAGTTTTGTGAGGATCTGGACCCAACAGAAGTGTTTTTTCTAAACCAACCTATTGCTGCACCTCAAGAAAAGTGTCCATTTTTTGTTAGAAGTAATGTTTCTGAAATTGAAATTGATAAATCCGTGAAATTAACATTAACCAGTAAACCCCTGCAAAAATTTAAAGGTTTTATCTTACAATCAAGGTACAGTGATCTTTTAGTCGGTACATTTAATAAAGAACCTAATATTACATTATTTGACTGCGATCAAGATGGAGTATATATACCTGGTTTTGATTTACAAAAGGAATTGGGTGACACGGGAAAAGTTAATAAAAGGGTTAGTATGCTATTTGTTTTTATTTTTCTGATTACTTTAAATATTCTATTATGAAAAAGTTATTTATTTTTTTTTTCTTGAATTTTTTATGGGCATCGATTACTAAGGTCATTAGCCCTTGTCACGTTCTTAGAAAGAAATTAGTATCACCATCAGGATTGTCATATGTAAGGGTGTAAAGGGCCCTTACATTTAACTTAAAAGCACAAACTACACAGAAACATTAAGACACAAAAGACAAGGACAAACACAACACTTACGTGGTGTAAAGGGCCCCGATATTAAAATTTGAGATAAGGTTCTCAAAAGATCATGAAATTAAAAATACAAGATATCAATACCATTTCCTTTTTTCTACGTGTCTCGTTTATAGTTTGTTTAAGCACCATCGGGGCGACCAGACCGCCATTGAGCAGTATATCAGTCGCGCCAGGGTCCCGTGGCAGTTGACTCCTCCTTATAAAAATGCTACAGGCACCCATTGGACTTACCCATAGCCTCGTGCCCTCAGTTTACCCTTGAGGGTCCCCCATGCCATCATTGGACACACTCCGACTCACTGCTCTTGAATGCAGACGAGCCAGGATGGCCTAGGCAAGAGGGCTACCTCCCGTCACTATACGTGCTACGCTTCGAGACTCATATATATATATATAAAACTACCGCTTAGAGATTATTTTATCACAGCTTTATTTTCATTTTTATAAACTTTTAAGGAGTCCACTGGCGTTTAAAAATGCAACTATCTTTTCTTCATTTCCATTATCCAGATCAGCAGTAATATCATTTCTAAGACGGAACCTCTTTCTGAGGTCCTCATATATGGTACACTCTTCTATTGGATGCTTGACTGTCAGTGTTTTATTACAAACACCACACATTGGTCTCTCTTCGCCGGTTAACAAATATGAATTTGTTAATCGCGTGAGACCGATTCTAAGTCTGGTCACAGCTACTTGTTCTCGGCGAGTCAACTTAAAGTCGCTTTTCTATTTATATGGAGAAGTTTTAACTGAGTTTAATTTTGTATTTGAACTCCTCCATTCAGTATTCCATTTGTTTTTAACTACGTTAGTTAGACAGTTTTTAACATCTGCCACTCTCACAGGAAATGCATCCAAATCATCGCAGACTGTTGCCTTTCTGGCAGCTTCGTCTGCGCTCTCATTACCTGTAATAACAGCATGCCCTGGAGTCCATACAAATACGCATCGCTGTCCTCGTTGATTTAAAACGTATAAAATAGACAGGATGTTTGAAATTAGGACATCCTTAATGTTTTTGTTCCGAATTGCAACAAGTGCACTTAGGGAATCGGAACAAATTAGCACTCTCTCTTCGCAATAGTGTTCAGTGTAGCGAAGAGCTTGCTGAATTGCAGTGAGTTCTGCCGTGTAGACACTGGCCACATCTGGCAGTCTACAAAAGTGGGCTTCTTCATTTACATATATGGAGCATCCGACACCATGTTCGGTTTTAGAACCGTCAGTATAAATTCTAATATGTTCTTCGTAACTACTGACGGTTGTCAAAACTTCCTGTTGGATGATCACTCCTGGCTTCTTTTTTATTTCTCCCTGAGAAAGATCCAACCTTGTATTTACCGCTGGCAAAAGCCATGGCAGTATTTCTCTTGTGGAAATTGCTATTGTATCTGGAATAGCAATTTCGTATTTTCTTCTTAATTCGTGGTACCTAATTCCGGCTGGTCTGGAATAGGTAGCACGACGTTCGTATAATGCAGCCATGGGATGATTCATAAACAATTTATTATTTATATGGGCAGGGAAAGCCCATATATTTGCTGCATATCTTAACAAGAGGATCTCTCTTCTATGTAGTGGCATTATTGTAGTGGCATTATTTCGGCTTCGGAAATTAGACTTGTTGCCGGACTTATGCGGTAAGCGACTGTCGCATATCTAATTCCGCTATTATGAATTATGTCTAACTTTCTTAAATGCGACTTCCTAGCGGATGAATATACAATACATCTGTAGTCTAGTTTCGATTGAACCAATGCCTTATACAGTCTCAACAATAGCTCTTTATCTGAGCCCCAATTAATATTCAATAAACATTTGATAACGTTTAGGGCTTTTTTGCATCTAACACTCAAGTCCTGTATGTGTAATCCCCGTGTAAGGGATTTGTCCAATACAATCCTAAAAATCTCACGTTGTCTTTATATTGTATTGGATCATTGCCGATTGTCAACGTAGGACTTTGATGAGGAATTCTCTTCCTACAGAAGTGTACACAGCACGTTTTTTCTGGTGAAAATTGGAATCCATTATTCCTCGCAACTTCATTTAGAGCGTTGATCGCTCGTTGCAATTTGTATTTCACCATAGCAGTCTTGTTGCTGGCATACACAATTCCCAAATCATCAACATAGACGCTTTTGCTGATTTCTACTGGAATGGCTAATATCAATTTATTAATGGCGATCATAAACAAGGTACAGCTCAACGGCGAACCTTGTGGTATGCCATTTTCCAAGATTTTTATAGATGAATATTCGCTGTTGACACGTACTTGGAAAGTACGGTCATTCATATAGTTGCTCAATAAGATTGGCAGTTTGCCACGAATGCCCGATTCATTCATGTATCTGGAGCATTATACCATGACGCCAGGTCATATCGAAAGTCTTCTGAAGATCAAAGAAGACTCCGACACAATGTTTCCTTGTAATAAAGCTGTTATATATAACGTTCTCTAAGTTGATCATTTGATCAGTGGTAGAATGGTATTGCCGAAAACCTGCTTGATATGGTGATATCAGGGTTTCTTTTTCCAGAGCCCAAACGAGTCGATTATTAATCATTTTTTCGAAAAATTTTCCCATAGCGCATGCTGCGGGTACATTCCATCCCGCCATATTTGATTATACAATTCTAATAATCTACTATTGCAGTGGTATTCAGCTGCCTGATCATATTATAATGGATTTCATCCGGACCAGCAGCTGTGTTGCCTGCTTTTTCCAACGCTTTCACGAATTCTTCCATTTTAAATGGTACATTATACGAGTAATTATACTCAGTTCTAAAATTTAGTAGACCTTCAAGTTCTTCTTTTTTGGTTCGAAAATCTTCCTCGTAGTTGGCCGTTTTGCTGGCCTTCTCGAAGTGATTGGACAATAGCTCTACAATTTCGTTTAAAAAGTTATTTATTTTCTTTAATGTAATCTAATAATTAACTTTTAATAATTATAATTTCAGAAAACCAATACAAAACCATATTTATAAATAACTATATATATATATATATATATATATATATATATACTATCGGCGAATGGCTTCGACGGCACGTGACAATTAATAACCTTATAGTACCCCTGAGAAGGACTGTTGTTGTCGTCGTCGATTGACTTCGACAGCTCGTTGTAATTTATAACCTCGTGGTAGCTCTGAAAGGGGCCGTTTTTGTAGTTAATTCTGAAAAGTGCTGTTGGGTCCGGAAGCTGGTCTCCGGCGAAGTCGACTTAGCTGTAGTCGGAGAATTGCGGCTCGTCCATTGAAATCAGACCGGGCTTCCTCTCAGCGGCAGTTGGGTCCCCATTACAGCGCGGCAGTGATGGCCCCCATAGCCCCGCAGTGTCGGGTCGGCGTCGGTTGTCTTTCGCCAGCGTGGCCGAGGCGGTTCTCCCCGAGCGATCCCACGTGGGACCGGCAGGCCTGCTGCTCCGGCGGGGATGTTGGCATCCGCCGGGAGGTCCCACATTGAGACGGTTGGGGAACTTCTTCTGTCTTCTCCAAGTGGTGGTCGACGATGAATTAAAAATTCATTCTCGTGCACGCTCTTTTATTGGAGCCTAAGAATGGTGGAGCCGCAGCACCGCTATTGTGGGAGAACTGCGCGGTCATCTGAGCGGCGGGAGTAACGCGTAGTAGCGGGGTACGTATGCTATGCTCCCGCTGACATCTGAGCTGCTAGCGTTGTCGTACGCCGATATTAAATTAGGCATATATCTGGTAACAATACATATCTTTTATATGTATGTATCCTAATATAAACATGTTAATAAGGATTAGTAGGTTTGAAGATGTACCTTACCTTAATTTTATCGTGAAAGTTTTTTGGGAGATCCTGCATCCTCAGTCACGATTAAATTATTTTGTTATAAGAAATATTCTATCTCAATATTCTCTACTAGGTATTTTTTATTATATATATATATATATATATTTGTATATTAAAAAAAAAAAAAATCACTTAATATTTTCACACATTTCATAAAAAGAGTACACTTTCATAGTGTACAACATAAATACGAGTATGTTACGTGGAAGATTCTCAAAGGGACATACAATAGATATTCAAGAAACATTAGAAAACATGCAAGGTTTGGTGTTAGGATGCTATACTGCATGCACAAAAAGGCATCTGAACAGGCAGTAAATTTCTATGGTCAGCTTACCTTTAGGTTTTTCTATAGAGGTTCTTAAGATGGTGTCATACTATATAAAAACAAAAAATCAGTTTGGAAAGTAAGAGCCTGGTTTAAAGGATCATGTATGACCATTTTTAAGTTAAAATTATCTTTCATAGTGCTGATTGTTTCCTGCATTTAGACGGTACTTCTGTGAATAGTACATTCACCTCATGGAAGAAGGCTACAAGAAAACCTTTATTTGTTTCCCTGGTATACTTCATTTGAAATTGCTATTGTAATATCATTGATTATCTGTTATAACTTTTTTTGAGCAGTTTTCTCTCATGATAGAACATCTATGATAACTACTGTTATGTTTCTAACACAGGAGCATGACTTTTAGGTAGATCTGAACAATTCCAAATTGGCATCATAGAACAATTGTTTTTAGAGATGGTTGGTAATGGGCACTTAGCATTCAACCAACAAAGAATTTTGATTAGTATCCAAGTGCAGGAAACTAATTATAAATATTGTTAAAATTATAAATATATTTTACATTTGCTTTTTAGTTAACCTTCTACAAATACAACGAATGATTAAGAATAACAATATAAATGTTATAAAACAGTGTGGGTTATTCACAAAGCAACAGAATTAAACTGAAAATTAAATTCAGATACAATGAAGTTTTCTTCATCTACTGACAATATGAAAAAAATCTCTGTCTTACTTTAAGCAGAATTATCTTAATGGGTAGATGTCAAATTCACAATCTTGTATCTGTTTTTAAATAATTGCAGCAACATGATAATCAAAGAGGAATCGGTAAATATACAATTTAAAAGCAACATGATATTAAATTCTAAAAAATATTAATTTTCTAGTAGTAACAACTATAAACAAAATGTAGACAATGGCTTATTTATCTGTCACCTTTCAAGAATTATCATGTAGACATTAAATGGTCTTTAGTTTGTATGTAGGCCTAATCTGGTCCCTTGCAGTCAAATGTTAAATGGGTGATTATTAGTTATTATTCTATGCTATTTTTTCTGGTCTACCTTCATTTTGAGAAAAAGAGAACTTTGTATTAATCATAACATTTATGGTTTATTTCTGAAGCTAAAGCACAACTGTGGATTCTTACAGTCTCCATTAAAGACGATATATTATTGTGCTCCCAGTCTTTACCCAACAGGATTTACAGGTAATAGATACTCTGGCTTTTTTATTAATTTTGACTAGGTGTTTATTCTGGGCGAGTCAAAAATTATTTGATCACTCATGTTCTGTTCTCACCTGAAGGCTTCAAAATGCTATCTGGTTTAATATATCCTTTCAAGTAAAGGAAAACACACTTTCTCTTGGTTGATTCCTAAGCTCTCTTGAAAACATCATCCATGGATATATAAAGTTATTACTGAAATAGTAATTTTTGTCTTTACTCCATATAAGAAGAGTTTGGTTATCTCTATAACCTTACTTCTAAAACCCTTCTCTGTTGGGATTGGCCAACAGCCTAGTTACAATTTGGAGGGTAGGGATCTTTTTCTAGTTTAATGGATTTCCTTCCAATCTTTTGTAAACACACTAATTGTGGTCACTTACCCTATTGGTGGAAAAGAATATCAGGTGAGGAGTCCTTTTGTGCTTATGAACCTTTCTGTATTGGTCTGAAAAGGCCTGATTCCTACCAGTAACCAAATATTTTCTCATTTAAGAAGCCGCAATCAAACTATTCTTTTTTTTTTTGAGGTTCCAATCCTCCATTTTGAATGAAAGGATGTAAGATTTGATGCAGGATAGCTACGGCTGCTCTTTATTGATTCAGGTTAGCATTGATGCTAACTGCTGTGAGAAGCTAAAGCACCAATGTGTCAGTAGGATAAGGAATTCCTATAACAAACTGCAAGCTAAAGTGATAGATCTTTTAAGTTTCTATCTTCCTAGGTTTCTATCATAACAGTAGCTTGTTTCAGGTTCCTTTCGTCAAAAAGTGAATGAACTTAAGATTAAGTTAGATGGCTCTTGATGAACGCTTAACTTGATGTACATTTTCTAACCAAGGTTACTGAGAAAGTGATTTCTGAAATAAATCTTATGCTACCAATGGAAGTAAGTTTTTCTCATATTTAAATTTTGTAGGTAACTGGTAAATTATAAAGAATTGGCTCACTAGTGTAGTTGAAATTTTTCAATCCCTATAATTTATGATGGAGATCTGCATCTCAGCCTTTCTGTTCACGTTTTTTTCATTTTAGGAAATGAAAGCCATTGTTTCTTTCTGTTGTAACTGGTGGGAAGAACATTCTGTGTTAAATGGATAGCCAAAGTAGAATGCAATGAGTCTCTTTTCTTTCTGTTTACTTTCTGGTTTTAAAAGCAGAAATGTTTTTAGAAACAAAGTTGAATTAAAGACAACCACAATAATCTATGTTTAGACTAAATTAGAGGTCTTAATATTTCTGATTGTGCAGTTATAGATTAGTTCATCTATTGAATTCTCAATGTCCATAACATGCCCAATATTTAATATAATGTATTAATAACTTAATAAAAATATAAGTTCATATTTTTATATCAGCTCATAATAATTATAAACATAATACATGATTATGTAAGAACATTTCATATTGGATTTCACTGTATGGTTACAGAATACAGTTGTCTACAATGGCGATGAACTCATAGATAGTTATTCATTAATATGGGAGGCACCAGACTATATGAAAGGAAGAATGTTTTTCTAGTAAGTAATTCTAAGTTTCATCCTCAACACATATTTCTTGAATGATTTATTCTCATTCATTATGGATGGTAACAAATAATTAAAAAGTGAATAATAATTCAATAATAATTGTTTTTATTATATTGTAAGGTTAACTAATTTATACTTTAACTATAAAGTATAACTGAAGTATTAGTGTAGTACACATTATACTAATAGTAAGTACATATATACTTAAAAAGATTTGGTGGCACTGGTCATAATCGAGTTGGGATTGCACAAGTGTGGGATTACAGACGTGTGTGGTTTTGCTTCGCTGTTATAAGTGTTTTTGGGTTGGGTTTTCAGTGTTTTGTCTGGAACTGTGGATTGGATTTTGTTGGAGAATAATAAGCACATATGAACACAAACTTTGGTGAGTTTTGTACAACGAACAACTTAGTTAATTAGATTATTGTTTTTTACTATACTTTAGTATAGTGGTGGGGCATATTTAACCTACAAATTAGTTAAAATTTTTTCTAAGTCGAAGACAAGACGATACAAGAAAGTGATGTCATTTATTAGTCATAAACAAGAAATTGGAATATTTTTCACTGTTTTAGTGAAAATATTATAAGTCCCAGTGAGACAATTATAAGGAGGAATCTTTTTTCTCATATTTCTGGCTTCTCGTTCCCCTCAGATCCAAACCCTCCACGGATCACCACCGATCCGGGTCTCCTCTATCTCCTGACTCCCACCCCCAAAATACTCCAAACCCCTCAAAAAAAAATCCGTTCCCAGTCTTTTCCGTCGGCGTTTCACACCATTCCCGACCCATTGGACCTTGGACCCAAAATAACCCCCCCCCCAAAAAAATCCAACCCCAAATTTGGAAAGATAAAAATCACTTCCTCCAACCCTCCAAAATTTTGACCACCCTTGCCTCCCTCAAAAAAATCGAATGATGTGTCGATTTCGAAGATTTTTTGATTCTGAATAAGAATCTGAGGTTATTTTTCGACTATAATAACCTAGTAACGAGATAATGGCAGATCAACCTTTCAAAGCTTCGAAGAGCCTGGCCCACTCTCCAGCGTTTGGTGAGAACCAAAGAAGAGCGAGACGAACCAACGTTCCGGACCATTCTCGAGGAAAGGAGACAAAGGGAACAAGGTAAAACCCAGGTGGCAGAAGACAACGGAGAAAATAATTACGGTGATCAAGGTGATTCTAAAGAAAAAAGGATGGAGACGACAGAGGCAAGGCCACCAAAGAGAAAAATATAAGTTATTGACGATTGTAGTGATGGGGACCTTACCGATGGTACAGATATGGACCATTTAATACATGAAATAGAAAAGTTGATTTCGTATGTTAGACAAAACACGAAGACGAAACGGGAAATCAAAGATTGTGCATACCGAATAGAAGATATTGCCACAGATGTAAAACTACGATACACACACTCTATGAATTATCATATAAGATGTTTAGCCTAATTACTGACTCACGTACACAGACGAATAATGGCTTAAGCCTCGAATATAGAAGAAAACAGAATAGATAAGAGTGCCGCGATAAGGTAGAGAACGTTAAGGAATCAGGAGACATTGGAGATTTAGAGGAAATTATAAAACACCCGTTGGTCGAAGGACATATTTAAAAGAGTTGATGTCAAGTACGGTTCCCCCACTGAGAATGTTGAAGGAGCCCGTGTATATTTACTGACGAACGAACGTTGAGCTAACGGTTTATTTGCGAAAACAATTCGAGAATCAGCTTCCGGGATATCGAAACGACTAGACTCGGATAAAGTGATGCCTAGCGGCACTTTGCTTAGAGACACAAGGAGTACAGATATATTCTACCCCGAAGATGAACACGGACAACCTTACAATTTTCGTAGTAATGATCGACGACAAAAGTGCTCAAATGATTAGACACCTAATTAAAGCAATACGTCGAATCCACAACACCCAGCGTGGCAAACTTATATTTTATGTACCGAATGATGGCATGGGAGACAAAACTTGCAAGTTTCTGGAATATCTAATCCGGAGACTAGACAAAACTGTAGATAAATGGCCGCTTTTCCGGGTCGAGAAAGAGGCGAAGAAATGAAAGACGATACAAGAATCAACTTCAACGATCGTTACTGTCAAGAAGGCGGGCACGATGTATGCTGACTTGCTAAAGCAAGTTAAAGGAACTATCGGGACCGGCATGGCGCAGGTATACTCTCGGTCAAAAATGGGAGATCAGAGTCATCAGAAATCCGGGTTGTCGACTCCCCTGAGAAGCGTAATGACGTCAAAATGAGACTAGGTCCAACGTTTCAGACGCATTGGTAGTGGAAAGATCGTATGGTGGAAGGAAGTCGGCGTTTTATGTCAAAGACCTATATGAAGATGCTACGGCTGAAGAAGTTACTCAGACAATTAAAGAAGAAATAGGAACGGATATCCCACTACAAATTGCCGCACTAAAACCGGCATTCGGGTATACAAAGAAGTATTATTATTATTAATGACGAGAGATGCGAAGCTCTTAGAGAATAACACTAGAATAAAAGTCGACTGGCACTGTTGTCGTACTGAGATGAACAAAGAAGAAGTGAAGTGCTATAAATGCTGGAGTTCCGGGGATCTGTCAAGGAAATGCAAAGGCCCCAACCGTGTCTTGCTATGTTTCAATTGCGGAGGCACCGGACACAGGGCGAAAGAATGTCTGGATTGTGGAAAGTAGGACACCGGACCGGAGGCCGGTTATGTAACGTAACTAAACAATGAAATGTCTACAAATAAGCATGAACAGAATGAAAACGGCCTTAAATCAAGATGTAGATTTCAGTTTAGTTGTTGAACCAAATCTTAGAATAACAACTTCTGACGATTAGTTTATTGATGATTTACAAGATGTAGCTATCAAAAATGTATCAAACCGTTACGCGATAACCGACCTCAAATCCGGTAGGGGCATTCTAGCAATGCAATTGACATCTAGTGTCGTCATCTGCGGATATATTTCTTCCAATTGCGACGAAGATAGATATGATGAATTTTTAACTGTCTTGGAAGACACGATCAGGACGGAAGGAAGACTAATAACCGTAGTGGAGGATTTTAATTCAGAATCTTTGAAACCAGACGGCAACAGATCTTCACGTCAATGCACCTCCACATGTACGGGGGACCCCTAGTCGCTCACTCGCGAACCTGTCCGTCCCCGCACTCTCCGACGCCGCTATTGTTTCGTGACTCCTCCCATGCTTGGAGGCCTCTCATCGTGATTTTCACATACGTAGTGATCGCCTTCCAGTTTTCTTTCTTTTCTATCATTATGTCTATCAGCTCCTCCGCCTGGAACATCACTTTCC
Organism: Lycorma delicatula; assembly: GCF_047948215.1. Lineage (NCBI taxonomy): Eukaryota > Metazoa > Arthropoda > Insecta > Hemiptera > Fulgoridae > Lycorma > Lycorma delicatula. Next base: position 30,446,897 of record NC_134456.1, read on the forward strand.
TGCCTAGTATGTCAAATAGCTCTGTTCTAGGTCCTTCGTATCTCGGACAGTGGAAGAACACGTGGTATGGCGTTTCCTCCTCCTCGCATACCGGGCAGTTCTGTTCATCGTCGAGACCGTACTTATGAAGGTGTACTCTGTATCCCCCATGGCCCGCCATAAACTGGGTAAGTCAGTAATCCAGCGAGCCATGACCTCACCCTCGCCAGCGCCTAACATCTATCACCAGGCGGTTTGTCCATCTGCCTTTGCCGTCCCACCGTTCTTGCCATTTGTACTCCATCTCCTTCATTAGTGTGTATCTTCTTCTGTCTGCGGGATAGAGGAAGTTTCCTAGAATCTAGCGGTGTATATATATATGCAGTTATCTCGGGACGTTCATAAACGATTCTACTCGTGAAAATAATGGGAGAAAGTTCTAAAACATATATCCTAAAATGCTTCGTTTGCGAGTTACGGCTAATGAAAGATATCGCTTGGATTTCATTTACGCCGGTGAAATGATTTCGTATTGAAATTTTAGGACTTTAATTAAGGGGCAGAATTAGTGGTTGTTAGGGTTTTTGATCTAAAAAAATCGAAAATAGAAAATTGGGAAATCGAAGATTCACCAATCTTTGGGAAACAGGTTCACTACGTAGTATTCGTATCAACTACGAAAGATCTGTCCAAAACAACGCTGTTATTGATACAATTATTATCGATGCAATTCAACGCAGTTCAAGAGCCTGTATACGACGTCTTTCTAAGCGGATCGGAGTTTCGCATGGGATGGCTTGGGGATCGCTTAAACAAAACAAGTTTTACCCTTATCATAGACAGCCAGTTAAACATTTACAAGAAATGGCGTCAACAACTTACGCAGTGAGCATACATGAACAGAAGTAAATCCTCATGAAATGATGGAAGACAATTTTCAACAACGATTTAGTGTCAATATGTGATGGGGCCTTCTTCCCAATCAGCTGTTTGGTTCGTTCATATTACCTGACTTAAATACTGAGGTCTACTTGCACTTTCTTCAAGAAGAAATTCCACAACTGCTTGAAGATTTTCCTCTAGCGCTGAGACGCAAAGTATACTTCCAGCTTTACGGCACGTCTCCTCTTGTGCTGTCCCCATTCATTTAAATCATAATTTCCCTGAGAAATGGATCGTTTGTGGAGATCCACATTCCTGGCCGACAAGATCGCCGGTCGAACATATTTATATTTTTGCGTCTGGAGATAGATGAAAAATATTATATACAAAACAAAAATATGTTTTCGTGAGGAATTAATTGTCCGCATAATGGATGCAGATGAACAACTTAAGGACAGCCCTGAAGAACTAAAAAGAGCAACAAAAGGAATACAGAAGCGTGCCAAGAAAAGCGTTAAAAATGGCGGGCTCATTTTTGAACATTTATTAAGAACTGGTACGTATAATGCATCTCGGTCTAGTGTACTGTAAAACAAAGTTCGAATTTTTCTAACTTTTCTGTTTTATTCAACTTCTGTTACACCATTTTGTTGAAGATTAAATTCTGTTCAAGTTTCATGTGTTTATTACCTATTTAACAAAGATATTGTACGTCAAACATAAAAAACAGGGGTACCCCCAATTATTGATTTTTACCCCAGATTTTTCAAAAACTACTATACGATTCTGGGTCCTATTTTATTCGAAATTTCAGGTCAAAAACCATAAGAAATTACTAATTCTGCCCCTTAATTAACTGAGGTTTCTGAAATCCGAGAGAAATTTTCCACTAGCCGCTACTCGCAAACAAAGCATTTTAAGACGTGTGCATGTGAACTTTTTCGAATTATTTTCAAGAGTAGAAGAGGTTATGAAAGTCCCGGAAAACTTTGTGATACTCTCTGTATAATATATATAAATAAATACACTGACAAAAGAAACGGGAATTTTGAATTTTCTGTGTGCATCTTCCAAACTATCGTTGGTGTTGTAAAACATTTTTATGGTGAAAGAACGCTGTTGACCGTTCCAGTGCTACATTACGATAACTTAGTTGCAAGGTTTCTTCTGTATAACGTAGTGCTTCCAACTGTACATGGCTGCCGCTATGCACCTCAAAAGTTCCCGTTTTGTGTGTATGTGTGTATATATATATATTTAAATTTTATTAAAATAAACCACCTAGCAGAGAATATTGAGTAAGCTATATTTTACCTTAATTACCATGAAATTACTTTCATAGGATCCTGCATCCCCTTAGTCACGATTGAAATTCCGTTACTGTACAGTAAAAATACTAACATAATGAAAATTATGATACGAAAATACAAAATACATAATACAAAAATTGCCATACTAAAGAAACTTTATAACTGTCTTATAAAAGCTGCAAGATTGCAGCAGTCGTATAAATTAATACACAATTTTCATTATTTTTAATTTTTAAAATGCAATATCGGAATTATTTCAATCATGGCTGAGGATGTGGGATCCTGAAAAAGTACTTTTATGGTAAATTATTTTTTATGAAAAAGTAATTTTACGGTAAAATTGAGGTAAGATATGTCTTATCTCAATATTTCTGTACTAGGTGGTTTATTTTAATAGAATTTAAGTATAATTTAACAGTACAAAGGAATAATATAAATTTTAAAAAGAATTATTTCAGTATTATATATTTATATATATATAACAGGAAGGCATTTATTATCTCTTCAGTAAAAATGATGGTGCGTTGATTTGTACTTTCCCGTCTAGCGCTGTAGCAAAGCTATAGCTATAGAAGGGAAAGTATTGTAATCGGTTCAATTTGGGCACATACGGATTTCACCGAATCTTGACGTTTTGGCACCTAGGAACCCAAAAAACTGGATGGAAACTTTCCGGATGTTCGTATGTACGTCTCTGTGTTCGGCGTCGCATCTCCAGCAGTACTGGACCGATTTTGACAAAACTCGGTCAGATTACTTCTACATATTAATGTCATTTGTTGGGGCAATAATGTCATTGACCTTTTAAGTTTTCAACTATCAGTATCTTGAGATTTCGCCTAATTAAGGTCTTATTTTTCTTAGGCACATTTGCTAACGATTAAAAAAAAGTTATTTGCAAATAAGTTATTATTTTTAATTATTAGTAGACCGCGATTAACACAAATGTACGGTGATAATGTCGGTACCCTTAGAAGCCATCTGTTCTAAAATTGAGGGGAATAGCGTTTGTGTACTTTTACTTAAATATATAAAATTTAAAAGATCATTACTGTTAATAAGTTAATACTAATTCTGATTTTGGTTTGAGAAAAGAACATGTTGGACTGACTAATTACTAAATTCTAATTCTTACATAACATCGAAATAAAATAATTAAAATATTTCCTCAACAATAAAAAACCTAAATAAAAAAAGATTAATGCTACAGAAACGTTGTTAATAAATTCTCATTTGTATAATAGGTGTTACAGATGACACACGCACAACTGCTTTTGTTTTTGGAATAAATTTTTAATTGATTTTACAGACGGTACCTCCCCTCCGATTATTATGCCAAAAACATAACACAAAGAAGTTAGTTTCGTAAAGACAGGTGGGGATGTTTCACGCTTTATAAGTCTGATCTTTTTAAGAAGTGCCCGTATATAAGCTCGCGTTATCTCACATTTTTGTTGTAGGTAGATCTAGATCTACAACAGACATTTCTATGTACACTGATATAGATTCGCGTCGATGGGTGGGGTTTTTATCTAGATCAGAGATTGATCATTTTAAGCATGTGTACTTTGGAAGTGGAGGGAGGGACAGAAAAAAAGATATGCTCTGCATATCTTTGTACTACTTTGTATATCTTAAGGTAGCATTGCGCCTCGCTCGTCTTGTACACGTAGATTAACATATTTTCCTAATAAATCCCTTAAGATTACACTAAAGTATTACAGGGACACGAGACGGGAGATTATCGTACATACTGATGTACATTATGATGTACAGTAACAGTTGCAAAAGTGGGAACACATGAAGGGGCTCTCCTGTCAAATGAACGTAGATACCATGTGTGTTTTAGCAGGAAGGAATGAACGTATCCCTCACAATAATAATTTGTTTTTTTTCAAGAGACAAAAACCAGTAAACAAAACAATTTTTAAAGAAAATAATAAAATTGCACTAATATATTAATTGCATTTACACCGATATGTAAAATATGTAAATATGTAATATATATAAAAAAATAAATTTACAGTAAACTTGAGATAAAATTTCTTCTTTACTAATGATATAATAAACAGTCATAGCTGAACAAAAAGAATTATCTTCATTTATTCAAATATTTTTATTTACACATGAAAATCACACTTGATGCAGAAGTATAATGTTATAGAGAGAATAGTAAAATGTATATCAAAAGCGCCTACTTTTTACAGCTAAGCTTTTATTTTCATTTCTCACACTGTACAATTTTTTTTTTGTCTTAAGTCATTTGACTGGTTTGATGCAGCTCTCCAAGATGCCCTATCTAGTGCCAGTCGTTTCATTTCGGTATACACCCTACATCCTACACCCTACATCCCTAACAATTTGTTTTACATAATCCAAACGTTGCCTGCCTGCACAATTTTTTTCAATCTACCTGTCCCTCCAACATCAAAATAACTATTCTAAGATGCCTTAATATGTGGATGCCTTAATAAGTCTGTCTCTTCTTTTAACTATATTTTTCCAAATGCTTCTCTTTTCATCGATTTGTCTCAGCACCTCTTCATTTGTCATTTTATCCACCCATCTGATTTTCAACATTCTCCTGTAGCACCATATTTCAAAAGCCTCTAATAATTTCTTCTCACGTGTTCCGATCGTCCAAGTTTCACGTCCATATAAATCTATGCTCCAAACATATAATTTCAAAAACGTTTTCCTGATGTTTAAATTAATTTTTGATATAAGAAAATTGTATTTCTGAGTGAAAGCTCATTTCGCCTGTGCTTTTCGACATTTTATATCGCTTATGCTTTGTCCATCTTTAGTAATTCTTCTTCCCAAATAACAAAATTCTTCTCCCTACCTTCATAATCTTTTCTCTTCCTATTTTTATATTCAGTGGTCCATCTACATTATTTCTACTACATTTCATTACTTTGGTTTTGTTCTTCTTTATTTTCATTCGGTAGTTCTTGCGTAGGATTTCATCCATGCCATTCATTGTTCTTCTAAATATTTTTTACTCTTAGTTAGAATTACTATATCATCAACAAATTGTAGCATCTTTATCTTTTCACGTTGCACTGTTACCTCGGATCTAAATTGTTCTTTAAATGCTTGTTCTATGCAAAGATTAAAAAGTAACGAGGATAGGGAACACCCTTGTCGGACTCCGTTTTTATTACGGCTTCTTTTTTATGTTCTTCATTTGTTACTGTTGCAGTTTGGTTCCTGTAAATGTTACCAGTTGTTCTGTCTTTATACTTGAACCCTACATTTTTTAAAATGCTGAACATTTTATTCCAGTCTACGTTATCAAATGCCTTTTCTAAGTCTGTAAATGCCATGTATGTTGGTTTATTTTTCTTTAATCGTCATTAATTTGAGCGCTAAAATTGCTTCCATTGTCCCTATGCTTTTCCTGAAACCAAATTGGTCTTGTCCAAACACTACTTCCACTCTCTCTCAGTTATTCTGTACGGAAGATCAATAATCCATTGAGTAATGAATATTCTTTTTTTACGACTACTTTTGTTTTTTAATTAGCTTAAAACATAATTATTAGTAAATTTGAGAAAAAATAAGGAAAAAAATATTAACTTATAAAAAATATTACTACCAAAAAAAAAGCTTCCAACAAAGAAACTACTTAACAGATTTATTAAAAAAAACCATTATGGCTATTATTGTTCGTCAGGCCGACAAAATATAATAATAAGTGACATTAAAAAGCTTGTATTATGAAAAACAGTAGAAACAAGAATAAATGATAAAGATAACGAATAATGATAATAACCATAACAAAACAGTATAAAATCTGCGAAGTATGAAAAATGCATCGATAATATAAATAAAATGAGATGAAACAAATTTTTCATCTTACGTAAACGGAAAATCGAGTAACTTTATTATTTCCAAACTTTGGACTAGCCTGCACTATTGCTTAATAGAGATCTAAAAAGGTTAAGATAATCTTTCTAACTTGTTTGGTTATTTAATTTCTTCTTTTATAATTTTTACACGTAAAACTCCATGATGAATAGTTTGTAATGTATGATGACTGTTCTCGAGATGTGGTTGGAACAAATGGATTACTATAATGTGTGACTTGTCGCTTATCCCAAAAATGTTATCCCTTTTTTAAAAATTCTATCTTTGACTCAGTTTTCTAATCTCGCTATATGCAATATAGTTTAAAATAAATTTTATTCTGATAGTTAGTTGTTGGTCCTATTTTTTTTCCAGTAAACAAAAACGTTTTATTAATGAAAAGTATTTTTGCAATCCAGGTTATGTTTATGTTACGCTGACGTAATCACTAGTTTCCATTCTTTCCTCTTGAATTTGTATCCTTTTTTTTGTCGTTTTGCGTTTGTCGTTCCGTCGTTAATTTCATCTTACAATTACGAAACCATAGTTCCATGTTTTTCTAAGCCTATCTAAACACTAATTACTATTTTGTTTCCTCCAATATCACGGCTAAGTAACTGAAATTTTTACAGGACTTTACAGAGTCTATTTTACTTGCATGGTACCAAATTTATGAATATAACTTCATTAAAAAAAAAGGTTAAAAATTATTTTTCAATTAAAAAATTTAAATTTTCATAGAACTTTCACAAAAAATTTTAAATCTGTAAATATTTTTCCAAACTTAGTGAATTTGGTAGGGAATTGATATAAAACTATTTAGATTCATCGGTAAATATTTCAAGGAAATCTGTCCAACCGTTCAGAAGAAAAAGGAACATAAATATTGCTAAATTAACATCACAGGTGGTCACACTTTCCTTAAATTAAAAAAAAAAAAAATATTATGTTTAAATAAAGCGATAAATATTTTAAATTAAGTTGTGTGTGTAAGCCGAGCATCAGAAAAAAGCCGCGTGATAGGAAAGTCCTACAACTGTGTTGTCAGATTTTTTCTTTAATGAATATCCGTAAAATACTTAATATTCTCACAAACATGAGGATACGAACGCATCGAGGGTTCAGGGGCGAAGTCCCCTGGCTAGACGGTCGGGCAGGCGAAGCAAGCCCTGACCGGTTAGTAAGAACAAATATTAATGAGAATAATAAACATTTTTTTAGATTTCAGAAAATACATCATATAATAATTAATGTAATATAATAATAACACATAATAATACGAGTAAAGTAATGAGGCTGGTTCAGAAAAGTTTTTATTTACAATCCAATTATATAGGGACTATATCACCTTCGAAATAGTTCCCTTGGGAACCCTTGGGAACTATTTCGAAGGTGATTACGCAACGCTTCAAACCGGTTTTCCCACTCTTCATAGCAGTGTTGGAATTCAGAAACCGGAATATCCTTCAGATGGTGGATTACATTTTTTATGTTTTCTGTTGCTCCAAAATGGTGTCCTTTGCGGTGTTTTTTAAAGTCATGAAGAGGAAAAAGTCGCAGGGACTCAAGCTAGGCGAATAACGTGGTTGAGGAACTACAGGAATGTTTTTTTTTGCCAAAAATTAATTAATTGAGAGTGCAATGTGACAAGGTGCATTGTCATGATGCAGCATCCAGTTGCTTTTGATGGCTGGCAGTTTTTCAAGAATTTATTGGTAAACCTATTGATTTACAGCTTGCCCTGTAGGCAAAACCTCCTTATAGACAATGTGAGTGCTATCGAAGAAACAAATTAGCACGGTTTTGATTTTTGATTTGCTCATATTTGCTTCTTTTGGACATGGTGAGTTTGAATTGTGCCACTCCTTGCTCTGGCGTTTTGTTTCTGGATAGTACTCATACATTCAAGATTCATCACCAGTAATAACATTTTTTAGAAAATCAGGATCAGCTTCAATTCGTCCTAAAAGATCGTGGCACACTTCCACCCTGTTGTTTTTCTGTTCAACAGTGAGGTTTTTTGGGACTAATTTTGCACATAGTTTTTTCATGTCCAATTCGTTTGGCAAAATTTTATGGGTTTAGTATGGTTCAAATTCAATTGTTCTGCAATCATTCTGACAGTTAATCGCCAGTCGTACCGTATCAAGTCTCTCATTCGCTCAACATTGTCGTCACTTTTTGACGTTAACGGTCCTCCAGAGCGTGGATCGTCCGCATCTGATTCCCGGCCATCTGAAAATGCTTTAAACTCCCGAAAAACTTTGGCTCGTACCAGAGCGTCATCCACATACGCCTTTTTTAATTTTTAAAAAGTTTCAGTACCATTCTCACCGAGTTTAACACGAAACTTCAGTGCACAAGGTTGCTAATAATTAGTATCACTCATTTTTGTAACGCACAGAAAAAAATCGTTTCACGAAATTTTGTTTTCGTTTCACGTGGCAACAATGTACTAAAAATATTAACACCTAATCTAAATCAGCTTTACAGTGTTGCCACTTTAGCTGCAAAAAAAGCTAGTCTCATTACTTTATTTACAGACCTCGTATAATATTTTGTATTACATAATATACGTAAAACATTATTTGCTAGAATGCACAAAATATACAAATTTAACACAATAACAAAACAGAATTATTTATTTTTTTTGAACAGAATTAGACAGATAAAACAAATTTAATTCAAACAGAACTAAAATGAATATAATGGTAATTTTATAAAGAATATAAATTAAAAATTAACATTAAAAAGAATAAAAAAATATACCATAAATTCAATTTGAAAATAAAAAATATATCTACCCAGGAGATATTTTACATATTACTATGTTAATAAAAATATAAATAAAATGGTTAATGTCTCCAATGAAGGAAATTATAATATTTTTTTTTTAAAAACAAAAAAATAAACTAACAGAATATTTAATTCATGCTAAAATTAAATCACAAGATAAATTTAATAGTAAAAACCTTTACCCCAAAATGCATTACAGAACATGTAAAATTTTATAACATGCTTGTTGAAGTATTTTATAATTTTTTATATAAATTGGTAAGTTCATATTAAGCTTGTTATATATATATATATATATATATATATATATATATATATATATATATAATATAACTGGTAGCATTCATAAACCATAAGTATATAAATTTATTTTTTTATCACAGCAATAAATTTATTGAGGTACCAAAATATTGGTTTATTATATTAATATAGTCATAAACAAAATTATATTAAATCTAAATATTTATATGCATTTAAATATTTGTCTACTGAATGGAAAAAATGTACACATATATCTTTTTGTGTTTCCAGTGGAAAGATGAACATCAATTTGATGTTTTATGTTACTTGTTTTTATATTTTTATGCTTGTGATATGTGTAAAGTATCTGTGGTAGAAGAGTTAATTTCTGTCAAAGTAATGTTCATTATTTAGTCAGTTCCTGAAGTGAACTTATGCTCAGCTCTTTTGTAAAGGTATCACTAGAATACCTTAAAAATGGTATTAATTTAAAAATATAAACTTTTCCAACAAAAAACTGCACTAAATATTAAAATAGAATGGTTTAAAAGCTTATTACAAAACATTTTCAGTCATCTGTGCCATCATTGACTTGTGCTATTGTTTTCATGCTGGGATCAGCTAAGATTATTGCTGGTGACTTTAATTAGGCAGACAGGTATGTTGAAAGTGGATTGAATTATTTCGGTTCATTTACTATAAATCATTGTTGTGCGATTCTGTATGCTTATAAATTTTATGATTTTCATGGATGTTAAAATACAGTCCCCTTTTTTGTATATGAGTAGTACAAAATTTAACTAGGATATACTTCTTAATTTAAAAAAAAAACTTTTTCATTGCAAAATTTAAAATTTAAAAATTAAATTTATGTTTATTAGATGCCACAAACAAATTTGTTTATTAGCTACAAACAACCTCACTTAATACAAGTCATCAATCATTTTGAAAAGTACATAGAATTTCTCAAGAAGAACAAGTATATTACAGTTACAAAAAAAGTGTCTAGTAAAGTAGGTATTCTATTACTTTCTTCAACGAATTGAATACTCCATTATAAAGATTCCAAGATATTGAAATGTAAATGATATTTAACCCTTCAGGTGATACCTTCACAGAAGGACTGAACAAAGGTTCACTATAGGAACTCATTGCCATGACCAAAAAAAAAAAAAAAAATTGCAATAATTTATTACAGTAATTACTAATTATTTAAATTGTTGTTAGTTAAGGTATCAGGAATTTTTATGCACTTGTAAATTTTTAAAAAGCTCTATTAATTTATTTTTCATATTTCAGTTTTATGATTTACAAAGATAACAATACATATTGGATGCCTCAGACAACAAATTCATCATATGTGAGAGTAACATATAATTCCTCATTGCACCGCATTAAACAAATAAATGTGAAATATTAAGATGAAAGATTAAATTTTCATAACAGTAACATGTTCAAATGTGTATATTTTAAATAGATGGAATTTTAATAACTAATACATATTTAAACTTAACTATCAAAACCAACGAAGTAGTCTACTTAATTTTTATAAATAAAAACAGTTTAGTTATTAAGTTTTTGCTGAATTTCCAGAACACACTTGATTGTTAAAAATTGTTCATTACATCATTTTTAAATTCATTAGTCAGAAATTTTATTTAATTTTCAAAAATATATCTGATGAAGGGAATTAATACTTTTATTCCAGTTATTGAATTTAAAAACAAAAAAATTGATATGCAACTTATAGGAAAAAAAGGAAAAAGAAGAAAACTCTCTAGATACAATAATTTGCTGGAAAGTTTTATGAGACAAAACAACAGTTATATATGTGTACCTTTTGTGTAACTCTAGGCTGATTCCAATACAATTCTGTTATACATACTCCACTAACAGAATAGAATACTGAAAATGCTCAACACCAGATTGGAATGCATTTGTTTGTCAAGAAGAATGCTGATAGTAAATGGTAAGATTTTTAATCGCTTAAAGAAATTGAAATTATTTAAAAAACAGAAATGCCAGATAGGCAGTAGAAATCTACTTCCTTAACTGAGTAATTTTTTTTTAAGACTGATTTCATTATGATGTGAAGGCAAATGCCTTCATCGATTGAACATCTTTTCTTGCAAAGATATTACGTAATAATATATGTAACATAATAATATATATTACCTAATTTTACATAATATTACATAATATTAGGGGAACAATCAGAGAGAGCATTTAACCACACCATTTATCTGTATGGTTGATTTTGTTTTCTTTTGTAGCATTATCTTTGTTCTCTTATAAAAGTTTATAATAATATGATATTTATCACTTCTACCTGATTAAAATAAATATAAAACGCACACAGATAATTAATTTTAAAAAGAAATGCTACAAATAAGTAACTGCATTTATCTTTGTATTGATAAAGTGATATAAAAATAAATTTGTGTTAATGGAATTTTAGTGGAAAAGAAAATTATTACATTATTGTAATACAAATACATATAAATTATAACAAATCCATATATATGAGTTTAATTAATACATAATGTTTTTAATATAACTTTATTTTTAAGTGAAATTTATTCTGTCTTACAAACGCTTTAACCAAAACTAATCAAAATTCAGTACTGAGATTTTCCTGTTTCAGGCTCTCAGACTGGAATGTCTCTTAATTAAACTGCTACACTAGGAATGTGTTAGCAATATAGGAACATATGGGTTCTCTTGCATCATACAGAGCTGATGTAACAGCATATAAAGATTAAGAACAGAAACTGCAGATAAAGATACTTAAGTCTCATTCAGTTCTAGGTTCACAATTTAAAGTGAAAGATTTGGTATTTAACAGATGGCAATTTTAATGATAACCATCAATGTGATTTGCAAGTGATAAATCACTTACAAAACAATGGTCTAAGACTAATGTTAGTAATATACTGAATCCTCCTACTCAAGTTTCCCAACTTCAATTTCTGTAACAGGAGTTATAATCTGTTCTCTTAAGATTTCTACATAAAATTTCATTACTTTTGATTTCAATGAGAGTATACCTGAAGAGAAAGTTGAAAAATCCTTTTAAACTAGAAATCCAATAATAAGTTCATTTACATGGGTCATCAACAAATTGATGTCAAATACCTAACTTTTCCTCCTATCCAAAGTGGGTTAACTTTCAGTCCACTAGATACTAAGAAACCTAGTAGAGACTCAGCTTTGCAGTTGATTCCACTAGATACAAATAATTAAAGTAAATTTTTTAAAGTTGAACAGCTGATGGAATGTAATTGTTAGTGTTCCTTTGTACTCTATCCTCCTCCCATCTCAGTGTTGCTAAAGTGATATCTCTGATACAAAATTGTATCAAAGGCAGGCAAGCATTTCAGTCTGAATTTTAATAGAATACAGTTCTTATATTCTGGATGGTGTAAATAATCTTACCTGTAGAAGATAAGATACCCAAGAAGGTAGGTTGTTCAATCTTAGTTCTAATATGTATAATGTTATCTTGGTGGTTATAGTGTGAGGACATGTTGTTCTCTCTCTGTGCTATTGTATTTTGCTATAGTGTTTTCAAAGATTTTTACATAGTGTTTAGTATGGATCTACAAGTGTAAGTTTGTACTATAATAGTGTTGTGTGAGTGTGTGAAGAGTTATTTAATTAATTTTTTTCTGAATTTATTTATCTTGTTTATTAGTAAGTTATTGTAGATAAGAGAAGAGATTATTTTATTTAATATAAAATTTTTCTGTAGTCAATATGTGTGGTGAAGACAATTGTCAGTGTAGACTACATTAGGACTGGAGTTGAGACTTGAGCCGGAAATTTTAAATCACGGATTTCTAACTCCCTCATGGTTCGATTTGGACCCGGTTTTCATCATCCTTCTCCCTTCTTTACCCTTTTACCTTTCTACTCTTCTTTCCTTCCCTACCCATCATAAAGGCTATTCCTTTTGGGCTCTAACCTTTGTCCTCCCCCTCCCAAAATTATTGTTGTATTTTTTGGGCAGATAGTTTTGTTTCCCTCTAACCACCCCCCCGTCCAGGTGCGGAACAATTTCTAATGTGAGGTTCTGAAGATTTTGAGTTTTTGTGACCCCCTTCTAAGGCGTGTGGGGTGTAAAACTCCGTGTTTTTGTGTCTTCTAACCGTTACTGGAGGTTAGAGTTGGTTTGGAGATATTCTATTCTTGGAAAATGGTGAAAATTACTAGGAGCCAGCAGGCTCTCCAATACGCTCTATGGCGAGTGAGTCGACTGAGGTAACATTTAAGCGCACCTAGTTGTTGAAAAATCGGTAACCAGGGGAAGCCCGCAGGCTTCCGTTCTCGATCCCCTGCTGTGGAAACTGGTATTTGATGGATTTCTGGGATTGATATTCCCAGAAGGGGTCACGGCCCAGGCTTTCGCCGATGACTGTCTCCTGTTAGTTCGTGGTAACTCACGACCGCAGCTATAAGACCGAGCGCAGGCTGCTTTGTCAACCGCAGAGGACTGATGGACATTCAAAATTTAAAGATTTCTGTGCCCAATACAAAGTTTATGCTTCTCAAGGGTGCAGAAAAATTATCATACAGACGTAACCCCTGTATTAAGTATAAAGGCTGCCGAGTTCGAGTTTATAAGTACCTAGTTGTTTTATTTGATGAGAAGTTGCTGTTTAGCAACTACATTAGGCAAATAGCAGCGGACGCCGTCTCTGTAATCCACAAGCATAGGAGGATTGCTCGAAAGGATTACGGGCTGTCGGACCGTCATTTGTACATGGTACCCAGGTGTCTTCGAAAGTATGACCTCTTACGCAGCGTCCGTCTGGGTGCATAGGTTGGAAAGAAATCAAGCACATATTCAAAATTGAAGGAGTGCCCAGCGCAGAGCCTTATTTTATGCACTGGTGTTCTTAAAACAACCTCCTACGAGGCTACCACTGTATTGGGACAGGCTCTCCCAATCGTTTTAGTGGCGAAAGTTCGGGCGACCATGTGAAAATTGCGAAGAGGCAGGGAGGCCGAGGTATTTGGGATGCGGTTTCGAGCCGGGCTTGTACTGGAGCGGAAAGGTGATCTCAATGCACCGGTTCTAAATTTCGGGCACAGTTGCCCATCTCCCATCTGCGGAGAAGGCTTTACAGCCTGGCGATGGAAGCATGGCAGCAATAATAGCATGCCACGACTAAGGAAAGGTCCTTGCATAAATTTATACAGGATTGTATGACTCTCCTTCGTTTTTAAGGGCAACGGGAGCCCGAGTGCTCTCTAACTATGTAAATTTAAACCAATATTTATTTCGGTATCACCTGGCAGCTGATGAGCTGTGCATCTGCGAGGAGGTCCAGTCGAACGAACACATGATGTTCGAATGTCCAGCTCTTGGGATGGCCAGAACTCAGGCGACCTTGGAACTTAGAGGTCTAGGGGAAAATTGCCACTCACAAGCGGCAAGTCAGTTTGGCGAGAGCCGCATTATCGGACCGTGCAGGAGTTTTTGATGCAGTTGCTTTGTTCGACCAACATCAGTAGTTTTACCTAAGGGAAAAGACTCCTACCGCCTTGCTGAAAGATATGACTGGCTACCAGCCAAATTAAGGATCCAAGCCTTTTAATGGTGGACAGGCAGCTTTCTGGCTTTCAGCGGCCTAGGAGTGGTAGCCGTGACGTGGCGTTACTGTCTTTAAATATTGAGATAAATTTAATTATTGATAGTCATATATGTTTTAGTAGTTGACCGGGTGTGCCTACCCATTTTAGTGATATATGACAAGTTGTGGGACTCACAAGCGAGTGGTGTATGGCACCATGCTTATTCCGCTCACGCTTTTAGGTTAGCTCTAGGAGCTAGTTAGGACACTGGTTGCTAAACTGTGTCGAGGCTCAGTAGCCGTTTGTGGCACAGACATTAGGTCTTATGCTTTAGGGCGACCGAATGGGGTGGTGGTGGGAGAAATGCCAAGCAAACCAATATGATGCATGCTTCCATCAAACTTCCATTGAAGGAGTTGTTATTTAGTTGTTTCATTAACTATTAACAGACAATTTTCATCTGTTTATTAGTCTTCTCATAAATAGAAGATTTTGTGTCGTAAATAGACATTATTTTTTCTGTTAAACAATCCATTGTTTGAAAAATTGGTTTCGTCTGTTCAGATGATGTTAAACAGAAACTAGAGTTATAGCTGAATTTTCAGTTAAAAAATTCACGACTTCTGTCTTAATCACCGTTAACTATAGCATAAAGTACAGCAGACTTGTGCAGGCAGTGTTTGTGTTTTTTTCCGAGTACTTTAGCTATTGTGCCATTTTGGAGGTTGAGAGTTCCATTATTCAAGTCCTAGTAAAGGCAGTTACTTTTATACAGATTTGAATACTATATCGTGGATACCGGTGTTCTTTGGTGGTTGGGTTTCAATTAACCACACATCTCAGGAATGGTCGAACTGAGACTGTACAAGACTACACTTCATTTACACTCATACATGTCATCCTCATTCAGCCTCTGAAGTAATACTTGAACGGTAATTCCAGGAGGCTAGACAGGAAAAAAGCTATTGTGCCGATTGACACGTTAGAACTACACTGCATTCGGAAAGTCGCTGTGCAGTATACTTTAGAATTATGTTGTGCATTCTGTTCTTTAGGCTTTAGGTTGGTTATCCTGTGGGTTCGTTGGATGTTGCTCAGTAATAAACCAAGATGTCAGTTGTTGAGGTATGATTGAACGTGCTTTGTTTCGTTTATTGGAATCAGCTGCGAGAAACATAATGGTTCTTTCGGTAGGGGAACCATTTCTCGTTGAACTAATCTTTTGTGAAAGTGGCAAGTACACCGATTTAGTGAAGTACAAGTTTTCTGAAAAGTTTCCATGTGCCTGTTCCTTACTGCAATGCAGTTCAAACTCTTATGAAAAAATGTTGGGCAACCGACTCTGTTGAAGAAGCTGTTCGAAGTAGAACACCTAAACTAAAGAAACAGAAGCTGCTTTATATTTAGGATGCTATGGCCGGAAGTCCTTCAAAGTCAATACGTAAGTTAGCACAGCAGCAAGATATCGGACTGCTATCACGTATAAAGCTGTAAGAAAATAACTTAAAGTTTTCCCCTCCAATATAATTTGTGTTCAAGAACTGAGACCAAACACAAATTATTGTCAATAAACCATTGATGTTTAAAAGTTTAAACCAAACCTTTAATTTACTTAAATTCCGTAGGTGTCCTCGACATTACGTTTTTTTGAGATGAAACCAAACTTCATCTGAGAGGGTATATTAATTCAAATTCACAAAATACACGACTGTGGTCAACAACTAACCCCATGAATTACATGAAAAAGTTTTAGCGAAAATTAGAGTCTTGGTCGGTGTGAATTAAACGCGCATTATGGGTCTAATCTTTTTTTGAAAATTCAGTTGATAGTGATCGTTATTGTGCTGATTTAACAATTTTATTAGTCATTTAACAGACGTAGAAATCAATCAATTGGTTCCAACAACATGGCGCCAGAGCACACACAGCTTACAGGTCAGTGACTTTTTTACGAAATGTTTTTGGTGAATGAATCATTTCGAAGGTTTGTGGTCTGCACGATCTGACTCCCACAGATTATTGTCTATAGTGTGGGGGGGGGGGGTGAGGAGGCAGCGAAACAAGCAAGGTATCGCAGCAGACCACGCGTGATTGACGAACTAAATACCGCAATAACGGCATGTGAACGAGGCATTTCAGTACATCAGCTGGTTAAAGTGTTTGAAAACAAATGTAAACGTGTGCAAGATTGTACTGATTTTGGAGGAGGTAATTTTCAACACCTTTAATAAACTATTCAAGTTATTGTAATATCCATTTCTATAAAATAATGAAATAAAAATGCAAAGTAATAAATTAAGAAAGTTTCATCATGACACTTACATAATTCCAGTGCATAATAACTTTCTGGTCGTACTATTACAATTACTTTTTAATCAAACTAAGTGTACAATCAGATTATCAGTTATTATTTTAATAAACCTTGCAGTCAGGTGCTTGTCTAGGGTATCTTCATACTAATAGGGTTCAGAAGCACAGCTCTTATCAATGACCTTCTAACACTTTTTTTAATATCTGTTAAACCAATTTAAAGTAATTAAAAATAACAAATTTTGGCAACAAAACGCTCTCTAATTTTATTAAAGGATAACTACCAAACGAATTAAATTATTAAATAAATTTACAATAATATCTTAATTAACAATAATTAATAATTTTTAAATATAGTGATAATACGTATTTAAGGAATTTAAAAGTAAACACTTATTGATATAAAAGGGAAATTAGAACATCAGTAATGCTAAACCAACTTAGTTTATCAATTTGATGTCGATGAAGCCTTCTTAAAATGAACAATGAATAATTATAATGAGTTTTTTTTTAATATACTTTAAATACATCAATTTTCCTCTGATTAATTGCCTTTGAAATAATTTAATAATTATAGAATCGGACATTTCTGAGAATTTTGGATTTTAAAATAAATACTAACAGTATTGGCTAACTATTTTTTTTACAAAATAGTTTAAAAAAAACTCAAAAATCCATTTTAACTCTTTAAATTTGAATTTTCCAAAAATCTAGAAGTTGGATTTTAGATAGTCTAAGATTACAAACACCAAAAATCAAGCTGATATATTCATTTGTTACTGATAAATTCTAAAAACTGTAAATTTCATTGTTATTCCACTTTAATCTCGGAATTTCAAAATATCTTTTCTTTATGTGCACTTACATTGTAAGAGAAGGTGTATACAAATTTTTACCAATTTTTTTTTCAGTAGTTTTTGCTGGGCATTGATTATGAGTCACTCATGACAAGTTGTTTGATATAAATTATATAAATCTTTTTTGTGAATTTGTTTAGTTGATTATCTTTTATCAATTCCACCTTATCTCATCAATGTGTGCAATGTATGTATGTAAACTAATTTTGAATTTTTATATAGTATTAAGAAAATCTCACTTGAGTTAATCAGTAATATTAATTAACGATGGTTTCATATTTTTATTGTTCACTATATTTTGAAAATTTATGAATGTAAATAGTAAGAAATGTAATTTATAAGAATGAATAAATTTTATAAACAGTAATAAAATTATTAAGTATAGTCATATTTGACTTTTAATACCAAATATCTGAAATTATTTTTGTTTGATGTAATCCTGTTTAAATAGTCTATATGAACTAATCAAACTCCCAGTAACATTTAATGGATGCTGAAAATCAAGACTGAATAGTGATGAAATACAACATTAATAAAAATCAGGATTCTTTTCCTGTAAGTAGTAGTTTTGTTATTCTAAAACTAAAGAGATAATTCATTTAATCAATTGTTTACACATGGCTATCCAGGTTCAAAAATATAGCGAATTATTGCTTATTTGTACATAAAAATCAATCATTTCTACTGCTGACAAGCCTTAAATTTTACAAATAAACTGATTTATTCAGTACGGAAGCATAAAACACATATTCGGTTATAAATAATTTTGCATATAATGTAAAAACAATGACAAAAAATAATTCAAATTAGGAAAAATACTAAATTAATATTTATTCAAATAAAATTTCTGTAAGACGTAAATAAATTTTTCTTTTACAGGTACAAGCATTTTCTGCAACATTCCTCTTCTATATATCTACTCTATTAGTTAATGCAAACACGATACAAAATTTTGCAGATTTTTGTGTAGACCTGGACCCAAGAGAGGTGTTTTTCCGAGAGAAAAATTTCTCTGAACCACAAACAACGTGCCCATTCTTCATTAAAAGTAATTCTACTGAAGTTGAAATTGATAACACTGTGCAGTTAACTTTAACTAGTAATGAATTACATAAATTTAAAGGTTTCATCTTACAATCAAGATATCACGATATGTTAGTTGGTATATTTTCAGAAGACCCTAACATTACATTGTATGACTGTTATGAATACGGATTAAAAATAACCGATATTGAAATAGAAAATTATTTGGGTTATGAAGGAAAAGTAGGTAAAAAGGTTGGTAATGCTGTTTTTTTCTGTTTATGTTAAATACTAATTAAAATATTTCTTTGATGTAAGTAGAAACAATGCAATACTAGGTCATAAATAGATTGTACATAATACGAGGGTTATTTTTTTTCAAGGTCCGATCGGTCGCGAAATAAAAACCCGCACAAAAATCGGATGAACCTTTGCGCATATGTGTTGCGCAACGTCTCTAGTATGGCCTTCAATAATGCCGCGTCACTTCGATTAGTTCTGAACACGCAGCTAGCACGTAAACATGTCTACAACAATAGCATCTCCCGCCAAGTGTGAAGTGCGTGCAGTAATTCGATTTCTTCAGGCTGAGGGGTGTAATGCAGCTGAATTTCCTTGACGAATAAGTAATGTGTACGATGAAACTTCAATGAGTGACAGCAAAGTGCGACAATTGTGCAGGAACTTTAAAGCGAGACGTACAGATGTTCATGATGCAGGCGGTCAGGGAAGGAAGCGAGTGACAACCGATGATCTCGTTGAGCGAGTGGATGAGGCAATTCGAGAAAATCGTCGATTCACAATTTCTGTATCGAGTGATTCCTTTCCTTAAATTTCAAGGTCGGCTCTCTACACCATTGTGAGTTAGAGTCTTCTGTACCGCAAACTGTGTGCGAGATGGTTCCTAAGATGCTTGGGAACACAGGCGGCTCCGTTCTATGATGAGGGTATTGGAAAGTTGGTACCACGCTACGACAAATGTCTAAATCGGAGTGGCAACTATGTTGAGAAACAGCATAACTATGTAAGTACTTGTTACAAATAAAAACTTTTTTATTTTCACTGTGGTTTTAATTTCGTGACCGATCGGACCTTGAAAAAAATAACCGTCGCATATATATATATATATGAGGGATTGAAGAACTAGGCTTTTACAGCTCTTAAATGGGTGTCTCATATTTCCCATATCAGTTAAAGTTTTAGTCTTAAGTGTTCCTTGATCTAACATTCTAAGCTGAAGGAAAATTAACCATCTAAAAAGTATTTTATATTATCTATCTATTATATCTTACATCTGCACAGCTGATGTAATTTTTGCGGTAATTTTCTACAACTAATCATTTGATTATTCCATAAAACTTGGAAGCTAAATTCTCTAAAATAATTATTAAAAATAAAAGATTTGAAATAAAAACCAAACTTTTCAACTCACACCAAAACTATGAGGATAGTTCACTACTACTAGAATATGAGTTAAGATATTTTATATTACACAGTTTTATTTTATTGTTTTAGAACACAGTTCTCTACAATGGTGATGAGCTTATTGACAGTTATTCATTAATATGGGAGGCGCCAGACTACATAGTAGGAGATGTGAATTTATAGTAAGTTATTTTTGAGTTTCATCTCCAACATTTATTTCACTAGAAGATTAATTACAAAGTTATTTTGGTAGCAGATTATTAATAGCTAAGAAAAGGGTTACATTATACTGAACAATAATAATTTATTTATTTTTGTAGTGCCATGAGTGATTAACTAATACTACTCACCTAATATGGATCATATTGCATCTACACTTCAAAATGTTAATGTAGACGGGTCCTTGCCTGTTTTTGAAAAAAAAATGTAACACCTGTGTTATTTAGTTATACTTATTAAATTGATATAATACAAAAGAAAAAGTAGTGAGGAGATGAAGTAACTGTGATTTTCAAAATAAGTTTGGGAGTGTAGCTGTATGATACTATTTTTTCTTTTGTTAATGCTGAAAGAAAATTTAATTGTTATCAAGTTGGGCTATAGAAAACTCATTGGTGTCATAGGATTTTTGCTACCTTCTCCTCTCAGCTACAGTAACACCCTCACCCTCTTTAATTGACAGAAATTGTATTATTTGACTAATAAAACAATTTTTTTGATAAAGTCCTCTGTTTTTGACGTGCAGCAAAAATGGCATAAATTATGTCTTTAACTTACACTGTTAGGCATCCCATGGCCCCTTTAAATTAACAAACATTATACATTTTTTAAGAGATAATAAAAGAAATGATTCTGTTTATGATATTTAAGCTTTTCTTACTCGGATTTCTAAGACAGATATCCTTACTTTGATATCTATCTTCTTTGAATGAATGACTGACTACCCAGTTGGTGTGGTGGTTAGTATGCTAGCTTCTAGATCAATTGATGTTGGTTCAATTTCCACAAGGGCCAAGTATTTTTTCATCATACATTTCGTCCACTATATTAAAATATATGCATAGCATGTCTGAAGTTGTAGTAAAATTAAGTAAAAATAAAATAAAAAATATGACAATCATTTTTCATAAAATATTCTTCCTTTAAAAAGGAAAGTAAAACTGATATTAAATAGTTGTGGGAAACCTTGTCACCCTGGGCTTTTAAGTTACTTCTTTAATTAACAAAAATATAAATATTATTGTAATTTAATCTTGTTTTCAAAAATCTTTTGTTTTTGGAGGTAAGTGGAATAATTCAATGGTTTCATAAGAGACTAGATTAACTTTGGCAGCTAAGTTCACTTCAATTACAAAAATCTGATTAGGCTCACAGTTAAAACAGAATTATATGTAAAATATTAATACCAGATAAAATTAGTATTAGTATAGCTGCATCTGTGGAATCTAATTTTTATTTACACTATTTACAATACAATTTTTTTATACCTTAATGTTTAGAAACTGTTGTAAATGAGCCTATAATTTCATTTTGATCATTTAATATTTTATACATCATGCAACAACAATGCAAGTAATACATAGAGTTAAGTAACCACAATTAAAATATATTCTATCTTGAAGATGTACTTCTTGATTCTATCTTGATGTACATCTTGATTTTCTACTACAGTGGTCAGCAATTCTTGTTTCTTATAAGTATACATTTTTAAAGATATTTTTTACTCTGGGTGAATTCAAGATTAATTAAAACTATATAAAAAAAATCCCAAAAAATATTTAGTAACACTAGGAGAAATATTTGTGAAATTTCATTCAGGCTTGAGCTTCTGTTAAAAAAATGCATTTCATAATTCATTAGCTTTATTGATTCCTAGATTGTATAGAGTGAGGAAACAGAAATAAATAGAAACAGATCTGTAAATATTTTTTTATATGCATTTTTAATTTTCCATTTGTATTAATTTTAAAATGACTTTGATGGGTAATTTAAAAAAAAAAATTGTAAGTACCCTAAGTTTAACAAAAAATAACTCAAAATTGAGTCTGTTGAAATATTTTTCTGAAATTATTTATTACATTAATCAATAAGGGGTGTTACACGTTTTATATCTGCATTAAGCTAAAGTTTCTTTTGACAGGTTTCCAATTTTGTTCACATGTTATGAGGCAGTAGATTCTGATTTGAATTTATGCTACAATCTTTATTGAGAATGCAGTGGGGTTGTTTTTTGAGTTGTCAACATATCTCTCAAATTTTTTAGTTGATCAACTTAAAATGTGGCTATATGCTGTAATAACATTAAAAAAGTGTTCCTGGAAATGTTTTTGTGATTAGTGTATATATATAAAAAGGATGTGAGTGATACATCTTTTTATATATGTATGCACAATTGAACATCTTTTTCTATATATAGTTTTATATTACAATACAAGCATAAAAATATCTATGTAAACTTTATTTATTATCAAATGACTATATAATGCTTTTAAGAACATATCCACTAGTCACTCTGTCTACTAGATGAACCAAAAACATTAATTCTGTACTTTATTGTCAGAAAACAATTTCAAATTGAAGTGTGTGAATCATTTTTCTGTATTTAGTTTGTAGTATTTTAAGTATCTGTGTATTACGCTTTTAAATACTGTATAATAATTCATAATTTTTATGTTTCAGTTTCACTGTTTACAGAGATAATCACATGTATTGGAAGTTTCAGACTACAGCAAAATCTTTTGTTACAGTTACATATACTCATCGACTTTACTTAGAAGATGATAAGTATTCTAAATTTCATAAAAAATCATAAAAATCCAAGATAAGTTATTGATGACTAACATGTACAAATGTTATTTTTATATGGTTATTCAAATATAATTTCAAGAGTAAATTTAACGTTAAATAGTAACTCATATAAGGGAAGTAAAATTTTAATTGTATTATTTTTGTAAATGAAAAATAAAGTTTGTTTTTAATTCGTGTTTGCCTCTTTGTAAGAACTTTTCATCATTAAGAACTTATCATGCATTACAGAGTTTGTGTCAATCTTCTATAAATTTTCTGAGGAAGGTAATACAAGTAAAAGCTGAACTCAACAATGATAAACAAAATTTTTGTTTATTAGCATGTGATACAAGAGACCGATTTTTTCTTTATTGCTGAAAATGAACCTAAGTCAGAATTTTTTTCCATCACTCTATGTTTTTGAAAAATGTCAGATTTATATTTTGAAAATTGATGCCATATTATATGATGTATGATTATATATGTTTTTTATTTTATACGTTTACTTTATGTTTATGTGCTTACATTTTTTTAACTCTATAATTAGTTGTTAACCATGAAACAATAACTAAAGTGATAATACAAACATCACATGTTATGGTATCTTACCTTTCTATTGTGGGGTATATGAACAAGCTTCATCATGTCGATACAATTCAAAACATAAAGCTTGTTGGCTTTGTTAGCCAACAAAGTCAGTTAGACATCCAGTTAGAAATGATGTCTTTCGTCAAGATTATATTTAGATTCGTCATTTGTAGTACACAATGTGTGCATAAAAATAAACTTTAGTCCAGTTTATATAGTGCTCAGTGAAGGTATTCGGATAGCGTTTTTGTGTGGTCATATTATTTTATAATTATTCGCAATTTTTTTGTAATATATTGTTTTTTGTTTTATGTTTGTTCGTGTGTTATTTGTTAGTGGGGTTTATTATAGGAAAATTTAAATCCGTAATTAAGAAAAAAACTTAGGAGTCAAACACGTGAATTTATCAGTAATGTTTATGATTCCATGAAAAAAGAAGCTCTAAAAGTATGTAGATTAACTGACGACAAACATATAACTGACATTCAAAAATGTGAAGAAAGAGCTGCTGCTGCTTGCGGGATATCAAGAGCAGAGGTTCAAAAAATCAGAAGAGTAAAAAGATATGATTTTTCAATCAACTTCCCAATCGTGTTCTTTCAGCACGCCAAAAAAGTATAAATGACGTTCGAAACCTATCAGTGGACTGGACAGTTTTGATTTAGGTGTAGTTAAAAGAACAGTTAATTTTATTCAAAGAAAAATGAATTAGCCTACTATAAAAAAATAAGACAAGAACTTCAGTCAGCTATTCATTTTAAAGGCAGTGAATCAACTTTATTTTTTATTTTGAAAGAGTTAGGTTTCAAATGGAATAAAACTGAAATAACAGAAAACCTTTACTTGAGAAATCCGATATCAGGTGGAAGAGAATTGAATTGCAGACAATGGCTAAATTCAGACAAAGCAATGATACAATTGTTTATTTGAATGAAACGTATGTTTTAAGTTCGCATAGTTCGACAAAGTCGTGGTCTATTGTTGATGGATTTCGTGTGCTGATTAATAAAGGTGACCGTTTAATAGTAATTTATGCTAGAGGATAAATCGGTTTTATTCCGAAAGCATTACTAACGTGGAATGCCAGTTCGAAAAGTGGTGACTACCATGACAACATGAATACAAACAATTTCATGAAATGGGGGCGTGAAAAATTGATTCCAAATCTTCTACCAATGTTAATAGTAGTTGTTGACAACGCCTCTTATCACAATGCAGACATTGTTAATTCTAACTCCAGAAGTAAAGATATGACCGATTGACTGGAGAAAACCCATATTCCGTATAGTTCAATAATGCTGTAACCACAGTTTTGAATTAGTAAAGCTGTATAAAACTAAAGGACAAAAATAACACTTGGATGAACTTTTCAAAAAAAACATGGACATCGATACGGTATGGTCAGCCGTAAAAAGACATATGGTGAGTCATAAAAGTTCACAGATGTTGAAAAATTAATTTCCGTGAAAATTAACTTCCGTGAAAATTAATTCCATGAATGAAGATGACAGGAATCCCTATTGTGAAAAAATAAAATTCGGAATTTATAATAGTTATGTGAAAAAACATATTTTTGCAAAAAAATTAAAAAAATACATTTTCATTCATGACGATCAAGTGCTTTATTTGATGAGAATTTTGAAGTTGTTTTTTCATAAAAATAAGAAGAATCTTATTATTAACAGATGACTAGTTGTTGGCTGGACTTTATATGTCGTCCAATCAACCAATTGAATGTTTTCAGATTTAGTATATTCTTCCTGGTGTACTGAGTTGAATCTTTCTCTTTAATTTAGGTTAAATTCAGTGCATTTGGGAAAATCTTTTCAGATAGATCATCAGCTACATGTATTAAATTTGAATTATAATTCTGATGCTATCATTCTTAACAATATTAAAACAAAATAATACTCATAATAATACCTCATTTGAAGTTTTTACCTTTGAATAAATAAGTAATTAACTATGAGTGATATTTAATGTTTTTTAATTAGGTCTTTATTAGGTTGCTATTGTACATGAATTAGGTTGAAAAAATATGAATTGGACGAATATTTTTTCAAGTAATTTCGTCCAATTCATATTTTCCAAGTAAAACCTTTATTATAATTTTAAAAATTAATTAAGTGATATAAGGCTAAACTAAAACAAATTCTTAAAATAACATAATTAATTATAAAATGAAATACATTCTAGCAAATAACATAATTTTAACACGTTTTTAGTCATCATTATATATCGTGGTTTAAAAACGTCTGAATATAATCATATTCAGACGTTGTAAATTGTACAATTGTAATGGTTTTATTTTTAATAAAGTTGGATAACTTCGTAAACGTTTGATAACTTTTGTAACAATTTCGGAACACTTTCATGATATATTGTATAATAGAGAACACTATAAAAATTTAATCTTCCTCAAAACTTTATTGAAGATGAATTGACTTTTCTGGTATATCTTAAGCATTGTCAAATAAATACAATAAAGACTAATTTTGAAATTAGAAAAGCGTTACTTCATCGTGAAAATTATATTTTGATTTCAATACTTTTCATTTTTTTCAGGTCGCAGTATTAGCTAAATTTTTGCCTCAGGTATTTCGTATACGTATTCCGCAAAGCGGTCGTAAAACTTCTCGGTTTCGTATACGAATTCTTGTTGAAGCATAACAATCAATTCTCAGAGATTTTCAGCAGATTCTCATTGAAGCATTGATATAAAAATAAAGCCAGTTTCAATTTAACGAATAAACAGAAAACAAAAAAACAGATGATATCTAATCTCCAAAAACAATAAAATTGTTAAGGTTTCGGCGAGAGTTTGCCGTCATTGAAAACATTAAAAATCGAACATCAAAATTCAACAATTTATTTATAGTTCTTTAAAAAGACATTGTCCAAATCAAAAAAGTATAGATATGTATGAAAGGCGAGATAATTGTTATATATTTTTCCTACTTCATTTACTCAAACACAAAAATATACACCGATAAATATTTTCTTCTTGCTATACTGATATTATAACTAAATGATACAACATTTTTAACATAATACAAAAACGAAATCGAGAAATAATGGGAGATAAACAATTATATAATAAAAAATTACTCAAATTTTCTCAAATATATTGATTGAAAATGCAAAACTTGTTCATAAGAGTAAGAGCTGCTATTGATGAAAAAATAGCCAATGATTATTTTGACAACTTAGAACTGTCCTCAGTTGTGTGCCAGATGAAAATATTTGGAACTATGATGAGACAAAACTACAAGAAAACCCAGAGTCAAGTAAGATTATTTGTAAAAGAGGACTGACATATGTACAATGCATTATGGAGTCTACAAAATCTTTTACCTCGCTAATGTTTCGTGAAAAATTGAACTGGAGACATATTATCATCACCTTATGTGGTGTACAAGTCTAAACACGGGTGGACCTGTGGAATGTAGGTATAATAGAACCAAAAGTGGTGGGTTTGATACGGAGACATTTGAAGATTGGTTTATCTCAATGAGGACATGCAAAGATTAATGTAACCCATCTTCCTCAATTGAAAAAGCTGTCTGAATTCAAGGTTGTGATAGGAGATAATTTAATGTCTCATATCAACCCAGAAGTTTTAAAAGCATGTGAAAAAACAAACCCTACTCACCTCACCCCAGCCGTTGGATATTGCCTACTGTGGTCCTTTGAAAAGAGAGTGGCATAACATACTGATTTGGTGGAAAGAAAAAATAAGTCAATGACAAACTTGCCCAAGGATCGGTTTCCTAAACTCTTAAAACAGCTGGTTGATTATTTGAATGCAGGCAAGAAGAAAAATATGATATCTGGGTTCAAAAAACAGCTATCATACCTCTTGACAGACCCAAAGTTCTGGAGCGCTTGCCTCAAAAAGGATGTAAGCAGGCCTCTAAAACAACTGATTTAAAACAACTTTGCAGAAAAAATGCAGGATTTGACCAAAAAAGGACCTAGTAAGAAACGAAAGAAATTGGATGTAACAGCTGGCAAAAGTGTCTCTTCAAAATTGCTTGATCAATCGAGTGCACATGACATGGACTTGGAAGGAGTACCAATGTCTATGCCTAAGCAGAAAAGAGGGTGCCCACATAGAAATCAAACACCAGAAACTGAATCTGAACAACCCAGTTTTTACAGTCTCCATGATTGTAGTTGTTCTGATGATGTCCAACTTTTATGAAAATGAATCTGAAGATTTTGGAGATGTTGATAGCAGTGGGCCTAACAAAGATCTGCTGGAACCAGAATCTGTAAAAAGTAATTTAGAAGGTGACTTTGTTATAGTCAGATATACAGGAAAACACTATCCTGGTTTGATAACAAAATTACCCAGTGAAGAAGAGTCAGGCCCTACAATAGACTGCATGAACCAAAACCAAAATGTCCTGGAAAGGCTTGATAAAAAGGATCTTTTTGTTTACGAAAGAGCTGAAATCAAAAAAGATTAATTTTAATCATGGCCTGTTTGTAGTGATATAAAGTAATTATATAATAATTTCCACTTACAAACTATTTTTATTATTACGTCCAAGCATCATCAGGAACATTTATGTGTTGTGGATTACAATTATTTCCTTCACAAATTGATATACTAAATGAATTTTGAATTTTAAAAACTAAAATTATAATTGCAACAATTGATTGTCAAAAGGTAAAAATAATATTGATATTGTCAGTCATGTCAGTATGAAGCTCTCAATTGTTATGGTTATTAATATGAATCAGTATAACTAACCTAAGAAACAATATTATTGTTTAATATTTGTTTAAATAATACATCATTATTAAATTTCATTTGTTTATCAAAGTTTTAAATATATGTAATACTTTTTAATAATATTTGTTTTATGAAAGTTGTTGGAATATTCAAGAATATTAAAACAATTATCTGGGTTGTAATTATGATTATTTTCTAAGATATGTCTAGCAAAATTGGATTATTCTTATTTTCTTTATTTCTTTATGTGTTCATTAATTCTGATTGAAAAAGATCGGTTTGTCATTCATATATATTCAAAATTACAATTTGGAATAATAAAATGTGAAAATTACAATTTTTCACATTTTAAACTATATACTTCCTGTTATCCAAATTAAATTTATTGTTATGTTCTATTATTCTAGCAGGATCTCTGTTATTTATATAGTTAATTATTTTATTCTTCGTTGTATATGCAGTTTTTAATTCAAAAAATTTAAATATTTTATTAAATTTTTTTGTAATTTATATTGTATTCCGGCTTAGTATATTTGTATCCGTTATTATTTGTTAGTTTTATATTATCTTTTATATACATTTTATTTTTTATTTTAACATATAATTTATTTATTAAGTCTTCATTGTATGCATTAGTTATACTTGAATGTTTAATATTATTTAATTCAATGTTTAATTTTATGTTATGTCTTTTGATTCGAAGGATGAAACAAATTATAATGAATTATAGTGTCCTGTTTAGTGGGTTAATATATATATAGATATCCAGTTTATTAGTATTATAGTTTTTATTAATTTTTATATCAAAAAAATGTATGCCATTATTATTTTCTCAATCTAAAGTGAATTTGTCATTATTTAAGGAGTTCATTTCTTCAATTATTGTATTTTCTTCACCTTTAAATTGTTGATCATATGTGATCAATATATCATCCACATATCTTTTATATACTAATATCCTTTGTTTATTAAATACATGTTGTAGATTATTGTTCTCTAATTCATTCATGAAAATTCTAGCCAAAACAGCTGAAAGAGATCCCATAATGAGACCTTTCTCTTTCTGGTCATATTGTTTTTGAAATAGTTGTATTTACAACATAATTGTAATAGGTTTATTAATTCATTTATAATGTTATTGTATATTTATATAAATAAATAAAACTAAATCTGCTATTATTACTAAATAGAAATGTGAAATAGAATGGTTAAAGAATGAAATTAAAACATAATGTAACAAAAAATAAAACTTATTTTTTTTTAAAACAGTTATACAACTACATCTTACATGCGGATTTGATCTTTGAGTTGGGTTATGTGATTTTTTGTGTAATATATATTTGATTGTAATATTAAAAAATTGATGAATACTAATTATTCCAATATGAATAAGAAATTTGATAGATTTGATGAGTGAAAATATAAAATATAATAAGAATATAATTCACGATAATGCGTTTAATCAGGAACATAATTTTGGATCAGACGTAATCAACACTACTAACAGTGAATTTAATGACAAGGAAACCAACATCATTAAACAGATATATAAGCTTAATCTACCCCTTAATTAAAATAATTCCTACCTTAATAAAAATAAAATTATTAAAAATACCATCATAGATGTGGAGAATAATGTTTAAAATCGATAATAATATTGAAATCAAAATAAATTAAGAAATCACTTTGTTAGTGTCATTCATAATATTAAGTATAATAATAATTTTAATCACCATTTTAAACATACAAGTAAAAATTATCATATATATAAAAAATAAATTAAAAGAAAGTAATTCATGTATTGTCAAGTTAGACAAAACTAATACACCTGTAATAATTAACAATAATCTTCTATATACAGAAAAAACTAATAAATTTATACAAGATAATAAATAAGTTTAAGGAAATTAAGGATCCTACTTAAAAAATTAAAAAAGATATCAGTTCCAACATTAAAGTATGTAAACATATTTTCCATCCACTAAACAGGATACCGTAAGTCATTATAATTTGTTTCATCCTTGGAATCAAAAAATATCTATGTTTAATTCGTTAATATACAGAGCTATAAAATATTTAAGACATAACAATATAAAATTAACTTATCTTTCCTAAGATAAACAGCTACTAAAAACACAACCACTTGTAGTGGTTGAACAAACCACTTGTAAGTGGTAAACACAATAACTTGTAAGTTTAGTTAGGAATAAGGGAGAATGAAGACAATCATGGTGTGAGGGCTTGTCTTAGGAAAGATAAATGTGATGCTATAAAAATTGTCATCTGATCTTATTGTAGTTAGAAAACAATGAAGGAATTATAAGCTAATGATGCTTGAATGGTTTTTTTTTATTGCGTCAGTCCTTCTTAACTTAAAGTGATTAAGTTTCAAAGAAGAAGGATTACAGGAGTAAATGGAATTGTGTAATGTGATCTATAGTAGTTGGATGCGGGCAGAAAAACTTTTTTAAAAAACATTTATGATTTCAAACCTCAAA
The DNA here is from genome assembly GCF_047948215.1 of Lycorma delicatula. NCBI lineage: Eukaryota > Metazoa > Arthropoda > Insecta > Hemiptera > Fulgoridae > Lycorma > Lycorma delicatula. Next base: position 30,477,762 of record NC_134456.1, read on the forward strand.
AATCATGCTACAGAAGCATCAAGAAAGAGATCAGTAAATCAGTTTTGCATTCAGTAAAGTTCCTTCTGAGAATTTTAAACAGAAAACTGAATAAAACAATTAGATCAAATGATAATGAAAGAACATTATGGGGTTTAAGTAGGAGAGCCACAAGGAGCAGGAGAATTGAGCTCTTCTCTTGGGGATTAACTTTTGGTGAGAGGTATCTATAGAATTAAAAAAATAAGTATAAGTTTTGAATTTATCAGTAATGTTTATGATTCCATGAAAAAAGAAGCTCTAAAAGTATGTAGATTAACTGACGACAAATATATAATTGACATTCAAAAATGTGAAGAAAGAACTGTTGCTGCTTGCGTGATATCAAGAGCAGAGGTTCAAAAAATCAGAAGAGTAAAAAGATATGATTTTTCAATCAACTTCCCAATCGTGTTCTTTCAACACGCCGAAAAAGTATAAATGACGTTCGAAACCTATCAGTAGACTGGACAGTTTTGATTTAGGTGTAGTTAAAAGAACAGTTAATTTTATTCAAAGAAAAATGAATTAGCCTACTATAAAAAAATAAGACAAGAACTTCAGTCATCTATTCATTTTAAAGGCAGTGAATCAACTTTATTTGTTATTTTGAAAGAGTTAGGTTTCAAATGGAGTAAATTTGAAATAACAGAAAACCTTTACTTGAGAAATCCGATATCAGGTGGAACAGAATTGAATTGCAGACAATAGCTAAATAGACAAAGCAATGATACAATTGTTTATTTGGATGAAACGTATGTTTTAAGTTCGCATAGTTCGACAAAGTCGTGGTCTATTGTTCATTGTTGAGGGACTTCATGTGCTGATTAATAAAGGTGACCGTTTAATAGTAATTTATGCTGGAGGATAAATCGGTTTTATTCTGAACGCATTAGTAACTTGGAAAGTCAGTTCGAAAAGTGGCGACTACCATGATAACATGAATACACAAACAATTTCATGAAATGGGGGCGTGAAAAATTTATTCTAAATCTTCTACCAATGTTAGTAGTAGTTGTTGACAACGCCCCTTATCGCAATGTAGGCAATGTTAAAGGGCCAAATTCTAACTCCAGAAGAAAAGATATGACCGACTGGCTGGAGAAAACCCATATTCCGTATAGTTCAATAATGCTGATACCACAGTTATATGAATTAGTAAAGCTGTATAAAACTAAAGTACAAAAATAACACTTGGATGAACTTTTGAAAAAAACATGTGCATCGTTTTCTTAGACTCCCACCCTACTACCCTAATTTGAATCCGATCGACATGGTATGGTCAGCCGTAAAAAGACATGTGGTGATTCATAAAAGAACATTTTCGTTCACAGATGTTGAAAAATTAATTCCATGAATGAAGATGACAGGAATCCCTATTGTGGAAAAATAAAAAAATATTACAAAAGAATATGAAAAACTGGAACCACTGATAGATGAAATGACAGAACGTTATATTATACCCATTGACTCTAATATGAAAGTGAAAATGACAGTGATAGTAATTCGTTTAGGGAGGATGGTGAACTTGCTAGACGTTTGAATTAGATGCATGAAGGAAATTCAAGTAATCTTTTGTTTATTATTAAAAATGAATAATTTAGTACAAATAAATGTTATAAAAGAATTAATTACGTATTGTTTATAATTAGTAAATGTAAATATGGTAGTTATTACCACGTACAATATGATAAGTAATACTTTGATATCATACGCGGAGTTGATGTTTTCAGGCCGAGTAGTAATACGCAGTCTGCTCGTGACGTCACAAGCTCGTATATTGGCTGGGCCTAGTATAACTTGTATTGAAAATGTCAGAACGTGATCAGTAACAGATACGGCAGTGGAAGGAAAGTGTAATTGGTGTCGAAGACCCAGATGAAGTTGAGAAAGATTTTATCAAGTCGTTCGGTAGAATGACACCTTTGAGATTTTGTCCGACGGCGAAAACACCGAAGACATATACTCTGACCAACTCGCAAATCGACTGTTTAAAATATTAAAAAATTAATAATTTTCATGAAATAAAGTTACACATCGTAGAAATAATGTTCTTAATGGATATAGGGTTTTTCGTTAAATATGTGATAATCTTCGTAATTTCATGTTTTTTAATTAGAAAATGTTAAGTCTTTGTTCTTTTAACCTGATTTTTTTTCCTAATCCGTTTACAAATTACGTTGCTAGACAGCACTACTGGATAGTACTAGGCAGTGTATACTTCAAATAATAAAATTTAAAAGACATTATACTTGTTTTAATAAAAATAGAATAAATAAAACAGAAATAAAATGTTAAAATTTTTATTCTACAATCAAAACTGTTAGGTGGCGCTGGGGTCGTGATATTTCGAAATTTGTATGTATGGTCCGATTTAGCTCATATTCTGAATATATGTTAGTTATGTGAAAAGACATATTTTTGCAAAAAAATGAAAAAAAGACATTTTCATTCATGACGATCAAGTGCTTTATTTGATGAGAATTTTGAAGTTGTTTTTTCATAAAAATAAGAAGAACCTTATTATTAACAGATGACTAGTTGTTGGCTGGACTTTATATGTCGTCCAATCAACCAATTGAATGTTTTCAGATTTAGTATATTCTTCCTGGTGTACTGAGTTGAATCTTTCTCTTTAATTTAGGTTAAATTCAGTGCATTTGGGAAAATCTTTTCAGATAGATCATCAGCTACATGTATTAAATTTGAATTATAATTCTGATGCTATCATTCTTAACAATATTAAAACAAAATAATACTCATAATAATACCTCATTTGAAGTTTTTACCTTTGAATAAATAAGTAATTAACTATGAGTGATATTTAATGTTTTTTAATTAGGTCTTTATTAGGTTGCTATTGTACATGAATTAGGTTGAAAAAATATGAATTGGACGAATATTTTTTCAAGTAATTTCGTCCAATTCATATTTTCCAAGTAAAACCTTTATTATAATTTTAAAAATTAATTAAGTGATATAAGGCTAAACTAAAACAAATTCTTAAAATAACATAATTAATTATAAAATGAAATACATTCTAGCAAATAACATAATTTTAACACGTTTTTAGTCATCATTATATATCGTGGTTTAAAAACGTCTGAATATAATCATATTCAGACGTTGTAAATTGTACAATTGTAATGGTTTTATTTTTAATAAAGTTGGATAACTTCGTAAACGTTTGATAATTTTGTAACAATTTCGGAACACTTTCATGATATATTGTATAATAGAGAACACTATAAAAATTTAATCTTCCTCACTTTATTGAAGATGAATTGACTTTTCTGGTATATCTTAAGCATTGTCAAATAAATACAATAAAGACTAATTTTGAAATTAGAAAAGCGTTACTTCATCGTGAAAATTATATTTTGATTTCAATACTTTTGATTTTTTTCAGGTCGCAGTATTAGCTAAATTTTTGCCTCAGGTATTTCGTATACGTATTCCGCAAAGCGGTCGTAAAACTTCTCGGTTTCGTATACGAATTCTTGTTGAAGCATAACAATCAATTCTCAGAGATTTTCAGCAGATTCTCATTGAAGCATTGATATAAAAATAAAGCCAGTTTCAATTTAACGAATAAACAGAAAACAAAAAAACAGATGATATCTAATCTCCAAAAACAATAAAATTGTTATGGTTTCGGCGAGAGTTTGCCGTCATTGAAAACATTAAAAATCGAACATCAAAATTCAACAATTTATTTATAGTTCTTTAAAAAGACATTGTCCAAATCAAAAAAGTATAGATATGTATGAAAGGCGAGATAATTGTTATATATTTTTCCTACTTCATTTTCTCAAACACAAAAATATACACCGTTAAATATTTTCTTCTTGCTATACTGATATTATAACTAAATGATACAACTTTTTTTAACATAATACAAAAACGAAATCGAGAAATAATGGGAGATAAACAATTATATAATAAAAAATTACTCAAATTTTCTCAAATATATTGATTGAAAATGCAAAACTTGTTCATAAGAGTAAGAGCTGCTATTGATGAAAAAATAGTCAATGATTATTTTGACAACTTAGAACTGTCCTCAGTTGTGTGCCAGATGAAAATATTTGGAACTATGATGAGACAAAACTACAAGAAAACCCAGAGTCAAGTAAGATTATTTGTAAAAGAGGACTGACATATGTACAATGCATTATGGAGTCTACAAAATCTTTTACCTCGCTAATGTTTTGTGGAAATTGAACTGGAGACATATTATCATCACCTTATGTGGTGTACAAGTCTAAACACGGGTGGACCTGTGGAATGTAGGTATAATAGAACCAAAAGTGGTGGGTTTGATACGGAGACATTTGAAGATTGGTTTACCTCAATGAGGACATGCAAAGATTAATGTAACCCATCTTCCTCAATTGAAAAAGCTGTCTGAATTCAAGGTTGTGATAGGAGATAATTTAATGTCTCATATCAACCCAGAAGTTTTAAAAGCATGTGAAAAAACAAACCCTACTCACCTCACCCCAGCCGTTGGATATTGCCTACTGTGGTCCTTTGAAAAGAGAGTGGCATAACATACTGATTTGGTGGAAAGAAAAAATAAGTCAATGACAGCTGGTTGATTATTTGAATGCAGGCAAGAAGAAAAATATGATATCTGGGTTCAAAAAACAGCTATCATACCACTTGACAGACCCAAAGTTCTGGAGCGCTTGCCTCAAAAAGGATGTAAGCAGGCCTCTAAAACAACTGATTTAAAACAACTTTGCAGAAAAAATGCAGGATTTGACCAAAAAAGACGTAGTAAAAAACGGAAGAAATTAAAGGTATAACGATGTGACAAATTAAAGATATGCATGGATGATGACCTACGCAAGAACTACCGCGTGAAAATAAACAAGAATAAAAGGAAAGTAATGAAATGTAGTAGAAATAATGAAGATGAACCACTGAATGTAAAAATAGGAAGAGAAAAGATTACGGAAGTAGAATTACTAAAAATGGACGAAGCAGGAGCGATATAAAATGCCCAATAGTACAGGTGAAACAAGCCTTCAGTCAGAAATATAATTTGTTTACATCAAAAAGTAATTTAAAATTTAAACTTCAGAAAACATATATGTTTAGAGCATAGCTTTATATGAAAGTGAAACTTGGATGATCGGAGTACCTGACAAGAAAAGATTAGAAGCTTTTGAAATGTGGTGCTACAGGAGAATATTAAAAATCAGATTGGTGGATAAAGTAACAAATAAAGAGGTGTTGCAGTAAATTGATGAAGAAAGAAGCATTTGGAAAAATATAGTTAAAAGAAGGAAGATTAAAGAAAAACAAACATACTTGGCATTTATAGACCTAGAAAAGGTATTCGATAACTTAGACTGGAATAAGAATAATCGCTTTGATATTGGAGGGACAGGTAGAAGAGAAAAATTGTGCAGGTAGGCAACTTTTAGAATATGTAAAACAAATTGTTAGGGATGTAGGATATAGGGGGTATACCGAAATGAAACGACTAGCACTAGATAGGGGAATCTTTGAGAGCTGCATCAAATCAGTCAAATATCTGAAGATTAAAAAAAAGTTATACTGCTTAGTAATAAGTCAAGCAGTTTAACCAATGTATCCTTTCAAATATATCTTGTGCTTGAAAATAATTGATAGTGGTTTAAGTGGAGGTGGTACACAAAATTTAGTAATTTATTTTCATTATCATTTTCCCCCCTTAAATCAAGAATAATTTTTCAGGAAAGACCTAAATTACAGCTTTGGGATAGATAAAATACAGTATGTGGATTTTTGTTTCCCAATATCTTGTGAATATTTTAGTGTTATTTCTGACTTATAAACACTTTTATTATTTTTAATACTGACTTTCAGAGGGATATTTTATGTTATAAAGAATCTTTTGGCTCCATTGCTAGAATAATTATTGCAGCTTCAAGTAAACCCTGGGTGTGAATGTTTATAAATAGTTTGAGTTGATCGTCGTTTGTTGTTTTGTTTCTGTTGTTAACTACAGATAGGCCTCAAAAAACCAGATATATTGTCTAAAAATAATCGATTCCGTATTCGGCTCGACGATTAAGGTAACTGGAAAGTCACGCATTACTCTTCTAGTACACGAGGTACTAGAAATATTATTTTGGAGAATAGGTATGTTTTTTAAGAAGTCAAAAAGATTCGAATCCCTCGCAGTCTACAGTTCAGCGACAAAACTTTCTTGGATTTTAAAATAACTTGCCAAAAACGCCTAAAATACCATTGAAAAGTTTTTGGGGGCCATTTAAAAATTAATATTTTATTAATAACACAATAAACATAATTTTTGTTTCCTAACATGCAATACATGATTTTAATCTGTTTTTTTTATGCTGAAAATTAATATGAACTCATAATCTTTCTATCGTTCACCATTTTTGAAAAATTTTAAATTTTAATTAATATTTTTCATTTTCAACGTATAGTTATCATTTTAAGCTGCTATATTGAATTTTATTAGCTCATTTTTTATTGTTTAACTTTGTTACCATAATTTGTAAGCTATAAATAAACAATATTAGACAAAGAATTAAATTATGTAGTCACATATTTAGACATATCTTATACTGAAGTCACTCTTCAGTATGAAGGCTCACTGCCTTCATTGACAAGATAAATCATGTCTAAAGCACTTAATTTAGGAATGAATTAATTTTGTTTGGTATTATTGCTGTCTTAAGTTTATTAACAGTGCAATGTCATAATGACTTGAAATTATGTAAATAATGTGGATTCCTTCTGTCATGTATGTGGTGAGTTTACCGTAAAATAAAACAGAAAATACATTACATCTTTACTTAAAAAAGCATATCATTTGTAGTTTTAATGTAAAATTGGTGATCAGGATAAAACATCGGCTCCTCGTATAGTATGCGCTAATTATTTTGCATATTTAAGAGGATGGCTGAAAGGTACACGGAAGGCTTTGCCATTTGGTATACCTATGGTTTGGCTTGAACCCAAGGATCGTGTAACCGATTGTTTCTTTTGTTTAACAAGTGCATCTGGAATTTCTAAAAAATCTAAAGTGTAATCTAAACACAGTGTAAAATATCCTTCATTGCAATCTGCAATCAGGCCTGTACCTCACAGTGAATACTAACATGCTAGCCGATTAATCTTTGACATTAGTTCCGGATGTGACTTGAGACTATTTATAAAAGAAAAGAATCAGTGAGATCATCCAACACAGGTATGGCCATGCAAAATTATAAATTTTACAGATTTTAACTACATTTTCCCTATATTTTTTGAAGCGTAGTTCGCATCCTGCTAGTTCTAAGTTTGGCCGCTTGGTTGGAGAGTGCTTACTCAAGCGGGATGTGCTAGCGGCAAGTCGTTGCTCGAACGTAGTTAACCTTTCCATGATTCCGAACGATACACATTCGGAATATAATGCTTTAATATGTACTTGTGTGTTACCTTTATTAATTCTTTTATTCAGCCAGATTTTTGAGCAATTACGCCTTTTATTTATTTATTCTCCCGACGGATGAACCACCCGTTGGATTTACAGTCCGCTTAATAGAACTTAGATTTTAAGGTTTAAGAATCAACATATGGTCCTCTTATCGGGCAGGATAATTAATATTTATGTGCGTAATAAGGTCTCATTGACAGTGTTAAGAGTATAAAAATAAGAATAACACAACAAAATATGTACCAAAGTTCAAATACGCTACAGTTCGCTACGTTTAATGATTGCAGAAGAGAAGATATACTTGGGATAAAGCAGGTTCTCATTCCATTTATGACAGGTGTACAAAAAAATACCAGGTTTACCAGCTTTGTAGCCTGGAGGTAAAGGACACCATTGCCATTTTTGTTGAAAATGGGTTTCAATGATTCATATAGTATTTTTGGTACTCTTTCCAGAGGTATACAACACTATTTCCAGTTGCGAATAATAAATGAGATTGTTACTTTTAAAATGACTAAAAGTACAAATTTTACTGAGGTAAACACCAAATGCAGATATCATTATATATATACCTCTTAGAACAATTAGTCTAATTACATCATGTGCACATGGTGTATTATACCTCTAATTTGTATCTATAATTTTGATGTGGCTAGTGTGAGATGAGTCACAAGATGTGACATATGATAGAAGAATGAATTTTATAACATACAATATTGTTGTATTTCAAATTAAATAAAGTAATTAATTTAAGTCAACTATAATGGTATTCATTTCATATTAGTGCCTATATAAACTTTCTAACATTCACAATAATAATAATTTTATAGACTTTTTTCTAAATAAACATTTCTCTATTATTATTATTTATTTATTATTATTGTTATTAGTAATAATTATATTTATTTTCTTGAATGGGATATGTTTTGTTAAAATAGTTTTTAATTAGTGTTTAAAATATGTTAAAAGATAAAACAGTTGAAACATCACGGGCTGAAAAAGTTATGCCCCTGGTTAATAATAAATGAAGTAACATCAAATCAGGATGAAAGTAACATTTTTCTACTCTTAGGTTTAGTCTTTAGTTATAAATATTTCAATAGCTGTTCAAAGAAACTCTTAAATGTGCTAATTTTTCCTAATGCTCATATTTTTTCACTAGAATAATTTAAGTAGTTTTGATGATGTCAGAGTTCCACTGGACTGCTCAACATGATGTTTTATGTGCTAATTGCAACTGTACTTTGGCTTACACTCAAAGATTAGGTCCTCTGTTCCAGCTTTGACCTGTTACAAGGGCCAAAGTAATATGGCTAATTACAAGGCCAGTAATATGCAGCTTATCATGAAATTGATTGTTGAATAAATGAAATTGAAAAATCAGCTGGACAGTTTTGATTTAGGTGTAGTTAAAAGAACAGTTAATTTTATTCAAAGAAAAATGAATTAGCCTACTATAAAAAAATAAGACAAGAACTTCAGTCATCTATTCATTTTAAAGGCAGTGAATCAACTTTATTTTTTATTTTGAAAGAGTTAGGTTTCAAATGGAGTAAATTTGAAATAACAGAAAACCTTTACTTGAGAAATACAATATCAGGTGGAACAGAATTGAATTGCAGACAATAGCTAAATAGACAAAGCAATGATACAATTGTTTATTTGGATGAAACGTATGTTTTAAGTTCGCATAGTTCGACAAAGTCGTGGTCTATTGTTGATTGTTGAGGGACTTCATGTGCTGATTAATAAAGGTGACCGTTTAATAGTAATTTATGCTGGAGGATAAATCGGTTTTATTCTGAACGCATTAGTAACTTGGAAAGTCAGTTCGAAAAGTGGCGACTACCATGACAACATGAATACACAAACAATTTCATGAAATGGGGGCGTGAAAAAGTTATTCTAAATCTTCTACCAATGTTAGTAGTAGTTGTTGACAACGCCCCTTATCGCAATGTAGGCAATGTTAAAGGGCCAAATTCCAACTCCAGAAGAAAAGATATGACCGACTGGCTGGAGAAAACCCATATTCCGTATAGTTCAATAATGCTGATACCACAGTTATATGAATTAGTAAAGCTGTATAAAACTAAAGTACAAAAATAACACTTGGATGAACTTTTGAAAAAACATGTGCATCGTTTTCTTAGACTCCCACCCTACTACCCTAATTTGAATCCGATCGACATGGTATGGTCAGCCGTAAAAAGACATGTGGTGATTCATAAAAGAACATTTTCGTTCACAGATGTTGAAAAATTAATTCCATGAATGAAGATGACAGGAATCCCTATTGTGGAAAAATAAAAAAATATTACAAAAGAATATGAAAAACTGGAACCACTGATAGATGAAATGACAGAACGTTATATTATACCCATTGACTCTAATATGAAAGTGAAAATGACAGTGATAGTAATTCGTTTAGGGAGGATGGTGAACTTGCTAGAAGTTTGAATTAGATGCATGAAGGAAATTCAAGTAATCTTTTGTTTATTATTAAAAATGAATAATTTAGTACAAATAAATGTTATAAAAGAATTAATTACGTATTGTTTATAATTAGTAAATGTAAATATGGTAGTTATTACCACGTACAATATGATAAGTAATACTTTGATATCATACGCGGAGTTGATGTTTTCAGGCCGAGTAGTAATACGCAGTCTGCTCGTGACGTCACAAGCTCGTATATTGGCTGGGCCTAGTATAACTTGTATTGAAAATGTCAGAACGTGATCAGTAACAGATACGGCAGTGGAAGGAAAGTGTAATTGGTGTCGAAGACCCAGATGAAGTTGAGAAAGATTTTATCAAGTCGTTCGGTAGAATGACACCTTTGAGATTTTGTCCGACGGCGAAAACACCGAAGACATATACTCTGACCAACTCGCAAATCGACTGTTTAAAATATTAAAAAAATAATAATTTTCATGAAATAAAGTTACACATCGTAGAAATAATGTTCTTAATGGATATAGGGTTTTTCATTAAATATGTGATAATCTTCGTAATTTCATGTTTTTTAATTAGAAAATGTTAAGTCTTTGTTCTTTTAACCTGATTTTTTTTTCCTAATCCGTTTACAAATTACGTTGCTAGACAGCACTACTGGATAGTACTAGGTAGTGTATACTTCAAATAATAAAATTTAAAAGACATTATACTTGTTTTAATAAAAATAGAATAAATAAAACAGAAATAAAATGTTAAAATTTTTATTCTACAATCAAAACTGTTAGGTGGCGCTGGGGTCGTGATATTTCGAAATTTGTATGTATGGTCCGATTTAGCTCATATTCTGAATATATGTTAGTTATGTGAAAAGACATATTTTTGCAAAAAAATGAAAAAAAGACATTTTCATTCATGACGATCAAGTGCTTTATTTGATGAGAATTTTGAAGTTGTTTTTTCATAAAAATAAGAAGAACCTTATTATTAACAGATGACTAGTTGTTGGCTGGACTTTATATGTCGTCCAATCAACCAATTGAATGTTTTCAGATTTAGTATATTCTTCCTGGTGTACTGAGTTGAATCTTTCTCTTTAATTTAGGTTAAATTCAGTGCATTTGGGAAAATCTTTTCAGATAGATCATCAGCTACATGTATTAAATTTGAATTATAATTCTGATGCTATCATTCTTAACAATATTAAAACAAAATAATACTCATAATAATACCTCATTTGAAGTTTTTACCTTTGAATAAATAAGTAATTAACTATGAGTGATATTTAATGTTTTTTAATTAGGTCTTTATTAGGTTGCTATTGTACATGAATTAGGTTGAAAAAATATGAATTGGACGAATATTTTTTCAAGTAATTTCGTCCAATTCATATTTTCCAAGTAAAACCTTTATTATAATTTTAAAAATTAATTAAGTGATATAAGGCTAAACTAAAACAAATTCTTAAAATAACATAATTAATTATAAAATGAAATACATTCTAGCAAATAACATAATTTTAACACGTTTTTAGTCATCATTATATATCGTGGTTTAAAAACGTCTGAATATAATCATATTCAGACGTTGTAAATTGTACAATTGTAATGGTTTTATTTTTAATAAAGTTGGATAACTTCGTAAACGTTTGATAACTTTTGTAACAATTTCGGAACACTTTCATGATATATTGTATAATAGAGAACACTATAAAAATTTAATCTTCCTCAAAACTTTATTGAAGATGAATTGACTTTTCTGGTATATCTTAAGCATTGTCAAATAAATACAAAAAGACTAATTTTGAAATTAGAAAAGCGTTACTTCATCGTGAAAATTATATTTTGATTTCAATACTTTTCATTTTTTTCAGGTCGCAGTATTAGCTAAATTTTTGCCTCAGGTATTTCGTATACGTATTCCGCAAAGCGGTCGTAAAACTTCTCGGTTTCGTATACGAATTCTTGTTGAAGCATAACAATCAATTCTCAGAGATTTTCAGCAGATTCTCATTGAAGCATTGATATAAAAATAAAGCCAGTTTCAATTTAACGAATAAACAGAAAACAAAAAAACAGATGATATCTAATCTCCAAAAACAATAAAATTGTTAAGGTTTCGGCGAGAGTTTGCCGTCATTGAAAACATTAAAAATCGAACATCAAAATTCAACAATTTATTTATAGTTCTTTAAAAAGACATTGTCCAAATCAAAAAAGTATAGATATGTATGAAAGGCGAGATAATTGTTATATATTTTTCCTACTTCATTTTCTCAAACACAAAAATATACACCGTTAAATATTTTCTTCTTGCTATACTGATATTATAACTAAATGATACAACTTTTTTTAACATAATACAAAAACGAAATCGAGAAATAATGGGAGATAAACAATTATATAATAAAAAATTACTCAAATTTTCTCAAATATATTGATTGAAAATGCAAAACTTGTTCATAAGAGTAAGAGCTGCTATTGATGAAAAAATAGTCAATGATTATTTTGACAACTTAGAACTGTCCTCAGTTGTGTGCCAGATGAAAATATTTGGAACTATGATGAGACAAAACTACAAGAAAACCCAGAGTCAAGTAAGATTATTTGTAAAAGAGGACTGACATATGTACAATGCATTATGGAGTCTACAAAATCTTTTACCTCGCTAATGTTTCGTTAAAAATTGAACTGGAGACATATTATCATCACCTTATGTGGTGTACAAGTCTAAACACGGGTGGACCTGTGGAATGTAGGTATAATAGAACCAAAAGTGGTGGGTTTGATACGGAGACATTTGAAGGTTGGTTTACCTCAATGAGGACATGCAAAGATTAATGTAACCCATCTTCCTCAATTGAAAAAGCTGTCTGAATTCAAGGTTGTGATAGGAGATAATTTAATGTCTCATATCAACCCAGAAGTTTTAAAAGCATGTGAAAAAACAAACCCTACTCACCTCACCCCAGCCGTTGGATATTGCCTACTGTGGTCCTTTGAAAAGAGAGTGGCATAACATACTGATTTGGTGGAAAGAAAAAATAAGTCAATGACAGCTGGTTGATTATTTGAATGCAGGCAAGAAGAAAAATATGATATCTGGGTTCAAAAAACAGCTATCATACCACTTGACAGACCCAAAGTTCTGGAGCGCTTGCCTCAAAAAGGATGTAAGCAGGCCTCTAAAACAACTGATTTAAAACAACTTTGCAGAAAAAATGCAGGATTTGACCAAAAAAGGACCTAGTAAAAAACGGAAGAAATTAAAGGTATAACGATGTGACAAATTAAAGATATGCATGGATGATGTCCTACGCAAGAACTACCGCGTGAAAATAAACAAGAATAAAAGGAAAGTAATGAAATGTAGTAGAAATAATGAAGATGAACCACTGAATGTAAAAATAAGAAGAGAAAAGATTACGGAAGTAGAATTACTAAAAATGGACGAAGCAGGAGCGATATAAAATGCCCAATAGTACAGGTGAAACAAGCCTTCAGTCAGAAATATAATTTGTTTACATCAAAAAGTAATTTAAAATTTAAACGTCAGAAAACATATGTGTTTAGACTATAGCTTTATATGAAAGTGAAACTTGGACGATCGGAGTACCTGACAAGAAAAGATTAGAAGCTTTTGAAATGTGGTGCTACAGGAGAATATTAAAAATCAGATTGGTGGATAAAGTAACAAATAAAGAGGTGTTGCAGTAAATTGATGAAGAAAGAAGCATTTGGAAAAATATAGTTAAAAGAAGGAAGATTAAAGAAAAACAAACAAACATACTTGGCATTTATAGACCTAGAAAAGGTATTCGATAACTTAGACTGGAATAAGAATAATCGCTTTGATATTGGAGGGACAGGTAGAAGAGAAAAATTGTGCAGGTAGGCAACTTTTAGAATATGTAAAACAAATTGTTAGGGATGTAGGATATAGGGGGTATACCGAAATGAAACGACTAGCACTAGATAGGGGAATCTTTGAGAGCTGCATCAAATCAGTCAAATATCTGAAGATTAAAAAAAAGTTATACTGCTTAAAGTTTAACCAATGTATCCTTTCAAATATACCTTGTGCTTGAAAATAATTGATAGTGGTTTAAGTGGAGGTGGTACACAAAATTTAGTAATTTATTTTCATTATCATTTTCCCCCCTTAAATCAAGAATAATTTTTCAGGAAAGACCTAAATTACAGCTTTGGGATAGATAAAATACAGTATGTGGATTTTTGTTTCCCAATATCTTGTGAATATTTTAGTGTTATTTCTGACTTATAAACACTTTTATTATTTTTAATACTGACTTTCAGAGGGTTATTTTATGTTATAAAGAATCTTTTGGCTCCATTGCTAGAATAATTATTGCAGCTTCAAGTAAACCCTGGGTGTGAATGTTTATAAATAGTTTGAGTAGATCGTCGTTTGTTGTTTTGTTTCTGTTGTTAACTACAGAAAGGCCTCAAAAAACCAGATATATTATCTAAAAATAATCGATTCCGTATTCGGCTCGACGATTAAGGTAACTGGAAAGTCACGCATTACTCTTCTAGTACACGAGGTACTAGAAATATTATTTTGGAGAATAGGTATGTTTTTTAAGAAGTCAAAAAGATTCGAATCCCTCGCAGTCTACAGTTCAGCGACAAAACTTTCTTGGATTTTAAAATAACTTGCCAAAAACGCCTAAAATACCATTGAAAAGTTTTTGGGGGCCATTTAAAAATTAATATTTTATTAATAACACAATAAACATAATTTTTGTTTCCTAACATGCAATACATGATTTTAATCTTTTTTTTTTTTTTATGCTGAAAATTAATATGAACTCATAATCTTTCTATCGTTCACCATTTTTGAAAAATTTTAAATTTTAATTAATTTTTTTCATTTTCAACGTATAGTTATCATTTTAAGCTGCTATATTGAATTTTGTTAGCTCATTTTTTATTGTTTAACTTTGTTACCATAATTTGTAAGCTATAAATAAACAATATTAGACAAAGAATTAAATTATGTAGTCTCATATTTAGACATCATATACTGAAGAGTGAGCCTTCATTGACAAGATAAATCATGTCTAAAGCACTTAATTTAGGAATGAATTAATTTTGTTTGGTATTATTGCTGTCTTAAGTTTATTAACAGTGCAATGTCATAATGACTTGAAATTATGTAAATAATGTGGATTCCTTCCACATGTATGTGGTGAGTTTACCGTAAAATAAAACAGAAAATACATTACATCTTTACTTAAAAAAGCATATCATTTGTAGTTTTAATGTAAAATTGGTGATCAGGATAAAACACCGGCTCCTCGTATAGTATGCGCTAATTATTTTGTATATTTAAGAGGATGGCTGAAAGGTACACGGAAGGCTTTGCCATTTGGTATACCTATGGTTTGGCTTGAACCCAAGGATCGTGTAACCGATTGTTTCTTTTGTTTAACAAGTGCATCTGGAATTTCTAAAAAATCTAAAGTGTAATCTAAACACAGTGTAAAATATCCTTCATTGCAATCTGCAATCAGGCCCGTACCTCACAGTGAATACTAACATGCTAGCCGATTAATCTTTGACATTAGTTCCGGATGTGACTTGAGACTATTTATAAAAGAAAAGAATCAGTGAGATCATCCAACACAGGTATGGCCATGCAAAATTATTAATTTTACAGATTTTAACTACATTTTCCCTTTATATTTTTTGAAGCGTAGTTCGCATCCTGCTAGTTCTAAGTTTGGCCGCTTGGTTGGAGAGTGCTTACTCAACACTCGGCTGCGGGATGTGCTAGCGGCAAGTCGTTGCTCGAACGGAGTTAACCTTTCCATGATTCCGAACGATACACATTCGGAATATAATGCTTTAATATGTACTTGTGTGTTACCTTTTATTTATTTATTCTCCCGACGGATGAACCACCCGTTGGATTTACAGTCCGCTTAATAGAACTTAGATTTTAAGGTTTAAGAATCATCAACATATGGTCCTCTTATCGGGCAGGATAATATTTATGTGTGTAATAAGGTCTCATTGACAGAGTATAAAAATAAGAATAAATAAACTTAATAAATGTCACCTGACTTCGGGTGACACTGTTTATGTTAAAAGTTTTCACTTTATGTTTGTTAAAGGGAAACACTTTATGTTAAGGGTTTCTATAAATATTCAGTGCAAATAATATGCTACGGGTGCATTATCAAAGGCCATGAGTAGTACGGAAATAGGAGTACTGCATGAAAATCCAAGATGGCGGCATCCACAATCTTAGAATGACGTCACGAATTCAATATGGTCAGCCATATTGGATTGTGACGTCATTGGTGCTAGTAGCCCGTCAGCGCCAAATTGGAGTTTCCCTTTTTCCCTATGGGAATTTCCCTTTTCCCTTAGCGGGATGTTTGAAATTCTGCAGGGATTCCAACTTTGAATATTATTTATAATAATTAATTCGGTACCGCTGGCGAACAGCTGTTCTGTAGCGGTCGGTTTGAATTAAATGAATATTATTTGAAGTGAAAACAACTTGGTCGGCAAGGACTCGAACCCGGTCATGACGATACGCGACTGACTGACGCCTTAAACCAATGGGCTGCAGTGGCTCCTTGATGTAATGAGTGAAAAATGTTCTACATAAGCTGTTCTACCTACCTACATAACACACCCACACCCACACCCACACCCACACCCACACCCACACCCACCTAAATCCACCCATCCACACATTCATTCAGCATTAAGACATTGTTTATATGATACCTGTATATAAAAAATAAAATATCTGTGTGTGTGTAGGTGTATGGGTGTGAGGGTGTGTGGGTGTGGGTGTGTGGGTGTGGGTGTGGGCATGTGTGTGAGGGTGGGTGGGTGTGGGCATGTGTGTGAGGGTGGGTGGGTGTGGGCATGCATATGTGTGTGTGTATATATGTGTGAATTAATTATCGAGAAGAAATATGAGATTTTATCAATGAATCGATGGACTACTAAATACGGTACTTTTATAATGTGCACCCTTTTTACCAAAACGGTTCGCCAATCGTCTAGACAACGATGAGATTAACCAGCTGGTGGCAAATAAGACAAAATTAATATTCAAGGGGATTGCAGGAAAAACCTACAATGTCGTTTTCGAATAGGTATTTAATTCAAAAGGTGGAGATGGTAGAGGTATAGGAAAATAGTCCTTTTCAGGACTACAACACAACACGTACAACATAAACTTCAACACACATTCAATTTATTATACACAAAACAAAAAACACTTTAAACTCCCATACAGCAAATGTTATACAAACTATTGTTTTATTTAAAATTATAGTTTTCAGAATTGCTATTTGTAGTGGTTCCAAGGCCCGTTACATGATCTGGTAATAGATTTATCTACTATCAGGTTATGTGACAAATGGTGAGGAAGAGTGTTTAATAAATTATTTATTTTTTTTAGGGGGGAATACACAATCTTTAAAAATAGAGAACTTTTTGATTTCTGTTCAAGATTGCTCGTAATTGATACCACTACTGTAGACACCAGGCACGTGGCTTCAACGTCGGTTTGGGTGTGGCACTTTAGGCAGTTGTGTTCCTATTAATCGTGACATCAAGGTCAAACTATAGATATTCGTTGTTTATGTATGGTAGGAGGTTTTGAGCTTACTTATACCCCCTAACCAAAACTGGATATAACCGGTTATAATCCGGAAGTCTCGGGTTTGAATCCTGGTAAAATAGTAAAGCCTCTTAAAAATAAATATTTAATAAAAACTATAACAGCGAGCGACTGAAAGCTATCCGTTCTACAGTAGTCAAGCGAGAGATACTGTTATCACTTATAATGTTATTACATCCAATTATCGATCACGCGCATTCCGTAAACACACATATACAGTTTTTAAGAATTGATTCAACGTTTCCCCTCCCACAGTTACTTTCCGTTACATTATTGAAAGCATCATCTTAATAAAGTAAATGTCTTGATCCTTAATACGGTATGTAGAAAGCCTGTAAGTACTAATGGTGAAAAGTAATATAATAAATAAGGAAAATAAATATAATTACGTTATGTGTGCATAAGTTACAGACTACCCCTGATGCTTCAAGTGGACCACAAAAAAAAAACAACGTAAACGAATATGAATAACATAAAACGAATATGAAACGAACATAAAAACAATGAAAACTGAACAATTTCGAACCTCTCCACCGGACTTGGACGTAAGCGGAAACTATTATAGGGAATTGCTGATTCCACCGTCCCGTACTCGCTTTCATATAACGGGCAAACATGACAGAAATGAACAATGCCTACCCGTGCGAAGAACTTCTCTAACGCCTCCCTTCTACTCATCTCAACCGAATACAACTCGTACTCCTCTCTCATGGTGAAATACAGTACGGGTTCCACTAACTCGTGAGTATAGCCATCATTAACTCTCCCGGTGGCTGACCACTGTTAGGTATTGCTTCAGAGGGTGAGATGAATGAATTTTGGTAACCTGTGAAAATGTGTATATGAAATTTTAATAGGCGTATAAGCAAGTCATGTGGTGTACACATCTGCTTTTTTTAATATCAAAATATGCAAGAAATTAAAAATTTCTAAAAAAATACGTTTTTCAGGAATGTGGTTAAGCGAAAAAAATAAAATAAAATCATAAATTTTTGAGAAATTAGATTATGAATTTTATATTTAATTTAGATTTGAAAAAAATACGTATTTTTTGTATGAAAGAGCAGACAGTAATGATCATTAGCCGGTTGGAAACTGGTAGCGTATGAAAAGATGCCATACCTAACCGGGATTCAAACATCGAATTATTTTTTGTTAAAGTTAAAAAATATAATAAAGTAATGATTCTCAGTGACCCTTAATTATTCCTTACTATATGTTTTCCGTTCATTTTTACTTCAATAATTTTAAATTATTCGTTCATTCAAATCTCCTTTTCCAATTCTTTGTAAATTTTGAAATTGTACGGTGTACTGAATCAATATTTCTAAAACATTGTAAAAAAATATTTCCCAAATTTACCGATAGCTATAATAGGATATTATTTTTTTTAAATCTTATATACAAACGAAATAACGTATAAATGTTTCTTTTTATTGTTTAAAAAAAAATAATACTCAACAAAAACATAAACGAACATTAAAAAAATATAGCATACACGAAAAAATTATTTAATTTTTTAAGTAATTTTTTTTTAATCGTTAAATGTCAGAAATGTAAGAACATTTAAAAAACTATATCTGTTATTTACTTAACGGTGCATTCAAATTAGGTTATAATAGCCAGCAATTCTTAAATAATATAAGCTATAAGAGAATTCACCTGGTTTCAATGTATGTTTGGTTTTGATAAAATTTTCATCTGAGAAACAAATGACACAAGAAGGAACTCCATTTTTTTCTAATTACCAAGTAGCTTTGTTACATTATTTTATAAAAATATAAGATAACCAAATAAATAAAAATGTTTCATAGAAAAAGAATAATAAACTCTTCTTACAGCCATTGATAATTTTATGAACATTACTTTTTTCCATTCTCGTGATTGACCGCTGTTTCACAACAGAATGAGCAGGTAACTTATTAATGCTATATTATGCGCCGTCCTCGGCCGACCACGCTTCGCCCTGCACCGATGATGTGCCAAAACGACAAAAAAAAAAATGAAAATTGAAAATGTTTTACGAAATGATTACTAAAATTCTGATTTTGTTTGGTTTTTTGAAGGATCTTTTTTTATATGAACTGAAATACCGCTAAGAAATTTGAATGTTTGAATAAAGTTAAATTTTATTGACATAATTTGTCTTAGAATTAATAATTTTTATGTTGGGATTCACCCTTTGATGCCGGCCGGACGCTCGCTACATCATGAAAGGTAGTTAAAAGTCATCTTCATATGCATTCGACTCTTCACTGTGTCGTTCGCCTTCCGCCGTTCACAGCATACCCGGTCGCCGATCTTAATGTCTGGATCCTGCTCCTTCCAAATCCAGAGTGAGAGTGCCAGTGCCATTTCCAAACGCTTACTAGCCGGCTGGAGAGAAAATATAATCACCTTCCCCTTCCAACAAAGTTTCTTACGTTACAGCTCGCATACGCGAGAACTCCAACATCTTAACACTAATTAATACAATGTCACATAATTACATTCAAGTTACAATGTGAAAAAAAAGTTACTTATATTAAATCTCTACAATGTCATACAATTACATACAATAGAAGTTACAATGTCAGCTTTACTTTTTATTCATGAGGTTTGACACACCTCAAATTCCTCCATTTCTAGCTCATTGAAATTTTGCATGAAAATGTTAGAATTTCAAGGTAAGTCAAGTAACACGGCTTTATTTATAAAAATAACAACATTCATTTCAAATTTACAGTTTAGTATTCTGATTCACTTTTTCAAACTATTACATTAGTAAAAATAACAACAAAGTTTTTTAAACATTCATTTCAAATTTACAATTTAGTATTCTAATTTACTTTCTGAAACTATAAAAGATACAATAACAAAAAAAGAAACTATTAAGAAAATTATAGTATAGCAAGTCATTATAATTTATGATAACATTTATTAGGCTCTTAAATCAACAAACAGTGAGGAAAAAAAGAACAACAAAAAAAACAAATATATATCTCGTTATGTTGCTGTCAAGCAACAGAATATCCGGGAATTTGGCTCCCTCTTATAGTAAGTGACCTTAGTAACCTCTAGCCTTAGTAACCTACCCTAACCTATTTTTAAATAACTAATGTGGATGTCTACCTAAGATTTCAAAATAACACTGATGAATTATAAAACACGATAAATAAAAAAAAATGCCTATTTGTTGACACAAAAAACTAAAATTTTCAACAGTAAAACACATTAAAATAAATGGTCAACAGCTGCACAAGCAACCATAACACCAGCACATGACCTGAGTCCTACTACTACCCGACAGCCAACGTTTTTTCTTAAAACTAATATGATTTGTTTCACAAAAGGTTCTTTTTCATATTAACACGTTTCTTATACCCTATTTTAACTTTTTATATTACTCAAAACCTTTAACCTTTCATATATGATTTATTTCCCTACATTCACTGAATAAAGGTTTTTTCAAATTAACACGTTCCTCATATACTATTTCAATTTTTTTTTATATTACTCAAAACCTTTAGCCTTTCATAATGCCACAAATGACTAACATTTGATCAAATTACATCTAACCAATATTATTTTCCAGATTCATAAATTCGTAACAATTATTTAAACTTACATTTTCTCCACTGAAATCAATACATTTATTCATAGATCATTGTAATAATATTTTTTTCCAATCCGTCATTTGATCAAAATACATCTAACCTTTATTATTTTTCAGATTCATAAATTCATAATAATTATTCAAACTTATTCATAGATCATTGTAATAATATATTTTTTTTTAATCTTTCATCTGATCAAACTACATCTAACCAATCTTATTACATTATATAACCCACATTGAATTCTACTCATATCTTATCCTAACCTACCCGATCCTTCTTTCATCTCTTTACATGATTTTAAGCAACCTGTGAGTCTGTGTTTATCTCCAATGCAATATTAAATTTAAAAAAAAAACATTTGGTTTCTTACGCACAATTACAAAACAACAATAAAATCGTCGATACGCCAACTTTGGGCTAAAATATCAAACACTTCATTTCCATGTTCTTCAATACCATATTTATATACATATACATATATATAAAAATTATTCATTTTGCATCATGCTTGCCTCAAAGCCTCACAAAACCTTACAATTCCATTCTAGCTTACTACTGAACCAGTTTCTATAAAATTTTCTCCAACACCTTATCATCATTCTCCATCTTTTATAGAATCTTAATTAGCTTACAGAATCTTAATTTTAATTACAATAATCAATCTCACAATACACCTTTAATATCATCTATTATTACTTTTGTTTTTTATTGATTTCATGTTCATAACTTTAAAAAAAAAAAAATAGTTTTATTCAAACTACAGAACTTTATAAGCAATATATTATTTTCTAAGATCTTTAAAAATTAATATCTCATTATTTATCTTACTACAGAATTCCTTTAAAATATTTATTTTATTTTACCTGAAATGCAACATTTTAATTCATAATAGTATGAATGATTTTTAGAAAAATAATATCAGAAAAATATTTAACTTATTCGACAAATACAAAGATTCAATTATCATGCACATCAGTTTAGTTAAATTAAATGAATTTAGTTATTTACAGACAGCAGTTATTAGTAACGATTTCGCAACACGTTAACAATACATGTCTCACCAGTCTGTCTCAATTTTTTATATATATTGTGGCAATATTTTACGTTCGTGTTTCAACACGTCTGAATATCAATCCATCTTACTTTTACTAGTACAACTTAAGATTAATTTTTCTATACAATATATTTTAAAACTTATTTTAAAATCTTTAAATCTTAATATTATTTCATTTAATTTACAGTGGTACAAATTGCAAAAGTAAAAATTTACATAAAAAGGCAAAATACTTCCGTTAATCGAATTATTATTACTGCATTCTTTATAATCAATAGTGGTATCTAAAACTTTACAAAACTCAGTTTGATAAACAGCTATCTCTTAGCTGGTAATCAACCAAACTGTGATACATAAAACAAAAATGATTCTACAAAAAACTCTGTCAAAACACACATGGCTCATCAAATTTGGAAAATACATTTTTATGGGGTGGGTGCGCTCTCATCAGCCATCTCAAAAGTTGGCACATAAACACACAACCTGACCTTGAGGATTGCCTTTCTTAAAACAAAAATTACACATTGAACCTTTTAATAATATAGCTCGATTAACTTTAACAGATTTACCAGTTTTACTATCTACAACTTCAAAATAACTCTTGTCATAAATCTTAGCGATTATAAATGGTCCCTTATACCTTGGACTCAGCTTTTTTTGACACCTTATTTATCTTATTAGACAATATAAAATTTTTTTACAAAATCTCATCAGCCACTTTGTACTTAATCTTGGATGCCTTGTCTTTTCGGCTCTTCTCTTTGTACTTAACTCGTTTTGGGAAAATTTTTTTCCCACGTTTATTGCCAATTAGTGTTGACATTAAACAGATTATTGATTATTTGGAAGGTGATCTATTGGACTGCTATCCGTCTGTCAGTAAGTCACTTACAGTTGATTACTTCACGCTATTTGTGCATGTCTCATTATGGATTTACCATAATGGGCTTTAAGCTTATAAACATCTCATGTGTAAGATGCAATAGTGAGAGCTGCATTCGTTTAGAATAAGTGTTTATTAAAAAGCTAGTTCCTGTTTTGAATACAATGAAGGTTAATTTATAAAGTTGAACGTCATCTGGACTTAACTTCACTTGCCAAATTGATGTAAATGATATAATTGGTTCAGTAAAAGAAGCAAATGGGAAGCCACATCACTTTTCTCTTTTCTTGGTAGAAATCTTTAGTTCGGTATACTTGATCTTGAGCGTTTTTGTAGTTTTTGGAAATTTGTTGTCTCATTTCAGATCATCTAAATTTTTAACTGTTATAATTCTTTACCGGTCGCAGAATTTACTTTATTACCATCTTCGCCTCTCTTAGATATATAGTATATTTCATAAAAAAAGACATTTTTATTAAGAAATAGAGAGGTGGAGGACTAGGTCAAAATTTAAAAAGGCTGAAACGAAAGTGTGAGTAAATTTTACAAGCTGTAAATTTTGTTAAAAATTAAAATTTTTTATTAAAATAATGTTCCCACATAAAAAGAAATGAATGGGAAAGAATGTGAAAAAAGGATCAAATAAAAAATATATCGAAAAGACCATTTAAAAAAGTTTTTTAAAAGTTTATATTTACCTCCATCACTAGTAACTGTAGTTGCCTGATAACTTACAATGTCTGTTTTGATGTGATCAGAAAAAACTTTAGATTGAGGTCATTTAATATATCTAATCGATACTGTGTTTGTAACTTTTTTTTTGGTTTATAATGTTTCTACCGTTATAACTAGATTGACTCTGTGCTTAATATAAGTCTGGTCAGCTAAACTTAATATTTGTTGTGGTAATTGCAATTTAGTTTATGTACGTAAATACTTAAAGTTCAGTCATAATTTTTAAAAGATATTCCTTGATTTAAATTCTTTTTACAGCGAAAAAAATAAATACAATGGCTACCCTGTGGAATTTCAAATCTTTGATTTAAAAAAAAAATTAATATGCCGAAATCGGCGTTAAAAAAAAGTTCACTTCACAAAGATGATTGTGGGTTTGTCGAACCAGGGACGCGGCTCGTAAACTTAAAGTGAAAATTCATCCACATGCCAAAACAGAAGAGTCCACGCGAAAAAAAAGGCAAAGGTCCTGACCCAGGAACTTTTTTTGAAAAAAAGGCTCAAAACATCCTGACCCAGGTCGGGATGTTTGTAGGTGTCATCATCGCCATAAGAGTTATAGCTATAATATTTGGTGATGACGAATGAATTTAAACTTAAAAAAGGTAAGAAACGTTTTTTATTGCTCTATTTGTACGTGTTAATTAATATAGACAGCAGTGACTTACTTTATTGAACATGCATAAATAAGGAAGAAACATTGAAGTTAAGTTTTGATGGTATTTTAACATTCAAATATATATAATTTATTTATGTATAATTTTAAAAATGTCATGGAAAATAGATTTAAGAAAATTATTACCTTATTATGTATAAACCCCTTTGGATACGTAAAAGAAATATAATATAGTATTGTTATATAAAAAATAAATAGTTAAAATATTTGTGTTAATTTTATTAAAATTGATTTAATTGTAATAGTTTAATTTCTAATGAAAGAGTGGGCATTAACATCTATGGACATTAGCTCGGTGAAATTTGGTAGCGTATGAAAATGTGCCATGCCTGGCTAATTTAAATATTAATTCTTTTATATAATTTTGATATCAAGTTTTTAATATTCAATACTAGCAAACATTTGTTTTTCAATTATAGTTTTCAATAAAAACAAATTAGTGTATTGTAATTTCTTCAGAGCAACAGGAGCCGAAAATTTTGAATGATCTTTAGAATGCGGGTTTGAAAATAACAGCCTTATTTTAAAAGTAGTGGTTATAGCTGGTTATCCGTCCTTCATACAGGTAAAAACGTATTTTGACCGGTTCTTAGCGTTACACTACAAACACCAATAGGAGGTGACAGTACTTCGTTTCACATTTAAAGAATTTTTTTATTTCTTTTTTTAGCCAAGTAACCAGAGGCAGGTGCAATTTATTTTACCTTTCTTCATCACTTTTAAGGTTGACTTTCAAAAAATCTAGAAATCTCATATTAGTTATTCATGTGAAGAATACACGCACCAAAACTCCAGAAGTGCGCGCGCGCGAGCGCGTGTGTGTGCAGAATAATATTCTGCTCATATTCCAAATATTCAGTATAACAAAAAAAATAACTGTTATTTAAACAAAGCATACATAAACTTACACCTGAACCAACGAGAATAAAAAGACACCATAAAGAAACACAGTAGTCAATAGAAGAATTCAATAAAACACAGTTGAGAGACTATTACAAAACCTTCAAAAATTGGCTCAAAAAATTCGAACCCCAACCATGCTAATAAAAAATGAAGCAGTAAACTGGCCCATAACAATAAAGACAACATGGTAATCCTAGCTAAATATTCCAACAAACTTCTAAATTGCGAAGAACCGACTGAATACCTAAATTTCACACACCAAACACCCCAATAACACCATCAGAAAACATCAACCCTCCACAATAAAAGGAGTCCACCATGAAAAATTACATAGCAGCGGAAGAAGATAAGACTTTTGTAGAGATCTGGGAACATGCAGGAAGATCAGCAAAAACTTTCCTTAGCTTGTCAACATCTGGATCAAAGAGAACTACCAGAACACTATATGACAGCTCTAATTTATCTGCTACACAAATGAGACATATACAGATCCTAATAATTAGCTAATAATGGATTACAATAGGAAAAGAAACAGACAAGGTAATGACATTTGTAGATTGCAAGAAAGCTTATAACTGCATCCACAGAGAATCCCTACTAAAAATTCTAAGACACCTCTGATATAGCAAATTACTAACATACCAGTAACACTTACCAAATTAATAAACATGACAAAATTGACCTCACAAACACTAAGTTGAAGGTAAAATTCAGAGGCGAGCTCTCGAAACAATTTGAGATCAAAGCCAAGGCGATGGGCTACCATTGTTATTATTCAACCGTGCTCCAGAAGTGGTAATGAGGAAATGGCTCAAAAAATGCCGCCCCCAGAGTAAAAATAGGCTGAAAAATCAAAACTAATTATCTTGGTTTTCCCGACGACTTGGCACTGCCAGCAAACGACAACAACAAAACTAAAT
The DNA here is from genome assembly GCF_047948215.1 of Lycorma delicatula. Lineage (NCBI taxonomy): Eukaryota > Metazoa > Arthropoda > Insecta > Hemiptera > Fulgoridae > Lycorma > Lycorma delicatula. The sequence continues at coordinate 30,504,119 of NC_134456.1, forward strand.
CACAGATATTAGACTATCAAAACATTGCAAATAAAATTGGTCACAAAATATCGTTCAAAAAGACAGAAATTATGCCCCAAAAACAAACAATTAAAAGAAGTAAACATAAACGGTAATAAAATCAAAATAATAACCTAGTTTAAATATCAAAGAGAAATAATACAACGAAAAAACCTCCATCTAAATAAGAAGAACCAAGCTCAAAGATTAACCTGGTACATCTACAATAAAAATTGCCTATCAATAAATGCAAAAATACGACACTAAAATACACTTATAAAACCAGAAGTCACATGCAGCAGAAACACTCATCCACCTGAACCAACAATCAGACAAACAGACAGAAAGATTCCAAAAAATTGGAAGAATTGGAACAACTTGCATCAATAAAAATACCAGAAAGACAGGCAGTGATGGATTGTGTCCAACAAAGTTATGTACAAAAAGTTAGAAACAATCACTGATGTCACCCATAAGAGGAGACTAGGATTCTTTGGACATATCACAAGGATGCAAGAATCAAGACTTCTGAAGCAGTTTGCTCCGTATTGTTGAAAGTAGGCTGTGTTAAGAATTGGTGGAAATCTCTTTTGTTGTTCCACAACAAAGGTTTCAAGCATGGCTACGTAACGAGCCGACGTCACTGTAATCGCAAGACCGTTGTCATCCTCAAAAAAAAATAAGGGCCTATAACACCGTAAGATAACATAGCACACCACACGGTCACTTTCTGGCTGTGCAACGGACGCTGGTGTAGCTGCGTAGGATTTTCTTGTGCCCAGTATCTGAAATGTTGCTTGTTAACAAATCCACTGAAGTGGAAATGCGCTTCGTCTGACACCCACAGTTCGTGAACAAACTCTTCGTTATCATTTATCTTATGAAGCATTACGTTACACAATTGTGCTCGCACAACTGCATCGTTCGGTTTCAGTTCCTGGACGATCTGCAACTTGTATGGATGGTATTGCAAGTTCTTCACTAACATTCTTCGAACACTTGAACTATGCAGATGTAAAGATGCTGAGAGACTACGGATTGACCGATGTGGACTTCGTGTGACAGTATCTTGTAAAGCTTGAACATTCTGTGGTGTACGGACGGTTCGCTCACGGCCTGGAGGTTTCTTTTTCATTGTCAAACCAGTTTCCTCAAAATTAGATATCCATATTTTAATTGCATGTGCTGGTGGAACACGGTCGTGCCGTCCCAGATTAAAATGACGGCGAAATTCTCTACGCGCTCCCTCCAGACTGTCATTGTTTTTGTAAAACGCTTTGATAGCAAATGCACGTTGCGCACCACTCCCAAGGATCCATGACAACTAAATGGCAGGTTAGGTTAGAGAGGCTGGTGCCACATCAAGTGGTACCAATCGCCCACGGCTACCAACACAACTTCCAAAATTTCCCGTTTCTTTGAATCACTCTGTACATAAGCAGTATGAAATGTTAAAATACCATCAAAACAACTGAAACGTTTATTTTAACCTATGTGATATGAAATACAAATTAAGAATAACTTTTTATACAAACTGATAACGGAATACTGACCTCTTATGTTTTATTTTCAGTTTTGTCTTTTGGAGAGGACCTGATCGACTCAAGACGCAAAGTGATTTACCGGACTTGACCCACCGAACTTTACTCACCGAACTTTCCCCACCGGACTTTACCCAACGGAATTTACCCACCGAATTCGACCCACTGGACTTTACTCACCGAACTAGACCGACAAACAGAACTTGATTAGGCTTACTGAACCACCGAACATGACATACCGAATTGACCCACCGAAATAGACCGACAACAGAACTTGATTAGGCGTATTGAACCACCGAACATGACATACCGAATTGACCCACCGAATTGACTCAGCTAACTTTAGGAACTTTGATTGTGAAGACTAGATTAGGCGTGCAGAGGATCCGATCCAGCAGACAAGATCTTTAAGGTTAATATTATTGTTAAAATTTGATGTAATATTATTGTTGTTATTATTATTATTATTCTCCATTCCAGCATACTACTATAGAGATTACCAATTTTAATTCACAAATATAGTATCATTAATACCTGAAAAAACGAAAACAAGCGATATGGAAAATTATTCACACATTAGTTAAATCGTATTATAATTTATTTTGTATTAGAAAATTAAAATAAAAAAAAGGTAGTTGTATTTAAATTTTGATGCTATTCTAACATTTAATATATATATATATATATCCACACACATTAATTTATTGAAAGACACCACTAAATCTTTTTTTCTTGATGCCCATTACTTATATCATTAAAAAAAAATTAATAAAAAAGTATGACTGACTGGCTGCTCTGATTCCTGGCATTCATTGATACTCTTTTTTGCTCAATCATTCATTCATTCATTCATTTTGAACAATCATTCTCTAGTTCACTCATTTAAAAGCCTTCTTTTTAAGTATGATCTCACTTAAAAATTTATTTTATCACCTTTATTACTTAAGATGTAATTTTTTGATCTTCTCACTTATGAAATGAACACAATTAAATTGTAAAAGAAACATTAAATCACATGTCAATTTCATGATATATTATGATCTTAAAAACATTTTAATTTAAAACAATTTTATTTTGCTTATTTATTCCTTTTAGTAACTATGGGAGCTGAGAAATACCATCTACCTAAATAAATATTCATAAAATGAAATTCTAGGAGAATAAAATTTTGAAAAGTCCACAAAAAAAAGATCAGCATTTGGATCAATCTATATCATTTCCTATTAGTAAGGCTGAATAAAAAAAAGTGTTATAAATAAGCTCCAAAAAAAAAATAAATAAAATTTAAAAAAAATGGAAATGATTGTCTAGACTATGTATTATAGAAGGTCCAGACATGATTTCATTACCAAAACATTTTTTTCATTTTTCTAAAATCATTAATCAGATAAAAAAGTACACAGTCACAAAACAAAATTTTCTGATATATATATTTATTTCAGTATTCTACAAAGATATTACAAAATATACTGAAAAGGCAGCCACATTTGAACCAGAAACTTCAGGGTAATGAGAATGTTATATAAGTTTATAATACTGATCTTTTATTTCAAAGTGTGTATGTTGCAATCTGTTAAACTAGGGAACAAACAATAAGCAGACCCTCCCCCCCTCCCACAATCTCACAATGCGATGAGGATGACGTGGAAATATTTAAAAAATCAAATATGTTTAAGAAATTAAATTGTTTCTAATAACAGTTGCTGAAATCTGAATAATCTGTTTTTAAAGAAATCAGTATTTGTTTTTTTTTTTACATATGAAAATGAATCTCTCAAATATAACCACAAAGATCTTATTTTTATTTTGCTCGATGAAATGATTAATTTCTACTCTTCACTAAAATAAAGACCTGTAATAAAAAAAATGTTATCCCCATCTGATTTTACTTACCCCATTGAGTTGTTTTATGTAATCATATCTATTTCTTAATTTTTTTTCAAAAATAAATAGTACCTGTGGTAACAATCTGCAGTGACAGCAACTCCTGGATTATTGTTGTAGAGAGGAATTGTAAATTTAAGTGTACTTGGAATCATACCAGGAACTTTTACCACAGTCTGATAAAACAGAATAGGGCAAGCCTGTCCTGAAATATTGAAAAGAAAACTGTTAGAATTTTACAATAAAATTTAATTGTATACTGAAATATTTAATAATTCTGTACTAAGCCAGACATGGGAAGTATCTTATTCTTGAGAAAAAAATATTGTAGCAAAAAAACTGTCTATGCTGTTTTTGTAGTCCTGTCAGGTCACCAACCTACTATAATTATTCTTATGAGATCTAAGTTTTTTATCTATATATAGTATATAGAATATAGTATAATAATAATATAGTATATTGTGGGTTTTTTTTGCTGAATGACAGAGCAAATAATTTCAAAGGAAGTATCAGAGTTAATCTTAGTAGACAAAATTAATAGTAAAATGGTGTTTCCAACCAAAATGTACAAGCCTACATAATTTTTTTGGAGTTAATCAATTAGTTTGATGCTATTCTCTCTTTTGTTTTGTTATTTGCTGATTTTAAAACTAACTTAACTATGTTGCTTTTTTAGAAAATTTAGCAAATTACCTCCTCAATTATCTGCTTTATACATTTTAGTCTGACTTCCTCTATGGCCTTTATCTTCTACATTTCCCTGTATTACTAAATTAACTAATAGGCCAACCAACCATCCTTGGTTGACTCCACAAGACTTGTGGAGTCTTGTTTACTTTGCTGTAAACTTCTCTCTTCTCCGATTCACTCTTCATAAATCCACCAAAATAAAGTGAATATTCAGCTCTTACCAGTTTGTTCACCAGTGGGAATGGTTGTAAAATGGGCATCATTATTCTCAAAGTAAGCAAATCTATCTCATTTTGTAACATTTTTTCTGTGAAACAATGCCTGGTACATACTACCTCAACTCAGTGTGAGAAATAAAATAAAAATCTCATGAAATAGTTAGAATCCATTTGTAGTTAAAATACAATAGTGAACCAGAAGAAAGAATTAATGTCATCACTTATAAAAAATTGATGGATTCAAATTATCACAACAAAATATGTACCAAAGTTCAAATACGCTACAGTTCGCTACGTTTAATGATTGCAGAAGAGAAGATATACTTGGGATAAAGCAGGTTCTCATTCCATTTATGACAGGTGTACAAAAAAATACCAGGTTTACCAGCTTTGTAGCCTGGAGGTAAAGGACACCATTGCCATTTTTGTTGAAAATGGGTTTCAATGATTCATATAGTATTTTTGGCACTCTTTCCAGAGGTATACAACACTATTTCCAGTTGCGAATAATAAATGAGATTGTTACTTTTAAAATGACTAAAAGTACAAATTTTACTGAGGTAAACACCAAATGCAGATATCATTATATATATACCTCTTAGAACAATTAGTCTAATTACATCATGTGCACATGGTGTATTATACCTCTAATTTGTATCTATAATTTTGATGTGGCTAGTGTGAGATGAGTCACAAGGTGTGACATATGATAGAAGAATGAATTTTATAACATACAATATTGTTGTATTTCAAATTAAATAAAGTAATTAATTTAAGTCAACTATAATGGTATTCATTTCATATTAGTGCCTATCTAAACTTTCTAACATTCACAATAATAATTTTATAGACTTTTTTCTAAATAAACATTTCTCTATTATTATTATTTATTAATTATTATTATTATTATTAGTAATAATTATATTTATTTTCTTGAATGGGATATGTTTTGTTAAAATAGTTTTTAATTAGTGTTTAAAATATGTTAAAAGATAAAACAGTTGAAACATCACGGGCTGAAAAAGTTATGCCCCTGGTTAATAATAAATGAAGTAACATCAAATCAGGATGAAAGTAACATTTTTCTACTCTTAGGTTTAGTCTTTAGTTATAAATATTTCAATAGCTGTTCAAAGAAACTCTTAAATGTGCTAATTTTTCCTAATGCTCATATTTTTTCACTAGAATAATTTAAGTAGTTTTGATGATGTCAGAGTTCCACTGGACTGCTCAACATGATGTTTTATGTGCTAATTGCAACTGTACTTTGGCTTACACTCAAAGATTAGGTCCTCTGTTCCAGCTTTGACCTGTTACAAGGGCCAAAGTAATATGGCTAATTACAAGGCCAGTAATATGCAGCTTATCATGAAATTGATTGTTGAATAAATGAAATTGAAAAATCAGCTTTTAAACAAAATATTAAATATATGCTCAGAATTATTGTTAAGTAAATAAAGAAATCAAAGGAAATTTTTTTATAGAAATTATATTATAACATCCACATTATCCATACTGTGGTCACAGCTGGTTATAATAATATATATTCTTGCTTTAATGTGGGTAATTTTATCCTGGCATTTGGGAAGAATCTTACTGTAAATGCTGTTCAATCTTATTGATTATTCTTGTTTTTTGAAGGCTTTCAATATTGTGTATTTTGAAATTGTTAATTTTAATTAACAAACATGTTAAAATACTCAATTTTTCGGCTAGCTGCACAATTATCAAGGTTTCGGTTTATTGAAACTGTAATTGTGGAAAAACAGGTAAAAACATTGCTGTAGAAAATTAATGTAAATGAACCTTATCCTTTATTTTCAAATTAACAAGCCCATGAAGGAACGTCAGCTTCTCCCAGTTGCTCTCAAAATTTTAAGTTACAGAGTCATATTTGTTAGAAAAGACTTGTATTTAGGTGACTTAAGTGGATGAAGCTTATGTACCATCTTCAGATGTAAGTTCTGAATCAGAAAATGAAACACATTAATCTATTTGAAAAGTATAAGTAAAACAGTTATTGAACACCAAGGTCAAAAATGACAGAGAAATATTTAACAGAGACTTGTAATATTAGCAAACAGAAGTACTTTTCTGGTGAAAGCAATCAAATAAAAAGAGCAAAGTGACTACAAAAGAAATTATGCCTCCATATATGTGTATAACTAACTGTTACCAAAAAATTACTGAATTACAACAGAATGACATTTTTAAGGCTTACTGGGATTCAAGAAAGGGTCACAGTTTAAAATCACAGTTCATTACGTCCTACATTGAAGTAACACTATAAGAAAGATATAGAGGTACGGATGTACAAAACCAAAATAAAATTCTTTTCATTATATTTTAAACATATCTAATACATAGTTAATGCAATTAAAAAACAAGAACCTAGAGGAATTGTAGAAATAGAAAAAAGAAAATGGCATACACCTGCTATGAAACACCCGAGGAGATAATTCAAAATGTTATTCAACACACAAATGTTATCCTGAAAAATGAGAGCCATTATTCACACTTGAAAACTAAGAAACCATTTTTAAGTCCTGATTTAAGTTGTATTTATTTTATCAACAATTCTGTGCTGAAAATGAAATAGGTAAAGAAAAAGTATCAAGAGTGGTTTTACATAGCCATATAGCGATACCTGCGATATCTGTAATGCCATATATAGCTGCATCTGTGAAATCTAATTTTTATTTACACATTTACAATATAATTTTTTATACCTTAATGTTTAGAAACTTTTGCAAATAAACCTGTAATTTCATTTTGATCAGTTAATATTTTATTCATAAAGCAACAACAATGCAAGTAATCTTGAAGATGTACTTCTTGATTCTATCTTGATGTACATCTTCTTGATTCTCTACTAAGCAGTAGCAATAAGTATGCATTTTTAAAGATTTTTTTACTTTGGGTGAATTCAAGATTAATTAAAACTATACAAACAAAATCCCAAAAAATATTTAGTAATACTAGAAGAAATATTTTTGCAATTTCATTCAGGCTTGAGCTTCTGATAAATAAAATGTATTTCATAATTCATTAGCTTTATTGATTCCAAGAATATATAAAGTGAGGAAACTAAAATACATTGAAACAGATCTGTAAATTTTTTTATATCCATTTTTAAGTTTCCATTTCTATTAATTTTAAAATGACTTAAGTACTCTAAGTTTAATAAAAATAACTCAAAATTGTGTCCGTGTTGAAATTTTTTTCTGAAATTATTTATTACATTAATCAATAAGGGGTGTTACACATTTTATATCTGCATTAAGCTAAAGTTTCTTTTGACAGGTTTCCAATTTTGTTCACATGTTATGAGGCAGTAGATTCTGATTTGAATTTATACTACAATCTTTATTGAGAATGCAGTGGGGTTGTTTTTTGAGTTGTCAACATATCTCTCAAATTTGTTAGTTGATCAACTTTAAAATGTGGCTATATGCTGTAATAACATTTAAAAAAGGGTGTATATATAAAAAGGGTGTGACATCATTTTTATATATGTATGCGTAATTAAACATCTTTTTCTATATGTAGCTTTATATTACAATACAAGCATAAAAATATCTATGTAAACTTTATTTATTATCAAATGACTATATAATGTTTTTTAAGAACATATTCTACTAGAATATGTCTACTAGATTAACCAAAAACATAATTCTGTACTTTATTGTCAGTAAACAATTTCAAATTGAGGTGTATGAATCATTTTTCTGTATTTAGTTAATGTATTTATTTATATTGTAATAACAGTGATTATTTATTGACTTTTTAGTTTATAATAATTCATCATTTTTATATTTCCGTTTCACTGTTTACAAAGAAAATCACATGTATTGGCAGTTCCGACTACAGCAACATCTTTTGTTACAGTTACATATACTCGTCAACTTTACTTAGAAGACGATAGTATGCTAAATTTCATAAAAAACATAAAAATCCAAGATAAGTTGTTGATGACTAACATGTACAAACGTTATTTTTATATGGTTATTCAAATATAATTTCTACAGTAATTTTAATGTTAAGTAGTACCTCATCTAAATGAAGTAAAATTTTAATTGTATTATTTTTGTAAATGAAAAATGTAAAAAATAAATTTTGTTTTTAATTTGTGTTTACCTCTTTGTAAGAACTTTTCATCATTTAGAACTTCTCATTCATAAGTAATTTTGAAGCTCATGCATTACAGAGTTTGTGTTAATCTTCTATAAATTTCCTGAGGAAGGTAATACAAGTAATTCCTGCACTCAAGAATGATAAACACAATTTTTGTTTATAACATGTGATACAAGAGTATTTTCTTTATTGCTGAAAATTAACCTAAGTCAGAATTTTTTTCCATCACTATGTTTTTGAAAAATTTCAGATTTATATTTTGAAAATTGATGCCATTATATGATTATGATTATATATGTTTTTTATTTTATACTTTTACTTATGTTTATGTGCTTAGTACATTTTTTTAACTCTATAAAACAATAACTAAAGTGATAATACAAACATCACATGTTATGATATCTTACCTTATGATATCTTATATCATATATATTATGATATCTTGTTATGATATCTTATCTTGTGGGGTATATGAACAAGCTTCATCATGTCGATACAATTCAAAACAACATAAAGCTTGTTGGCTTTGTTAGCCTATTGCTTTTAACATTGGTGTGGTCGCACGGATTCTGTTGTAATCCATGAGTGTTGTTTTCGTCACCATGAGCAATTGATGTATGTATGACCATGAGAAGTAATCTACCTTTCCTTCGGTATCCACTGGGTATGTCAGTGCAATTTCATTGTTTTTGCTCACATAGTGCTGAGTGTTTTTGTTTGCCAATTGATTACCATTGTACATTACGTAACTAATTACGTAATAACCGAATCTCAGTTATTTTTCATTATTTTTGTATAAACAGTGTTGTATAGTTGACCCAGCGAGTCAACGGTAATTACCATTCAGTGATGTGTAGTCTTGTACAGTATCAGTTTGACCATTCCTGAGATATGTGGTTAATTGAAATCCAACCACCAAAGAACAACGGTATCCACGATCTAGTATTCAAATCCGTGTTCCCCAAGCGAATCTAAGAGCTTGTGACATCATGTGTGACATCTCATATTACTGTTTTCAAAAACATTTTTGCGCATAATTATTGTTTTTATTTCATTTTTCGACTTACAAATAATACAGGCGCCCAAACAATACATTTAAATTGTTGTGTGTTCAATTCTTTCCACTTGAGTTGATTACTGTATAAAAATGCTTAATCACTCAATCTTGTAAACTTTAACAATTCCTACATATTTGCCTATAAAAATTTATACATCCAGTTAGAAATGATGTTGTTAGTAAAATAGGCAAATATGTAATAAGATCCACAGTTTAAATTCCACAGTTTATTTAAGGTTGAGATGACAGTATAAAGTATACAGCTTAAGTATAAAAGTTTAACATAATGTATAGGTTTAACAGAAAAATATAAGTTTTAACATAAGTTTAACACAACGTTTACACACAGCTGTGCGAAACCTCTGTCGTTAGTCAACTGGCACAACAATGAAATAGAAACATATGTATTAAACATATTAATACATATTATTTACATTTTATTAACATATGACATTCAAAACGTTAACAGATGTCTTTCGTCACGATTATACTTAGATTCGTCATTCGTAGTACACAATGTGTGTATAAAAATAAACTTTAGACCAGTTTACATAGTGTTCAGTGAAGGTATTCGGATAGCGTTTTTATGTGGTCATATTATTTTATAATTATTCGCAATTTTTTTTTTAATCTATTATTTTTTGTTTAATTTTTGTTCGTGTGTTATTTATTAGTGCGGTTTGTTATGGGAAAATTTAAATCCGTAATTAAGAAAAAAACTTAGGAGTCAAGCACGTGAATTTATCAGTAATGTTTATGATTCCATGAAAAAAGAAGCTCTAAAAGTATGTAGATTAACTGACGACAAATATATAATTGACATTCAAAAATGTGAAGAAAGAACTGTTGCTGCTTGCGGGATATCAAGAGCAGAGGTTCAAAAAATCAGAAGAGTAAAAAGATATGATTTTTCAATCAACTTCCCAATCGTGTTCTTTCAACACGCCGAAAAAGTATAAATGACGTTCGAAACCTATCAGTAGACTGGACAGTTTTGATTTAGGTGTAGTTAAAAGAAGAGTTAATTTTATTCAAAGAAAAATGAATTAGCCTACTATAAAAAAATAAGACAAGAACTTCAGTCATCTATTCATTTTAAAGGCAGTGAATCAACTTTATTTGTTATTTTGAAAGAGTTAGGTTTCAAATGGAGTAAAACTGAAATAACAGAAAACCTTTACTTGAGAAATACAATATCAGGTGGAACAGAATTGAATTGCAGACAATAGCTAAATAGACAAAGCAATGATACAATTGTTTATTTGGATGAAACGTATGTTTTAAGTTCGCATAGTTCGACAAAGTCGTGGTCTATTGTTCATTGTTGAGGGACTTCATGTGCTGATTAATAAAGGTGACCGTTTAATAGTAATTTATGCTGGAGGATAAATCGGTTTTATTCTGAACGCATTAGTAACTTGGAAAGTCAGTTCGAAAAGTGGCGACTACCATGACAACATGAATACACAAACAATTTCATGAAATGGGGGCGTGAAAAATTTATTCTAAATCTTCTACCAATGTTAGTAGTAGTTGTTGACAACGCCCCTTATCGCAATGTAGGCAATGTTAAAGGGCCAAATTCTAACTCCAGAAGAAAAGATATGACCGACTGGAGAAAACCCATATTCCGTATAGTTCAATAATGCTGATACCACAGTTATATGAATTAGTAAAGCTGTATAAAACTAAAGTACAAAAATAACACTTGGATGAACTTTTGAAAAAACAAGTGCATCGTTTTCTTAGACTCCCACCCTACTACCCTAATTTGAATCCGATCGACATGGTATGGTCAGCTGTAAAAAGACATGTGGTGATTCATAAAAGAACATTTTCGTTCACAGATGTTGAAAAATTAATTCCATGAATGAAGATGACAGGAATCCCTATTGTGGAAAAATAAAAAAATATTACAAAAGAATATGAAAAACTGGAACCACTGATAGATGAAATGACAGAACGTTATATTATACCCATTGACTCTAATATGAAAGTGAAAATGAAAATGACAGTGATAGTAATTCGTTTAGGGAGGATGGTGAACTTGCTAGAAGTTTGAATTAGATGCATGAAGGAAATTCAAGTAATCTTTTGTTTATTATTAAAAATGAATAATTTAGTACAAATAAATGTTATAAAAGAATTAATTACGTATTGTTTATAATTAGTAAATGTAAATATGGTAGTTATTACCACGTACAATATGATAAGTAATACTTTGATATCATACGCGGAGTTGATGTTTTCAGGCCGAGTAGTAATACGCAGTCTGCTCGTGACGTCACAAGCTCGTATATTGGCTGGGCCTAGTATAACTTGTATTGAAAATGTCAGAACGTGATCAGTAACAGATACGGCAGTGGAAGGAAAGTGTAATTGGTGTCGAAGACCCAGATGAAGTTGAGAAAGATTTTATCAAGTCGTTCGGTAGAATGACACCTTTGAGATTTTGTCCGACGGCGAAAACACCGAAGACATATACTCTGACCAACTCGCAAATCGACTGTTTAAAATATTAAAAAATTAATAATTTTCATGAAATAAAGTTACACATCGTAGAAATAATGTTCTTAATGGATATAGGGTTTTTCGTTAAATATGTGATAATCTTCGTAATTTCATGTTTTTTAATTAGAAAATGTTAAGTCTTTGTTCTTTTAACCTGATTTTTTTTTCCTAATCCGTTTACAAATTACGTTGCTAGACAGCACTACTGGATAGTACTAGGTAGTGTATACTTCAAATAATAAAATTTAAAAGACATTATACTTGTTTTAATAAAAATAGAATAAATAAAACAGAAATAAAATGTTAAAATTTTTATTCTACAATCAAAACTGTTAGGTGGCGCTGGGGTCGTGATATTTCGAAATTTGTATGTATGGTCCGATTTAGCTCATATTCTGAATATATGTTAGTTATGTGAAAAGACATATTTTTGCAAAAAAATGAAAAAAAGACATTTTCATTCATGACGATCAAGTGCTTTATTTGATGAGAATTTTGAAGTTGTTTTTTCATAAAAATAAGAAGAACCTTATTATTAACAGATGACTAGTTGTTGGCTGGACTTTATATGTCGTCCAATCAACCAATTGAATGTTTTCAGATTTAGTATATTCTTCCTGGTGTACTGAGTTGAATCTTTCTCTTTAATTTAGGTTAAATTCAGTGCATTTGGGAAAATCTTTTCAGATAGATCATCAGCTACATGTATTAAATTTGAATTATAATTCTGATGCTATCATTCTTAACAATATTAAAACAAAATAATACTCATAATAATACCTCATTTGAAGTTTTTACCTTTGAATAAATAAGTAATTAACTATGAGTGATATTTAATGTTTTTTAATTAGGTCTTTATTAGGTTGCTATTGTACATGAATTAGGTTGAAAAAATATGAATTGGACGAATATTTTTTCAAGTAATTTCGTCCAATTCATATTTTCCAAGTAAAACCTTTATTATAATTTTAAAAATTAATTAAGTGATATAAGGCTAAACTAAAACAAATTCTTAAAATAACATAATTAATTATAAAATGAAATACATTCTAGCAAATAACATAATTTTAACACGTTTTTAGTCATCATTATATATCGTGGTTTAAAAACGTCTGAATATAATCATATTCAGACGTTGTAAATTGTACAATTGTAATGGTTTTATTTTTAATAAAGTTGGATAACTTCGTAAACGTTTGATAACTTTTGTAACAATTTCGGAACACTTTCATGATATATTGTATAATAGAGAACACTATAAAAATTTAATCTTCCTCAAAACTTTATTGAAGATGAATTGACTTTTCTGGTATATCTTAAGCATTGTCAAATAAATACAATAAAGACTAATTTTGAAATTAGAAAAGCGTTACTTCATCGTGAAAATTATATTTTGATTTCAATACTTTTCATTTTTTTCAGGTCGCAGTATTAGCTAAATTTTTGCCTCAGGTATTTCGTATACGTATTCCGCAAAGCGGTCGTAAAACTTCTCGGTTTCGTATACGAATTCTTGTTGAAGCATAACAATCAATTCTCAGAGATTTTCGGCAGATTCTCATTGAAGCATTGATATAAAAATAAAGCCAGTTTCAATTTAACGAATAAACAGAAAACAAAAAAACAGATGATATCTAATCTCCAAAAACAATAAAATTGTTAAGGTTTCGGCGAGAGTTTGCCGTCATTGAAAACATTAAAAATCGAACATCAAAATTCAACAATTTATTTATAGTTCTTTAAAAAGACATTGTCCAAATCAAAAAAGTATAGATATGTATGAAAGGCGAGATAATTGTTATATATTTTTCCTACTTCATTTACTCAAACACAAAAATATACACCGTTAAATATTTTCTTCTTGCTATACTGATATTATAACTAAATGATACAACTTTTTTTAACATAATACAAAAACGAAATCGAGAAATAATGGGAGATAAACAATTATATAATAAAAAATTACTCAAATTTTCTCAAATATATTGATTGAAAATGCAAAACTTGTTCATAAGAGTAAGAGCTGCTATTGATGAAAAAATAGTCAATGATTATTTTGACAACTTAGAACTGTCCTCAGTTGTGTGCCAGATGAAAATATTTGGAACTATGATGAGACAAAACTACAAGAAAACCCAGAGTCAAGTAAGATTATTTGTAAAAGAGGACTGACATATGTACAATGCATTATGGAGTCTACAAAATCTTTTACCTCGCTAATGTTTTGTGGAAATTGTACTGGAGACATATTATCATCACCTTATGTGGTTTACAAGTCTGAACACGGGTGGACCTGTGGAATGTAGGTATAATAGAACCAAAAGTAGTGGGTTTGATATGGAGACATTTGAAGATTGGTTTACCTCAATGAGGACATTCAAAAAATAATGTAACCCATCTTCCTCAATTGAAAAAGCTGCCTGACTTCAAGATTGTGATAGGAGAAAATTTAATGTCTCATATCAACCCAGAAGTTTTAAAAGCATGTGAAAAAACAATAAAAGATTTGTGTGCCTAACTCCAAATCCTACTCACCTCACCCCAGCGATTGGATATTGCCTACTATGGTCCTTTGAAAAGAGAGTGGCATAAAATACTGACTTGGTGGAAAGAAAAAATAAGTCAATGACAAACTTGCACAAGGATCGCTTCCCTAAACTCTTAAAACAGCTGGTTGATTATTTGAATGCAGACAAGAAGAAAAATATGATATCTGGGTTCAAAAAAACAGGTATCATACCTCTTGACAGACCCAAAGTTCTGGAGCACTTGCCTCAAAAAGGATGTAAGCAGGCCTCTAAAACAATTGATAGGAGACAGTTTCTTGCAAAACCTTGCAGAAAAATGCAGGATTTGACCAAAAAAGGGCCTAGTAAGAAACGAAAGAAATTGGATGTAACAGCTGGCAAAAGTGTCTCTTCAAAATTGCTTGATCAATCGAGTGCACATGACATGGACTTGGAAGGAGTACCAATGTCTATGCCTAAGCAGAAAAGAGGGTGCCCACATAGAAATCAAACACCAGAAACTGAATCTGAACAACCCAGTTTTTACAGTCTCCATGATTGTAGTTGTTCTGATGATGTCCAACTTTTATGAAAATGAATCTGAAGATTTTGGAGATGTTGATAGCAGTGGGCCTAACAAAGATCTGCTGGAACCAGAATCTGTAAAAAGTAATTTAGAAGGTGACTTTGTTATAGTCAGATATACAGGAAAACACTATCCTGGTTTGATAACAAAATTACCCAGTGAAGAAGAGTCAGGCCCTACAATAGACTGCATGAACCAAAACCAAAATGTCCTGGAAAGGCTTGATAAAAAGGATCTTTTTGTTTACGAAAGGGCTGAAATCAAAAAAGATTAATTTTAATCATGGCCTGTTTGTACTGATATAAAGTAATTATATAATAATTTCCACTTACAAACTATTATTATTATTACGTCCAAGCATCATCAGGAACATTTATGTGTTGTGGATTACAATTATTTCCTTCACAAATTGATATACTAAATGAATTTTGAATTTTAAAAACTAAAATTATAATTGCAACAATTGATCGTCAAAAGGTAAAAATAATATTGATATTGTCAGTCATGTCAGTATGAAGCTCTCAATTGTTATGGTTATTAATATGAATCAGTATAACTAACCTAAGAAACAATATTATTGTTTAATATTTGTTTAAATAATACATCATTATTAAATTTCATTTGTTTATCAAAGTTGTAAATATATGTAATACTTTTTAATAATATTTGTTTTATGAAAGTTATTGGAATATTCAAGAATATTAAAACAATTATCTGGGTTGTAATTATGATTATTTTCTAAGATATGTCTAGCAAAATTGGATTATTCTTATTTTCTTTATTTCTTTATGTGTTCATTAATTCTGATTGAAAAAGATCGGTTTGTCATTCATATATATTCAAAATTACAATTTGGAATAATAAAATGTGAAAATTACAATTTTTCACATTTTAAACTATATACTTCCTGTTATCCAAATTAAATTTATTGTTATGTTCTATTATTCTAGCAGGATCTCTGTTATTTATATAGTTCATTATTTTATTCTTCATTGTATATGCAGTTTTTAATTCAAAAAATTTAAATATTTTATTAAATTTTTTTGTAATTTATATTGTATTCCGTCTTAGTATATTTGTATCCGTTATTATTTGTTAGTTTTATATTATCTTTTATATACATTTTATTTTTTATTTTAACATATAATTTATTTATTAAGTCTTCATTGTATGCATTAGTTATACTTGAATGTTTAATATTATTTAATTCAATGTTTAATTTTATGTTATGTCTTTTGATTCGAAGGATGAAACAAATTATAATGAATTATAGTGTCCTGTTTAGTGGGTTAATATATATATAGATATCCAGTTTATTAGTATTATAGTTTTTATTAATTTTTATATCAAAAAAATGTATGCCATTATTATTTTCTCAATCTAAAGTGAATTTGTCATTATTTAAGGAGTTCATTTCTTCAATTATTGTATTTTCTTCACCTTTAAATTGTTGATCATATGTGATCAATATATCATCCACATATCTTTTATATACTAATATCCTTTGTTTATTAAATATATGTTGTAGATTATTGTTCTCTAATTCATTCATGAAAATTCTAGCCAAAACAGCTGAAAGAGATCCCATAATGAGACCTTTCTCTTTCTGGTCATATTGTTTTTGAAATAGTTGTATTTACAACATAATTGTAATAGGTTTATTAATTCATTTATAATGTTATTGTATATTTATATAAATAAATAAAACTAAATCTGCTATTATTACTAAATAGAAATGTGAAATAGAATGGTTAAAGAATGAAATTAAAACATAATGTAACAAAAAATAAAACTTATTTTTTTTTAAAACAGTTATACAACTACATCTTACATGCGGATTTGATCTTTGAGTTGGGTTATGTGATTTTTTGTGTAATATATATTTGATTGTAATATTAAAAAATTAATGAATACTAATTATTCCAATATGAATAAGAAATTTGATAGATTTGATGAGTGAAAATATTAAATATAATAAGAATATAATTCACGATAATGCGTTTAATCAGGACATAATTTTGGATCAGACGTAATCAACACTACTAACAGTGAATTTAATGACAAGGAAACCAACATCATTAAACAGATATATAAGCTTAATCTACCCCTTAATTAAAATAATTCCTACCTTAATAAAAATAAAATTATTAAAAATACCATCATAGATGTGGAGAATAATGTTTAAAATCGATAATAATATTGAAATCAAAATAAATTAAGAAATCACTTTGTTAGTGTCATTCATAATATTAAGTATAATAATAATTTTAATCACTATTTTAAACATACAAGTAAAAATTATCATATATATAAAAAATAAATTAAAAGAAAGTAATTCATGTATTGTCAAGTTAGACAAAACTAATACACCTGTAATAATTAACAATAATCTTCTATATACAGAAAAAACTAATAAATTTATACAAGATAATAAATAAGTTTAAGGAAATTAAGGATCCTACTTAAAAAATTAAAAAAGATATCAGTTCCAACATTAAAGTATGTAAACATATTTTCCATCCACTAAACAGGATACCGTAAGTCATTATAATTTGTTTCATCCTTGGAATCAAAAAATATCTATGTTTAATTCGTTAATATACAGAGCTATAAAATATTTAAGACATAACAATATAAAATTAACTTATCTTTCCTAAGATAAACAGCTACTAAAAACACAACCACTTGTAGTGGTTGAACAAACCACTTGTAAGTGGTAAACACAATAACTTGTAAGTTTAGTTAGGAATAAGGGAGAATGAAGACAATCATGGTGTGAGGGCTTGTCTTAGGAAAGATAAATGTGATGCTATAAAAATTGTCATCTGATCTTATTGTAGTTAGAAAACAATGAAGGAATTATAAGCTAATGATGCTTGAATGGTTTTTTTTTATTGCGTCAGTCCTTCTTAACTTAAAGTGATTAAGTTTCAAAGAAGAAGGATTACAGGAGTAAATGGAATTGTGTAATGTGATCTATAGTAGTTGGATGCGGGCAGAAAATCTTTTTTAAAAAACATTTATGATTTCAAACCTCAAAAATCATGCTACAGCAAAGCATCAAGATAGAGATCAGTAAATCAGTTTTGCATTCAGTAAAGTTCCTTCTGAGAATTTTAAACAGAAAACTGAATAAAACAATTAGATCAAATGATAATGAAAGAACATTATGGGGTTTAAGTAGGAGAGCCACAAGGAGCAGGAGAATTGAGCTCTTCTCTTGGGGATTAACTTTTGGTGAGAGGTATCTATAGAATTAAAAAAATAAGTATAAGTTTTGTAGATATTGGAAAAGGATTTAATCATATCAAGTAGCGCAAAAATTAATGGAACTATTAAAAAGTCAAACAGTGTAATAGAAAAATAGAAGATTCATTTTCTGATTCAGGTATAATTCTTTAATTAATCTGAAAAAAGTGTGCTCAAATTTAGTGTTTTGATTTCAAAATTGGAATAAGGAAGAGTTCTGCCTACCATCAATTTTATTTAATATTTTTTGGTGAAGATTTGATAAAAAAGATGTTCTAGAAGAAAGCGAAAACATCAGTATAAAACAAAGAAAATATTGTCATAAAAGGATAAAATTAAAAAGGTAAAATTAGCATAAAATGAAAATAAATTTGTATAATGTTATCAGATGGCATGACTTTTTAAGAAATGACGACCAATTAAAAAATAATGAAGTAATAAGAAGAGTGAATTTGAGTAAAAAATTAATCAGAACAATTCAGACTGGGAAAGTAACTGGCTAATGTATATCATGAAATGAGGATTGATTAAGGCAAACCAAAATAGGAACAAAGTTACAAAACAAGAGAAGATGGAAAAGAATAAACTGTATATACTCATATGATTTAAAAGAAAGTGAAAGCTTTTAGTAACTTGTAAGTTTACCTGGGAATAGGGGAGAATGAAGACAACCATGGTGTGGGGGCTTGTCTTACGAAAGATAAATGTGTGATTCTATAAAAACTGTAATCTTTTCTTATTGAAGTTAAGGTAACAATGAAGGAATTATAAAAATTACTGTAGGAGTTATTTTATTAATACTAAAAATTAGGTAAATCTTCATAACTAATTTGGCAATTCACCTTATACATTTCCATTTTACTAAGTTCATTTTTTGTACATGTTTAATTTTTCAAAGCATTCTAATTCATTTTTGTTATTATGTAAATTAATCTCTAAAATGTTTAAATTATTCTCAACAATGATGGTATATACGGAGCGTTAATAACATTTTTCAACAGGTAAACATAAAAAAATTAATTTTATCTAATGTTCTTAACTCAACATGATCTATTTTTTGATATGAGATCACCACTTGGGTTAGTTATATTGTAAGTCACTTTTGACATTTTATATATATATATATAAAACACAGAAAGAATTTAATATAAATTTGGATTGAGAAATCATTGTTTTTTATTTTTTATTTATTAGTTTGTGAAAAATTTTGCCTTGATTTTCAGCTCCAAGGGTGAAATAAAGCCATACTGAAGTTCTTGGGACTTAAATTAAGAAAAAATTTGATTTCATATGGATGTGTTTTTTAAAAATTGAATAAAACTGGACCCACAATTGTATCTAACAACTTTTTAGAAAATTATTGTAAAACGCTAAAATTGAATTCTCAAAACACTATTTTTTAGATGTTGACTTTTATTAAAAACAAAGCAGATCAAAATATGCAGAAAAATACTGCATTTATAATTAACCAAAACAATTTATAATTAAACCAAAATGAGAATCCTTTCAATATTGGAAATCATGTAGAAACAAAAAATTCATTAAAAATAAATAAGAAAAATCAAATGAGATGATAACACTAGTATTAATTACATTTTAATATCATTATTTAAATTTAATTTTGCTATGCTAAAAATATTGAAATGATTTTTATTTATTAACAGCTAAGCTGTATATTAAAGAAAGAAATTTTGTTTCTATTAACAAAAGTAAGAAAACTAGAAACTTAATGGTGAGAAAAAGATTGAAAAAAATTTCCCTAAAAACTTGTGTAGGAAAAGTTAAATAGCTGTGTACAATTATAAGTAACCCTTCTAGATTTATAATGCATCTAAGCAAAGCATTCATTAAATTGCTTGGATTAATAAGCTGTTTTGTTAGTACTCATACTGAATTTTAATCTTTGAAATTAACTACCATAAAAATATTATGGAATGCTCTTCCTCATTGTTTAACTGGGCTACTGTATTTATGCAAATTTTCCCATATGCAGTGGATTCAAAGTATGTTATTTCCTTTATAAAACAGCCTTTAATTGAAAATTTTAATTTATTGAGGAAGATAATTACAACATGAAAATGATAAGTAATTGAAAAAAATCAACACTGTAAAGGAATTCATATGTAATCCGTAGAAAATAAATTAATATTTATATTTATCTTTTGTTCTAATAACTGCAGAATATTAACATGTTACAGTTGGTTATTAAAAATGAATAGTTAAGAATAAAAACACACTTTTCTTGAAAATAAGATATTTTTATAGAAAAAAAATTAATTTATCATATCTTATTCATCTTAATAAAAAAAGTAGTAGATCTCTATCAGATAAGATATAGGCCTCTAAACATGATAATACCTGAATTAATGAACCATGTTATCTATAGAAAATAAATAGTGAAATCTTTTAAATAGCTTATCAGTTTTAACATACCTTTTATAGGGGTATAATCGTTAATTTAATAATCTTTTATAAAAAAAATCAAGATGATTTAAAACAAAATTAATAATAATGTAAGTATGGATTATTGTTATTATAATCTGGATATGATAATGATTATTAATATTACTCTGGTTGGAGTTGGCATTCTTCATGTGTTATAAAATTCATCTACCATAAAAATAGCATCTGTTATTGGAATGCAGTCTGTTGTTGCAAGCATGAATAAATAAATAAATAATTTTAATGTAAGTACAGTTTACAGATAGCTCATTTATGGAGCACCACTTACTTTCTAATCAAAGGATTGTTGGTAAAACCTATCTTTGATCTATTAAAATTGGTAACCTAATGATTATTGAGTGTACTAATTTTGCAATGAATTACTTATCTATGTTGATACAGAAATTTAAATATTAAAAGATAAGCTACTAGCCAAACAATCACCTTGTGTATAATGAGTTGGAAATGAGGTAACTAACAGTAAAGTGGTAAAATCTCAGCATTTCATTCAGGAAGTCCCAGGTTTAAATCTGCCAGGATTAGTATTTTACATATTCTACAAAATTTGTACACTAATCCACCTTCAATGTAACTGAATTGATACTAAAAAAGAAATAGCTTCCTAACTAACATCTTAACCTCTAAGAAGTGGAGTAAAACTGTTGGTTCAGAAGTATAAATTTAACTTTATTCATTAAAGAAAATATAATTCATTTTGAAGTTCACTGTTTATAAAAGTGAAAACATAACACTTTTCAACTATTTTGAACATTAACTATACATGATAACACTTTAAAATTACTTAAAAATTATAAATAATTTCTTTGCATTGCATGGAAATTGTTCTTCCTGAGGAAATTTTGAACCTAATAATTCAACTTCTTCATCTAGGACATTGTAATAAATTGAATATTTTAAATTAATCTTTTTTTTATATATAACTGTCTGAGTAAACCTGGTAATGTTTTACTTATCAGAAATAGTACAAACATGGATCATATATTAACTAATATTACTTCTATGTTGTGTGAAGATTTAGTTTATTAAATAGAATGTTTATTACGTTAAAAAATTCTGTGATGGTCTTTCAAACTGATACTTTATATTATTATTATTATTATTTATACAAGAAGAAAACTGAACTCTATTATGTTAGAGTTAACTAGGACAGTGTTTAACTACATTATTTTGTAATAATAAAGTTAATATTAAGAGAATTGTTTTCATTCATTATATAATAATTTTTTAATAAGTAAATACTTAAAAAAGTAATGTGTGCACATACCAGACTTGTTAGTAAAGCTATTGTAAATAAAATATTCATGATTGTTTAATTACTATCATAGATGTGTGTGTTCTACATTTTGTACATTAAAAAATCATTCGTAAATTATAATTGCTTAGATGTGAAGCATTATGAAAAAAACTAATTTTATAATATGAAATTTGTGTATTTTAGGAAATGTTAGTAAGTATATGTAAAAAAATAATTCTACTTATACAAATAAATAAATTTATTTTATTTTTTTATTTTTTACTAAAAACACATGTATAATTTTTATTATTGTCTTACCATGTATTTGTTGTAGGAATATTTTTTCCTATATGTTTTGTTCCATCAGTGTATCTGCATCGTTAGGGAATGAAAATTAGCCACATCTCATTTCATTACTCTACACACAAAAAACACATAATATCAGGTCACAGTATTACATATTAAAGTACTAGCTCCCTGTTGCGTCTTGTCTGTATGGTTACTTGCATTTCCTGTAGCAGTCAATCCTTTTAAGTTTTTCAGTCAAGTAACTGGAAGCAGGTGAGCTAGTTACACCTACAGTAACAGTGGCAGTGGCTGTGTTGGTTGAGCCACAGTGCCTTATACCTTCACACCCCTTAAAAAAACTGGAATTAAAAAACCTAAAAATGGTTTTTAAATATTTATCTGAAGAGTATTTGCAACCCCAAATCTATTGAATATCTCGTTTATTATAGTTGGGACTGGGAAAATTTACAAACATTGTTCAACAAGTTTTATCTTTCTTCGTCCCCTTTCAAGGTCAAATTCAAAATCTAGAAATTGGTTTATTGACATGAAGATTACACTCATCAAAAATCAGGTTGATTTCTTCATTTGTTAGAGAAAAATAAAAAAATAACAGGGTTTTAAAAAAAATTAAAAAATCCTTTTTAACCTTTGAAACTTGGAATTTAAAAAAAAAATGTAGAAATTGGTTTTAAATATTCATGATCATTCACTTCAAACCCAGCTCTCACAGTGATAATACTCACAGTTCACAATTCATTAACGTTTGCCCTTCAACCAGTAAATCTCCATTACAACATATCTATATATATATATATATAAATATTTTAGAGATTTTTTGAGATGAAATATTTCCAAAAACCTTCTCAGTTATGCTAAGAAACATGAGTAAAAATTTGGTTGCAATTGATCGATTAGTTTTTTTTTATCCTGAACAAAAAAAAACCCTCTTCCTCATTATATAATAGTAAAGTAATAATAGTATAATAGTTAAGTACATATTTAAAAAAACATGCAAGATTGTCATGTTATTCAGTCTAAGTTTAGGCCTAAACTAAGTAAGTTTGTTTGAAATAAACTGATCTATTAAATATATTAAAAAATGATTAATGATTAAATATTAATCATTAAATATTAAATAATGATTAAACCTTTAATCTAGCTTCTTTTGTGATGGATAATGGTAAAGTATATTGCTACATAAGTAATATACCTAATTTAATATTTATTATCACTAAGAATATTCTAACACTTTTTTACATATTCTATTACAGTAGCCATCAATTCAAACTGTATGTTAAGTACATAAAACAAATCAAATCCAACCTAAAAGAGTGCAGTAATTAAAAGTAGTGTAAGTATATTTAAAAATACTTCAAAACACCAATATCTGATAGCATATAAGTGTTATGATTTATAATTGCTTAAATGATAAATAATTGTTGTCATATAACAACAATTAATATATCTCTGAAGGAAGAAAGGAGCAAGCTTGGTTTAAAAATGAGTCTGAAATTCCAAAAAAAACTAATTTAACAGTATGAAAAATTACAATACTGTTAGTATCACCATACTATTAGCATTGTAGGCATCATGGATTCCAGAAACTATGTACAATATTTTAAGAACTTTACATTTACAAATTCAAAGAAAACCTGATTGATTATTTTGAAATTTTAGGTTTAAAATACAATAAAAATCTATAAATCACTATGGCAAAATAATAAATTTAAACATTTATTAATAAATTTTAATAATTACAGTCACTTCCTAAATACCTGGAAATATGTTTTCAGATCACCTTTTCAGAACAATGATCTAAAGAAAGGTCTATCTCTTAGGAATATGGCAATAGAACTGTTAATGGTTTTGGTGTTTAAGTGGGGAGGGAATCTGTTTCGTTGGTGGTTAAACAACGATCTGTGCTATTCATTCTTATTTAATAATTACTTTTATCAAATTTACTGTTATTTTTTGAGTATTCAGTTCATGATGACTTTTACATGTGTAAATCTTACTTGGTGTAGCAACCTTGTATGTGTATTCTATCTTATTAGATGTATTTTTTGAACATTGATTCTATTTTGTCTAGTGCTTGTATGTTACTTTTATATTTGAGGGTTGAATGTGTGTGTCCATTCTTCCCAGTGTGGTGTCTAATGGCATATTTGCAGTTTGCTTCACGTATTTCTGGGTTGCTGTATTTATCAGTTTTATTTTAATTGACTAAACTTATTATTTTTTTTAAACTATTGATATCATTTTAGTATGCCTGTACTTTACTCTGAATCAGAATGTCTCAATAAATTTTTATGACTGATATAGTTAGTATTGAATGATAAGTGAGAGATGTCATTGGTATAGGGAAATCTGAAAAATTTTATTGCAATACTCTCGTTTTCGAAATATCTGGTGTCCCCCTTTGAAAAATTTTATATGATCTATGAAGAATACTGTTTCAATATTATCAGTTACTTTAATGTGATTGTTAGGTCATTTACAGTTGTTGTCTAAATAAATAAATAGTAAATAAGTAAAATAAGGAAATACATAATTATAATAAGGAAAATACTTTCTAATAACACCCTATAATAAAGTTATATGTGATCATGATAACATTTTTCGAGATCATATGAATTAGTCATTCAAATTCTCATTAATTAAATTATCTATAGTGAAAATAAAAAAAATGTACTTATAATTAATACTTCCCAAACTTGTCGCTATTTTATTATACTAGGGTGTTCAAAAAGTGATGCAAACTTATAAGAAAATGAGTTTGTTGTTGAAGGTGGCCTCCATTAGGTGATACAAAATTCAATATGATGTTGCATGCTCTTAAAACACATACTATAACATTTGATGAGGAATTGTAGCGACACATCGTTCAACTTCGTTATGCAATTTGGGAATGATGTAAGGATGAGTTTTGTAAGCAGCAACCTTAAGGTGTCCCCACAAGAAAAAGTCAGGGGCAGATAAATCAGGAGACTGAGGGGGCTAACAATCCCTTAGAAATCTCTTGTCCATGAAGACACTGGGCCAAGAAAATCATAGTGTTCTTGGCTATATGAGCCACAGCATTGTCCTGCTGAAAACACGTTTGCTGTAGCCAATCAGCAGATATAATGCTTAGAAATTGTTGTACCGTCTGTGTGTAGTGTAGTGTTCACTGTTCCCTGTGCTGTGAAAGAATGTCATGAAGTTTCACCTGTGTGACATGGCACACTAAACACCTACTTTTTGTCCATGCAGATGAGACTCATGCAGTTAATGGGGATTTTCCATACACCAAATGTGTGAATTTAGTGTATTCACATATCTATCAAGGTGGAACCATGCCTCATCAGACCGAAACCAATCAGCAAGTGCTTCCCCATCTGCGTTACAGATGACATGAACCACTGATGGAAAGCTACATGTTTTCCAGTGTCTGTAGGTAACAACTTGTGAACAACACGAATTCTGCATGGATGCATCACTAAACACTTATGCATTGCAGTATGGGCACTACAAACAGAGAGACTGGACTGGCAGAATAGGCATCGCACAGGCTTCTTGGGACTAACAGAATATGCAGCTTGCATGTCGATCAACTTTTCTGATGTTAGCACTTTTGGTCAACAACTTTTGGCTGCATCTGCTACATTCCCTGTCACTTAAAACATCTTATACAGCTGCTTGATGGAGGACCTGTATGGTGCATTCACACCATACTTTTCTGTGAAGGCATTCTGGATATGGGCATAACTGGCAGACCTAATATATCAGGTGACAACAAATATTCTCTGCTGAATTGTATAACCTGCTACAAAAGAAGGAAACATTCTTCCATAACATTGCGTCACATTCTGAACACATTGTATTACCAAAGAATGTTAACTGTAAAAATATTCTTGAAAATTTTTGTTTGTTTTTTTTAATTGTTCATCTCCACTTGCACTTCTACAGTGAATCCATACCATCATTAGCAGATAGAAATGGCCAGGCAGCAAGAAGTATCAGTGAAAATTAACCTACTAAACAGCAAACAGTTTTTAAAAACAATCTTTGTATGCTGTCTGTAACATGTGAATTTTAACATAGAATTTATTTTAATAAGTCATAACATTAAAATGTAAATTGGATAAAAACATGCTGTCATGAAGTAAGTATTCATAACATATTGTTTTTTCTTGCCCAATAGGAGCCCATCACACTTAGAACTACAAAAATAGAATTAAGAAATAGTGTTGTGATGACAAGCAGATTATATGTATTTGAACTCTTTTATAATTTCTTTACATTCTTTTATAATTCTATCTGTAATCCACTGAGGCCTTGATACTTAACTGCAACACTTATGCGCCTAAAAATAAGATTAATTGTAAATTGTTATAATTTTTTAACTCACATCTGGAAGAAGAAGCTCAGTTGAAATTTTTTGACCATTCACATCACTGACAACATTGTTGGTGGATGTAAGAACCATCTGAACTCATAAATTTTAAATAAAGACCTAGCTGATAGCTGAATACCCACTTTTTGCTGTGCAGAGGAGACTCGTGCAGCTGATGTGGATTTTCGTACACCAAAAGTTTGAATTCAGTACATTTTCATATCCATCAAGGTGGAACCATGCCTTGTCAGACCAAAACCAATCATCGAGTTCTTCTCCATCTGACATTACAAATGACATGGACCACTGGCAGAAAGCTACGTTTTCCAGTGTCTGCAGGTAACAACTCGTGAACAACACGAATTCTGTGCTGATGCATCTTTAAACATTTGTACAATGCTGTGTGGGCACTACCAACAAACAGATCAGACTGATTAGATAGGCATTACACATACTTCTTGGGACTAACCGAATATGCAGCTTGCACATCGATAAGGTTTTCTGGTATTAGCACTTTCAGTTGACCACTTTTGTCTGCATCTGCTGCATTCCCCTGTCTCTTGGAACTTGTCATATAGCCACTTGATGGAGGACTTGTTTGGTGCATGCACACTATATTTTTCTGTGAGGCATGGATCTGGGCAATACTGGCAGCATCTAATATATTGGGAAACAATAACATTCTCTGCTGCATTATTTAACTCATTTTCCTCAATTAAATCTACTACAAAAGGAGGAAACATTCTTCCATAAGGCTGTCACTTTTTGAACACACTAAGAATCATATCAATTACTCAAAATAATTTTTTCATGTTTATTTTAGTTCATTGTTGACTTTTCTCAACGAGTTTAAATACCAGTTTACCTTACTTAATATACTCAATTAATACTATTACAGAAAAATTACTGATTTAGTAACTCACTACTTGATTTAATACCAAATTTAAAGTCAATCTATTAAAAGTTAAGATCGAATGTTATATTTAACTGAGTAGAAACCAAAAAAAATCACTTAATTTCTACATTATAAAAAGTCCAAAAGTAATATTACTGTCCTCTAGTAAATCTACAGATAAAATTTATACTTGTGTGTTTTTAAGAAAAAAACTTTTAAATGTGGTATTTTTATAACTGAAAATTTGCTCCGTAGTATAATCAGGGGTAAAGAATCTGTTCAAGAATGTTTAATGACAAACAGTTTCTTTGGCTATGCTTTTTAATGAACCTGCCCCGTCGATTATACATTCTCTAATTCTCCAAATTTAGAACAACCTTCAGATCTTCAGTCCTCTTCTTCCTTTTCTCCTTTTCCCATTTACAGTAACCTCCATCACAATGGTTAACATTCTTTTTCCTCTTAATTTATGACCAATCCAGTTAAAAGAAGGAAGGACAACTGCCCTTCCTCCTTTTAACCGTTTCCAGTAGTGTTCTTTTTTCCTTTACTCTTTTCAATACATCCTTGTTTCTAGCCACTTAATCTTCCCATTCTTATTCACATCCACAGTTCTGTAGCTTCAATCTTATTCTTCTCTCCACTACCCAATATCCATGCTTCGCATTTGTATAAAAGCACTCTCCGTACATAAGACTTAACCAGTCTTTTCTTTAGATACAAGTCTATTTTGCTATAAAGCAGTTTTTTCTTACTAAAGGCCTCCTTTGCCGTATTCTTGATCTTAATTTCTATATCACCCTCCCAATTATCATTTCACATGCTTTCAGATATCTGTATTTCTCAATTTCTTCTGCCTTCCTTTCTTTTGTTTGCACTTTCATATTCTCTTTGTCATTGATTCTCATAACTTTTAATGAGAATCAATATTAATTCCCTATATTAATTTTCATGCCATATTCCTTCATCACTTCCTTTAATCTAAATATCATCTTCTGCAGGATTTTATTGTCATTTGTCAGTAACACTATGTCATCCAGAAATCTTATACAAATAATCTTCTGACTTTCAATACTTACTCTTTCCCCATCCCACTTTACATTCTAAAATATGTCTACACAAAGATTAAAAAAAACTCATGCAGACACCACATGACGTCCTTATATGCCTATTAAATTACATACACACATTTTTTTAAAATGAAAAGTACATAAAATTTTATTTCATTAATAACTTCTGATATTTTTTAAAAATATTTTTTATTGTTATTATTGAATTATTATTTATTGTAGATTTTTTTTTACAATGAGAGGTTAATATTAATAAATCAATACATTTAAATTAAAAAAAAGGAGATGAAGTTTGATTTGAACTGATGTGCCTTGTAAGATTCAAATATATCATTAATTAAATTTTATGTGGCTATAACTTTGGAACCAATGAAAATAAATGCCACTTATGATATATCGTTGAAAAGCTCTCAATTAGGGCTTACTAATGCCGTTAAGAAAAATCCAAATTTGTTTGGATTCTGGGCTTTTTTGGACACCTGTGGTTTAGTCAATTGCAATCAAAGGAGAGGAGCACAGCTAGATTTTACATCAGTCTTAAATCCAAAAATTCAACATTCTTTGGCTAATCATTTTTGAGTTGTGCGAGATGCATACATACATACAGACGTCATGCTGAAACTAATTAAAATGGATTCAGGTATGGTCAAAATGAATGTTTCTGTTGAAATCTGAAATTTCTTGTGATCACAATACTTCCTTTACTTTGCACAAGGCAGTAAAAACGCGAGAGACAAACAGCACCCTTATCTTACTCTTTTACCCAACTCTATCCAATCTGTAAGGCTGTTGTTTACTTTTGCAGTTGCTTCTTGGTTTAATTAAAATTCATTAATGACACTTCTGTCTTTCCAACCTACTCTTTTTTCTTTTAGAATTTCCATGAGCTTGTCCCTCTTAACTCTATCAAAGGCTTTCTTCATATCTATAAAATATAAACTACTTCCTTTCCCCTTTTCCTGTACCTTTTGCCGATCATCTTGACCAGTCCAATAGCATTCGTAGTTCCTTTCCCTCTTTTGAAACCAAACTGTTGTTCCCAACTGTTCTCTTGCATTATTTTTAAATTTCATTTCAGTACCTTTAGCAATATTTTCACATCATGTGAAATTAGACTTATAGTTCTGTGCCCTACACATCATTTTGTGCCCACATTCTTTAGTAAGGTAATCATAACTGTCTTCATAAAGTCCTCTGGCCACACTCCATGATCGTATATTTTATTAGACATGATTGCTATTTCTTTAAACCTTCCTCTTTCAGACATTTAAAGAGTTTTACAGGTAGTTCATCAATCCCCAGTGATTTTCGGTTTTTCATTAACTTTATTGCTTCCGTTACTTCCATAAATAATATTGGTTGGAAATAGCAAGCTCGTTTACATCATACTCTAATTTTATTGTCAAATCCTTTGGTTTCTCATCTGTCATGTATAGGTTCTTCCTATATTCTTCCCATTTATTCTTCAACTTTTTCTTCCTTGTACACTTCCATACCATCCTTACCTTCAATTTCTCTCATTTTACCTCTACCAATATATTTATTCCCTGTAATAACTTTTTAATTTCTTATATATATATCAAGTCATTTTGCCTTTTTCTTTCTAGATTTTCACTAGCCTCACATTCTTGCCTCAACCAACTTTCTTTAGCTTTCTGTAATTCTCTCCATAACTCATGATTTAATTTCCTGTAGGAAATCGAAAGTAAAATTGTTATCATCTGAAAAATTTACTGTCCAGTATGTAATTTTACAATTCTTTCTAGTAAATTTACCAGTTTAACTGTCATCACTGGTAAAATTACTAACTTTGGAGGAAATACATACTCTGCTCATTATTTTTATATGTTTAGCAAACATGTTTACATGTTTAGCATTATTTTTTTATGAGTAGCACAAAACCAATTTGTCACTTGAGCATGCATTTAAAAGAATAAATGATTGTATCTTTTAATAAATTTTGAAATTTAGAACACTGTACTTTACAAATTATACATTTTTTGTTGATGATTTTTCTTTAAATAAGAAATATCATCATTATTAACAGTTAGCATTATAAAACTAAAAGTAATGGATTTCTGTGCCTTTTTTTTACAAATATTAAATTTACTATCCGAGAACTGAATTTTACTATTTTAGATTAGGAAATGGGGCTCTTATAAGTTAGAATACTTATATTAAAATTTCTAAATATATTTCATTTTCTCCAAGTGATTACCATAATTTCAAGAAAAAACATAATAAATGTGAAAAAAGTAAATAATTGAACATTTAAGGCAGGATGTCAGTATGAGAGTATTGCAATAAAATTTTTCAGATTGTCCTATACCAACGACATCTCCCTGAACTAGTTGTTCAGTATTAAACATATTAGTTCTAAATTTACTGAGACATTCTGGTTTGGAGTAAAGTACTGGCATACAGCAATGATATCATTAGTTTTTGTCACAGTGCAATTTTGAAAAAATACTTATCTGGTGTTCTCCTTCTTTTACATTGCAAATGTTTTTGAGGAGTAATTAAATTTGTCTTCTCAAAAAAGGTAATAAGGGATTGAAAAACTTAAATTTTGGATTAATGTGTCCCTTCATATTAGTCATCCCTTAATATGAACTCAAAGTTTAGTTAAAATTGAACAAGGCATTTTTGCAGTGTTTAGTTTCAGTAGCTATCGCTTAGTTTCAGTTTCTCTAAAAAGTGTACCTTTCCTTGGAAAAGAAAACCTAGCTTTGAGTGTTTCATCTAAACATACTAAAAGTCAGTTTAGTTATGATTGGGCTGTTTCAAAGTTACTTTAAAGCTACTTTATGAATATCAGAGAGCATTACTTACCCCAGAAGTAGTGGCTCTCTGAAAATTACAATTAGTTTTGAGTATTTTTACACAAACTGCTATCAATCAAAGAGTTTGAATAGCAGTCACTTATGCATGAAGAAGTAATATAATTCAATTTCTGCCAAGTAAATAAAATGTAGCTTTAACTTCTGCTTAAACATCCTCAGCATAAATATTCCAGTGTACTTCAAATGTTTACCAATGTTTTAAAGTAAAAGTACAAGATAGGCCGAAACACACAAATCAAAGTTTGCATTCTCTTATATTTTTTTTGGAAAACAGAAATTAAGTTCACAGAATATGATACTTCCAAAAATTTACTGGGGCGCCTTCCATTTCATCATTAGGCTTTCCTTAATTCAGAAACTCTGATATTAGAGTTCAGTATTTTGTAGAAACAATCCATTTTTTATTGGTATTTACAGCAAAAGTAATAGGAAATTAATTTTGAATTATTGATTCAGTTCCATGTAGGTTTTGTTGGAATAATATCTACTGGACTCATAAGGCAGCTGAAGTGTATGGAGGCTTGCTCTGTTTATGTCATCCAAGTGAAGCTGGGTGTGCAGTAACTTGTTTAAAAATAAATCTTTATCAGATTCAATAAGTTGTAATGGTATGTTTATTTTCAAATATGATTTGAGACAGCCACAGAGAATTAAAGTAACAGAAATTCTGTTATATTGAATAAATTGCATTAGAGTAAGATTTTTATAAACCTATCTTAGAAATCAATATTTGCAATAATATTGTTGGTCAGAAATTCCTTATTTCATGTAAAAATAATCAATAGCTCTTAAATTTAATAAAATGTGTTTGTACTTTAATGTGTATAAACTTAAGTTTTGCTGTGTTTTATGTACAGATGGATATATTTTCATTTTTCATTTTCTTTCTTGGAAGTTTAAAATCAGCTTGGAATTATGCAGATGTTCCTGGAGTAAAAGCTTGCTTTAATCTTTATCCTTTGCATGGTTTTGCTAATCAAGATCCTTCAACTAGTCCATATAGAATTTATTTTGATGAGGATTTTGTGCACACGAACGATGTAATCAAAGTTACAATTAATGGAACACAACCATTTAAAGGTTTTTTGATCGAAGCAAGAACTAAACTTTCTAGTATTGAACTTCAAGGAAGATTTTTGAATACTGAAGATGCTGTTAACATGCACTGCGGACATGGTAGGGAGGTAATAACAAGTTTTGTATTATACATTTTGTATCATATGCTTGAATGTTGTTTTAATGAATTTGAATTTGGTAAAATATTGAATGAAATTTTTATGTATATTTTTCAATGCAATTTTGTAAAATTGATTATACACTTTTTCATAGTCAAGAGGGACTTGATGCTATTCTGAGAACTACATATTCACAAAAATGCAATCATTTTATATCCAAAAATCTCCAAATATCTTGAATATCTGGTGCTTCCTGGTAAAATTAAGTAAGAATAAAATGTCAACAGATAATGCAAATTTTAATAATCTAGTTCCTGTAGAAAACTATAATTCAATAATGGTTGAGTAATTTTTATGTACGTTTTTGAAATTTATTAATGGCTAAAAACTGTAAGAGTTGAAATCGTTTAAGAAATACTGCAGTCACCTGGTTTTTGATTTTACATTATCTTAAGAGTTTTGGTTTCCAATTTACTTGTAATTATATTGTTCTTGTGGATTAGCTGCTGAACTGTCACTTGGCTAAAATCCAATACGTTTCTGAATAAGTTAGCTCGTACTGAGGTTTTATGCTTGGCTAATGATATGGTAATGTTGCAGTTCTTCAGTCTTAAAACATAACCTACCAGGTTGGTGTAGTGGTGAACACGTCTTCCCAAAACATCTGATTTGAAAGTGGAGAGTTCCAACATTCAAGTCCTAGTACAGGCATTACTTTTATATGTATTTGAATACTTGATCGTGGATACTGGTGTTCTTTGGTGGTTGGGTTTCAATTAACCACACATCTCAGGAATGGTCGAACTGAGACTGTACAAGACTACACTTCATTTACACTCATACATATCATTCTCATTCATCCTCTGAAATAATACCTGAACGGTGATTCCTGGAGGCTAAACAAGAAAAGAAAGAAAAGTCTTTAAAACATAGTTGAAGAGGCGTACATAGATGTTTTGATTCATCACATCCCAACTTCTTTCTTGATTCTGTGTCCAAAACCAATGGTGACGATTAATGTTCTTCAAATGAATTCAAAGGGTCAGGAGGAAATAAATTCTGAGATTGTCATAAAATTTAACAACTCCATTTTTTTACTGATCACTTTTTTTAGATGTTTATTTCTTGGTTATAATGTTTTTTTTTTTAGATGATTGGCCTATTTTTGTATATTATTTGGTTTTCAACAATGGGAAACCATTTGTTAATGTAATTCAAAGTCATACCAAGACATATATAGCATATCTAACTGAGGTACAAATGAAATCCATTTTCAAATATTTTTCTTCATTTCACTTATAAAAATGTTTCTGGTGCTTAATTCTGTTGCATTTACATCCATATTTCTCCTAAAAGTTTAAAACTGAAATGACACTTTTTTCACTTTTTTTGCGTAGATTTTTTTCTATATTGGTCACATTTGTTGATGAGATTATCATATCTTATTTGCTAATGATCTCATCTCAATTGTATCACTGCATTTATCTAATTTATTTATCTTTTTATGATCAAAACTTCTATTTCACTCTGGTTGTTTAGATTCCTAAATTTTTTGTGGTATTAGCAGCTTTTGATTTCATTTATTTGTATTTCTATTGAATAGACAACTAGTTATTCCTATTTCCCTGTTTTATTCTATACCTAGGATTTCGTCATCACTAACATTTTCTAACGCTATATTATTATTTTTTTTTTTTACTGATGAGTTAATTCCAACACAGAGACTTAAAAAGAACCTTGTATTTGGACATTTTTAGTGTATGAAAAATACCAGATTTAATTGAGGTTGGAACCCAGGACTTCAGGATGAACAGTCAAGACACACCCACTTTACAGAAAATGGCAATTTTTTAAATTTTATTTTGTCTTTATTTACTTGTATCTGTAATATTACAAGTATTAGAAAATTCAAATTGCATTAAAATTACTACACAAAAAAAATTCTTTTATCACAATACTATACATAAGTCAGAATTAATATTTATTTTTTTCGATTCTCAAGTGATAATTCCAAGTTTTTTCAAAATAATAATAATTTTTTTTTTTTGCGGAGGGAGGTAGAAATGCATTTACGCACGGAATGTTGGATTTCCACTGATGGTATTATCCAATCATCATCAGCAGACTACCGTCTAAAACCACTTACTTCCCTTTTCTTTCGATTTCTCTTTCCCTTTCGGTTTCGACCCGGAATCGTTTAGCACATTACGTTTACTTCCAGCCGAGTCCTCCTATACTAGCCTGAGAAGGCCTACCTAATTTTCAGGGCTATCCAGGTCACCCTTCTTGGTGCTGAGAATGCTGTCGACGAATCGGGCTACACTCTCCCAGCTGCTCAGGTTACGGAGTATCATCGTAAACACATTGTGGGGGCGCAGTATTCAGAGATCCGTCTCTAGTGTCCCTCGATCTGCCGTCCACCGAGCACATTTGTAAAAGGTGTGCTCGGCGTTGTCTCGTACACCGGGTAATAGAGGCAGCTGGGGGACGCGGCGTTTCCCTATGACATTCAGACGATTAAGGATCAATTTTTAATTAATGATTAAAAGGGCCCGAATCATGTCGCTCCACTGTGCAGAGTTGAAAGCGTTTTTAAAGTCCAATGTAAAGAGAACGCCAACACGTCGCGAAAAATGGTTGTGGTTGTCTGCTCGTTGCACTGCCTCAACAACATCTTGAACTGCATTTAGGGCCGACCGACCGTGCCGAAACCGTACTGATTAGATGACAGGCCACCTATATGATTCATTGCCGCAACCAGTCTTTTCTTTAACAGTTTCTTCAATACCTTCCCAGCTGTGTCAAGCATACACAATGGGGGTTAGGAGGACGGCGACTCCTGGGTCTCCTTTGCCATTGGGAATCAGCGCAAGACGCGCGGTCTTCCATCTGGTGTTGAAAGCCTCTCTAGACATGCATTATTTATGTCTAGAAGCAGACGGGCCTGCAGCGCCATACAAGCTTGATCATTTTCTGCCTTTCAGCGACCGTAGGACTCTCTCCAGTTCCTCCATTGAGAAGAGCGAGAAGTCGCCGAATAATAATAATAATCTCCAGAAGAGAAGTCCCGCCGTGGTTGATGTCTACGGTGAAGGGCCGCATAGACTTGAAGGAGAAGATAGAGCAGGCCAGACGTTTATAATCCAAATGCTTTTCGACGACTGATTGCAGAATTTAAAAATTTCACCATGTATTCACTGTTGGGTTGAAGACTGAGGACGGCGTCGGAAGCTTGTTAGTCGTATATGACGAATCCCACTTTTGGGGCTTATCTGCAATAGCCAGTATCGCAATTCAACAAGTTCTTCGTTATGTATTACATTACAACTATGAGAGACTGCTTCTCTGCTCAGATTCCTTAAGTGCATTCACTGCTTTAAGCAGTGGATTCTTGCATGATGTATTTGTTCAGGACATATTGGCAGCATTTAAAAACCTTAAAGATAACTGCAAACAATGCATCTTGATATGGACACCTGGCCACGTCGGTATTTCTGGTAATGAAGCAGTTGATAAAGCAGCCAAACAAGCGGCAAACAAACAAGTTCGATATTACATTAGTTCGACTGGATGGCTTTAAAAACTACAGTAAACAAGTCGTAAGAAAGGAATTGATAAGGAGGTGGGGTGCGCTTACTACGAGGCTTAATTGCATTAATAATACCTATCTCACTTCACATTAAAACAGAAAAGCAGACCAATTCGTCAAGAAGAAGTACCCCTTACAAGGCTTCGAATAGGTCACACCAGACTTTTTTTTCCGTAGGAAGTGGGAACATTTAGCTGAACCAAACGCCCAGCAGCCCGCACATACTGAGTGTGTGGGGTTCACCGCCTATGCGGTGGGACCCACTAAAAACCCACTCCCTCACGCAGGGTGGTGCTGGAATTAACGTAAAGGCATAACATCAGCACCACCTGCGTCACAGGCACACTTCTCATACACATCAATATTTACATAACACATTCAGACAATATTTACACTCAATATTTACAATTAATAATATATACAACTCAGAATTCATAATAATTAATAATATATAATATATACATCTCAACCCCGTAGGGGGAAGACGCCCACCTTGTGACGTTACCGGTCACCGCACCACCCCTTCCCTTCCAAGCCCTGAGGGGCTTTACCGGAGGTCGTCTTTAGACTCTCTAACTAACTACAACTTACAGTCAACAGCCAGGCCTCGGTTGGGATGACACCGATGTAAATGCCTCAGCAGACATTTGCATCAGTAAATACATATAAAATTTCGCCTTAACATAGGCCTTAAACGGTCATCTTCACATCCAACCCAACATGATTCCCTCAAACTAACTAGCCGAAACCGCGGAAGCGCGAACCCCACGCCTACTTGACAACACTGTTCGTGACTGTGAATGCCTCAGAAAACGAACCAGTTTAAAGTTAAATCAGTGCTACACTCATACCAATCAAAATTGTGTTTTACGCAACATAGAAATTCAGACCTACACCCACATAAGTCGACCAGTTTAGGTCACCTAACAAGGGGAACGCAACCTCACTCCGGTCCGCGCAGGAGCCAGGGACAAACCCCGTACCCCCACCTGGTCCCATCATGGTGTCTCGCGTGGCATTAACAAGTCTCGATCAGGACCGCCACCGGCAGAGGAAAGCCACCCCCCCGGTCGCACGGGCCACAATTCCTCGGCAGCGCAGCCACCCCCATTAGCGAGAGCCCCAAATCGAATCACAAACAATACTATAACCGTGGCACAATGCCAGTGCGCCTACTTCCAACCAATCCAATGGCCACTCGGGATCTTACCA
This sequence comes from Lycorma delicatula, assembly GCF_047948215.1. Lineage (NCBI taxonomy): Eukaryota > Metazoa > Arthropoda > Insecta > Hemiptera > Fulgoridae > Lycorma > Lycorma delicatula. The sequence continues at coordinate 30,541,643 of NC_134456.1, forward strand.
CGATCGAGTAGCTCGATCAAACTCCCTCTGCAGACCTACACACCGCAAGGACGTGAAGAAAACCAGCCACTATAGACCATTCCTCGCGGATCATCCAGTTGGTACGGAGATCCAGAAAGGAATGTATTCTCTCAAGTACCCTAACAGCTCGTGAATGTTCGACCTCGTATCGGGGACAGACGTAGAGGGTGTGGTCCACTGTATCATTAGTCCCGCAATCCGGGTATTGACCGAATCCACCAAACGAAACCTAACCAAATTCGCCCTTAAGACACCATGCCCGGAGAAAAACTGTGTGATATACCGATTGGGGGAGACCCATCTAGCACCCTTATAAAATACTAGGCACACGCAGTTCATCCCCACCTCACCCATTGAATGCATTAGCAACATTCAAGAAAACGATCAGGGGAATCTTTCTCACATTCCTAGACCCCTGGCCGCGCCACCACCACCTCTGTTACTTTTTTAACAGCATTCACTGCTCTTCTTCCTTTACGGAAGCCATATTGATTGTCCGAGAATCCCCCAGTTCTCTCTAACTCTTCCTGCAGCTTGTTTACCAGAATAACTTAAAAAGGTTTTTCCAGACTAGATCAACTAGTAATTTTTTTGCAGAGCGACTTCTCTTTCTTCTCTCCTTCCTATTCTCCTCTGTCGCTGCAGCCTCAATTAACTCACTTGCCGTTGAGCCCTTGGAGCTGCATGCGTACTGAAGCGCCTGCTGTTGCATATTCCGGCTTCTTTTAACCATTTTCCCGGTAACAGAGCTTACACGCAATTGCTTACACTCAGCTATATAATAGCTTACCTATATAAGCTACTAATAGTCTCATAGCAGTAGTCTGTTATCAAGGAGATAATCAACTGTTTTCCATTATCACTAAAATTATAATTAATTAAAATTAGTGTACTTCTAAAAATGTTAAATATAATCAACGTAGATAACAGTTAACAATACTTAAACTACACGATAAGAAATAAAATTCTGATAGTCCACACTGCATTACAAACGCACACACTAACACACAGAGAACAATGAAAAGCAATTTTAAACCTTATTGCGAACCGACAATAAAGCTATAAAAAAACAAAAACACTACAAACAAAGGTCGTCCGTTATCCAAACTCTTTGTATATATGAAAAACACGTCCAAATAATCAACCACAGTTACCAATGTGCAGTCCCATACAGAAAACCCGCAAAATCCGATCCAAAACTAAATAAACACAGAGCAATATAGATCACGTCTACACTCAACAAAATCTCCCACTCGACTCCCAGATCACATCAGACTTACTTCGACCTATATGATAACAGGAGAATAGAGACTAATATGTGAAAGCTATGACACATATCTCACAGTGAAACATATAATAGAAGAGTACACATTGTAAAGAGACCTCAAAGTGAGGCTCAATCTAACCGAGAAATCGGCTCATGATTTATCATATAATGAGAAAAGAAAAAAGAAATTGATCGAGTTTCTCAGAGGAAGCCGTTTGTTGTAGCGATTATTAGTCATTCATTATCATAAATAATTCGTTGAAACCAATTTAATTGTGTTTGTGTCTTAACTCTAATTCTGTTTTCTCCAGTTTTGAGTTTTGGTGTTTTTAGTGTAGTTGACGAATCTATTTAAGAATGTGTTTTAATAGTTGCAGACCTAGTCACTTTCATAAGAGAGGGAGTGCTTTTAATTTGTGACAAGGGCTAATAACCATAACAGTCGATGTCCACTATTTTCCGAAAAAAAAAAATAATAATAATGCCCGGATAAATTCAACCCTATGTCCGTGCAACAAAATCTACGCACACGTCCGGGGCGGGCAACATGGTTCTTCGGTACCTGCACTTATGTCGGCCAACGGGGAAATAGTCTTGCTCAGGAACTACGTTTGGAGTATGGGATTGGCGGTCCCGAGCTTTCGAGCTGGTTGTGGTTGTGCTTCTCGGTTTCGTTGGTTGCAGTGGAGGTGGGAAGCATGACCGTGATCTGTTTGCCGACTCTGGGCGGAGTGTAGACTGGGAGTGTCTATCCCTCTGCTTGGTTGTGGAGCCGGGTTGAGGGTGAGCTTGCTCTGCCGAAGTCTTACTAGATGTGTCCAGTGTGTGTCAGTCACTTAGGTCCTTGGCAGGGTTGTCCCATGAGTAAGGGTAGCGGAGGAGCCCTTACTGCTGCGTGTGAGCCCTGAGATGTCGGTAACGTGGGTCAGGCAGTACCTGACTCCCTGGCCCGGGTTAAATTTATGGCAGGCGGCTGACTGGGGGAACCCAGGCAGGATCAATAATCTGGGGCACGCCCAACCGTCTCTTCGCTCACACCTTGCAACATATTGACTGGCGAAGCATAGACCATGGAAACAACAACCTCCACAACTTCCGTGGCAAAGGGTCCAAGTAAAAACTCTCGTTCTGGAGAACCTCGTTCTTCGGTAGCGAAGAGGAGGAAGTGTTAAGTTTAGTGATAAGGAAGAGTTTATAGTTCTAGAAAAGAAGGATCGAACTAAGCTTCGACCTAATAATGGAGGACCTATTCCTAAGTATTTAATAATAACGAGAAAGGATGGTGATTTTCTAAGATCAGCGCATTCGTGATAGCTCGTGGCATCACCGAAACAGGTGGATACAAGGAAGACTCCGACGGGATTATTTGTTGAAACCGTTAACGACTTACAGTCGTCTCGATTAATAAAAGCAAAGAAGATTCGACGTTGAGGTTGTACCCCACGGTACTCTAATTACCTCTAAAGAAGTAGTTGTGTGCAGAGATTTGCTTAACTCCACCATGAAATTGTTGATGAACTTTACGGATAGGAAGTCATTGCATGGCGACGGCTAAACACTCGACGAAACGAAGAACTCTTCGTCACACGTGTTAACATTTAACAGACCTAAATGTCCGGAGAAAATCAGGTTTTCATTGGCTTGATGTGCGTCCGTTCATCTCAACACCGTTGCGGTGTTTCAGATGTCAAAAATTCGGACACACGGCTGCGAGATGCACGAGGAAACAGATTTGCATGTATGCCAACCCGTTGCACCCGAATGATCCGTGCAGGGATCCGCCGATATGTGTAAACTGTAGTGGACAACATAGCGCAGGATCAAGGAATTGTCCAAAATATAAGGAAGAAATTACGATTCAGGAAGTAAAGATCGTTCAGAAGGTCAATTATTTTGAAGCTAGGAAAATCGTGCATAGCAGAACGCCAAAGACCACGACTTATGTACAGGTTGCTGCTGCTCCTGCAGTTACGTCAAACCAAAGGACGTGGTAACAGAACTGGCGCCAGTCTTAACAACATTGGTAGAAAGAATAATTGATCAGAAATTAAAGTACTGAACATTTAGGGACAGCAGCCCAAAGTTGTTTAAAACAAAAGCAGACCTGCCAAAACAACAGTGTCTTACTTCATCGAAAAATGAGCCCACGATTAATTCAAAGACTATGCAATTTCAAACAAAAATGAACCTGAAATTAAAGTTCAAATTGAACAAATCTCAACTCCGGTTCCCGTGAAACCGGAAATACCAATCTTAGAAAAGGAAGATTTAAGAAAAACTACAATGGAGCCTCCGAAATCACAGAGGTCTTTAGCTGAGAGGGCGAGACACTCGGCCGCCTCACATGTTTTTGCAGTGAGTACATCTAGTCTCGACTGTGATGTGCTTCTGGCTGCACCAATGGAGCCGGTGTCATCCGATATCGGCAGCAGGAGTTCCTTCCCGTTTTTCACCGGAGGAACTGAAGGATCGATTTCGGATGAATCAGACGCCGCAGAATTTGATATCGAGGTCTTCAGGAAAATAGAGAACAAGAAAAAAGGATGGCCTAAAGGGAAACCAAGGTGATAGATTTAAGTAAGAGAAAGATCAAATATTTCAATCAAGAATTTTATAATTAAATATATTTTTTAATATTTTATTAATATAGATTTTTGAGGTTTTAATGTAAGTGTTTTTTATGTGATGTTAAATGGCAAGGGCCCTTTACACCCTTGTCATACTTCGTTTAATAGATTCTTTGATGTGTGTTTTAATTTTCATCACAGACAAGTTCATGTTTTTAGAGTTTTGAATAAATTTCGTAATAAATGGCTAGAAAGATTTTAAAATGACAAGGGCCTTTACACCCTTGTTATGATGTGTTTTCGGGGTTTTCAATAAACATTGACCAATATTTTTAAATGCTCTTTTTGACAAGACAAGTCCTTGACTATGTCACCTGTGTTCTGTTTTCCGGGGAGGAAAAGATATTTTGTCTATTGACTACGTCGCTAGCGTTTTTACCAGGAGAGAATAACTAGTTTTCCTTTTTTGTTGTGGAAGGGGCTAATGACTATAGCAGTCGATGCCCCTGAAGTTAAAAAAAAAAAACAAAAACATAATAATGCCCTTCCTTTCCTTTCCTTTCTTTTTCCTGTTTAGCCTCCGGTAACTACCGTTTAGATAATACTTCAGAGGATGATATGTATGAGTGTAAATGAAGTGTAGTCTTGTACATTCTCAGTTCGATCATTCCTAAGATGTGTGGTTAATTGAAACCCAACCACCAAAGAACACCGGTATCCACGATCTAGTATTCAAATCCATGTAAAAATAACTGGCTTTACTAGGACTTGAACGCTGGAACTCTCGACTTCCAAATCAGCTGATTTGGAAAGACGCGTTCACCACTAGACCAACCTGGTGGGTTACATAATAATGCCCTGAGGTAGATAATTCCCACGTCCAGAACTTAACACCTACGTTCCTCGTCCAGGGCGGAAACAGCTGTACATAAGTACGATTGTTAATGTTGGCCAACAGGGCTCCGAGTAATTTCCTCGGAGATGGAAAATTTTCTGCCTAATTCCACCTTCAGGACGTATTCAAAGACTGGATTTTTCGGCTACCTATAGATACGAAAAGTTAATTGATTAAAGAAATGGATTCACACCATCTTTACAGCTGGGGATGTGGTGGCCAGGGTTGAAGTGATTGCAGGGGTAACGGAGGCTCTTTCGCTGTCCATATGCCCCCCGCGATGGCAAGCATGTAGCTAAGGTGCCCATGTATGTCGGTGCATCGGAGCCCTGAAAACTACGGTATGTAGGAGCCTGGAGTCAGTGCAGAGATTGTGCATCCGCTCTCTGCCAGGACATATACCGGTTCCACCGCAGTACCGGACCGGACCTCCAAGGTTGGTATCCCTGGAGTGAGGGTGTACCCCGGTGGCTAGCCTTGCTACAGAAGGGATTAAATTATCATGCAGCATGAGCAAACTAACGTAACAGAGGGCTCAAGAAAATATCCACGTTTGGAACCAGCCGTTCACCTGAGGCGAAACGGAGAAAGAGTGCTAAGTCAAGACGGCTAGAAAATGATGCTAAGCGCTTGCAAAGAGCTTTTTTCAAGAGTAATGTACCAAAACCAAAGTATTTGGTTATTACGAAGATGGAAATTTCTCGAGGGTAACCCCTTTTCTCATTGCTCGAGAAATAACTAAATGTGCTGTAGGTGTAGTTAAAGAAATAAGAAAAACTTATAATGTAATGCGTATTGAGACTACTAATGATGCACAGTCACAGAGAATCCTAGGGCTCAAGAATATTGGTGATTTTGCTGTGCATGTCGATCCGTACGGCGCCCTCAATACCTCAAAGGATGTTGTGGTCTGTCGAGATCTTCTGAATTGCACAGAGCAGGAAATAGTCGAGGACAATTCCTCGACTATTTCACTCTATCACTCCTTGTGGTTTCAATGACACCACAAGGAGTAATAGAGCGCCGCAGGTAGAACATAAGAAGAAAGGCGAGGTTCTACCTTCTGCTTCTCATGTCCTCACCTTTAACCGACCAACAACGCTGGAGAAAGTTCGTGCAGGAATTCACCGTTTGGATGTGCGGGTTTTTGTACCACAACCTTGAGGTGCTTCAAGTGCCAACGCTTTAGCCACACTGCTGCCAGATGGGAGAGACCGCAAATATGAGTGTGCGGTGAAAAGGTTCATGAGGGGGAGCCTCCTTCATGTATAAATTATAAAGGAACGCATTCATGCAGATCCTGAAACTGTCCTGTTTTCAAGGATGAAGTAGCTGTGCAGGAAGTAAAAACCATACAGAAAATGAGCTACTTTGAAGCAAAGAAAATTGTAAATGTCTGCAAGTCTAGAGCAACAATAACTTATGCTCAGGCTGCAGCTGTTGTTCCTGCTCCTGCTCCAGTTGCTGTCGATGAAAACCAGCTGCTTGGTAAACTTGTGTCCACTTTGCTTTTGCCATGACTGAAAGAATAATAGAAAACCAAATGTAGTCTTTAAGTCGCAAACAAACAGTAAAGCCATCGATAACAATATAGCCTCCTGATGATATCTCGAAGAAAAACGAAAACGCTGATCAGAGGAAAACATAAGCCAAGCCAGAGGGCCACGTCTGTATGAGTGAAATGAGGCCAGCAAAAACCACACCGGCGGTGGGGCTTGTGACCCCCTGCCTGGGAAGGTGACTGGTACGGCTCCCATGTCAGGGGTCTTCTAGGTTCCCGCCTCTCAATCAGCATCTGAACCAGGCACCGATTCATGTCTGTCGTCGTCCGCAGCTTCAATGGTCTCCGATTCAGAGGCCGGGAACTACATGGGAGATGACATGCTTAACGAACATGAAGCTATTCGTAACATGGAAAAGAGGAAAAAAGGATGGCTGAAAGGCAAACCAAGGCCACAAATTAATTTACAATTAGCGAGTCGATTCTTCAGTGGAACATTAATGATCAAAAAATAGCATTAATCATATGGAACTCCATTTATGTAGTTAATTTAAAAATTTTTAAATGAACAACTAAACACCAGAATTTAGTCTTGTTCTTTTGAAGTATTTGGTGCTGCTTTTTGCAAGCCTAATACTTATATTTTCTTTTATATAATTCTATTGTTTGCAATATAAAAAATATGACTCTGTTACAGTTAGAATTATGGGTGTGCAAGACAGTTTCTTGAATTCAATTTAAATTCCACCAGTTTTAATATCTCAAAACTGTTGATCTTGGTAACAATCTTTTCTGGAAGGTCAGAAATCTTTGATCTTGTTCTTTGCTTTATAAATCTTTATGGGTTAAATCCTGTGTCTGGTTCCATTCTTCTGCAAAATTCTGGAAGAAGTATAGAACTTTGTATATTAAATTTTCCATAGATTAAGTTTAGATGGTCTGATAAGTAAACCTTTATATGATTAATCTACATTATTATAAGATAATGACTGAAATTTTACGAGATATATGGATAAGAGCGCTGTCTTCATAAGTTGCTTTGAAGAAAATGAAAATTGTTTGTTGGGGATGCAGAAAGAGAATCTTTATCATAGCAGCTTGCAAAAAAACAATTATATATAAACAAATAATATTAAAATCAATGGTTGATTTCAAAGTATTGAAGATTAATTTATTCAGTTAAAAAAAATTGTTAAGTGCCTTTTTGTAAATTTTGATGAAAAATTCTTTTTACTGTTATATTAATTAATTTATTATTGTTTTAATTTTCTTAAATATTTTAGTTTTTTTCATAAGATAAGGTTTTAAGTAAAGGGAACACAATTTTCAATAGATTTTTTTTTTAATTCCATATTGAATTAGAGATATCACATATTATGCTTTTATATAAAACTACTAAAATTGTAAAAAGGTTCTTGAATGACACAGATATGGGGTAAGTATAATCAAATGACTCATATTTATCAAGTATGATTCTATAGATGACATATACTGTGAAGTTTTAGACATGTAAAGTTTTAAAATTTAAAAAATGGATAAAATTTAAGTTCGAACTGTTGTAAAGTACTTTATTCTAAAAGGTTTAACCTTGATGGACATACAAAAAGAGTAAGATTCCAGTCTAAGGGATTCTTCTCCTTTATGTTCAATGTTAAAATAGCAGCTTCTGAATTTAGACATTGTACATCATATTCCAAGATGATAAATCTTGGGATGAAGAAAACACTCACTGGACAAAGATTCACCACAAGATATTAGGAAAACCTGCTTATTTTGCAAAGTTGGCCAAATCACTTAATATCGAGAGTATTAAAATGTTGGAAAGTTGTAGGTCTAAATGTATAAAATTGCAAGGTGATTCATTAAAAAAGAAATGAAAACATTTTGAAAATTCTTGCGTTTTCTTTGTCAAGCAAGAACTTTCCAGTGTAAGAGCATATAGTCTTTTCTAGTACAAGCTTCTTTGAAGGATTTTATATATTTCATTTAATCAGACCACATTAATAGATAATTATATTTATTTATCAGGTTCTAAAATTAAATTAGGAGCTGTATACCATTCAGCATGGCGATACTGTTGTCTATCTCTGTTTTATTGCAGTTGTCAAAATCATTCTACTTTTAATACTATAAAATGATAAAGCCTGTAAAATTTTTTTAAAGTCCACAAAGAGATTTTATTTGTTAAAATCCAGATTATGAAATTACTCTTTTCTGTTTAATATATTATAACAAAAACATGAAAAAATTATATTGAATTCTCTTTCATGAATTTTTAATTCATTGGAAAATATCTGAAAACAATATTGAGTCAAATTTTCATAAAAGTTTAGTTTGAGGCTAATCTCAATGCGTAGAATAAAAATCCATAGTGTCTATTGTCTTTACAGCTATGATTCACTTTTCTCAGAAACTACTAGATACATTGTCACCAAATTTTGTATGCATGTCAATAAAAATACTAATATGTATTTATGTTAATGCCAATGCAAGAAATATTCTTTATTCTGTACAATCATGTTTAAAATTTTTATTAAATGATTTTCCATCCATCCAATTACATATTTTATTCCATACATCAGTTATCTGAGAGTATACTGGTTATTGTACATGTTATAAAACACTATAGTGCTCATAGATTTGTAAAACAAATTTCTATTACTCTTCTTACAGAATGCTGCAGGCCACTTTAACAATGAATTTAAAGATCAAGTAGTTATTCAGTGGACACCATTAAAAATAATACCAGAAAGCATAAAATTTTAGTAAGTATACGTATTTTACTGATTAATATTTAATGAATACTTAACACTGATTTATTTATATAAAGTAGTTTTAATAATTATTTGTCTTTAATGATGAAAAATATATATAACATCATATCCATTTGAACTATGTATTTTAAAGGTAAAATACTTATAAATATTATTAGAAAACAGATACATTTAAAATACATTATTGACAGTGGTTGTTTATGAATTTTATGGGTATATATTGCGTATTTTACATTCCCATGTAGGTAGACACTGTGGAGCGTAGTATATTATGTGTGTGTATGTATATCTGTCGGTATATTACTAAATAAAATATTATTTCTAATGATTCTGCGATCTATTTACTCACTCAAAAAAAAAAAAAATTTGTTACATATTAATTATTTAAAAAATTCAATCAAAGGGGAAAATCAATAAAATAGAAGAGACTTAAAACTTGTTTTATTTGTGTTTATATAAAAGTATAATCTTAGTATAACTATATATACTCTATATATATATAAATATGGAGTGACATTCAATTTTACTATTTTTTATAAAATCTTGGTAACAAATGAAGATATCAACTAGGTTTCTGGTATGTGTAATTGTCATGTGAACATCTAAAAACTAATTTCTAGATTTCTTACATTTTGAAAGGGGCTGAAAAAAGGTAAAAAAATTATGAACAATGATTACATATTTTTCCCACCTCTGACTATAATAAACTAGATATTCACTTGATTTGGGTTTGCAAAATACTCTTCGGATAAATATCAATAAACCAATTTGGGTTTTTTCATTTTGATTTTTTAAGGGGTGCAATCCGTACAACACGGTGGCTCATGCCACTGCCACTGTTGTATATGTGATACAACTGGCTGCACCTGCCTCTGGTTACTTGACTAAACAAAAAAGAAGAAAGTGAGAAACAAAGTACGGTCACCTCCTAGTAGTGTTGGTCGAATAATGCTAAGAAACGGGCAAAATAAATTTTATCTGGATGAAGGGCAGGTAACCAGCTATAATTATTATTTATAACATGGAGGCCGACTATTCTAAAACCTGCATTCTTCTTATCACTCAATGTTTTGGGTCCTGCACTGAGCAAACTGTTGCTATAAAGAAATTACAATACACTGATAGTTTTTATAAATTGAACAAGCTTTAATTTTTATTTATCATTATTATTACCACAAGCATGAGTTTAATGAACACAGGGGGGTCTCGGGGTTAGAGCCCTGAGCTATCTTTCTATCTTTTTTACTTCCTTGTACGAAGTATTATAATTGTGAAAAATTCCGGTTTTCAGATTTCAATGGAAACATCCATTTTGACCATCCCTGAAATCCATTTTGATTAGTTTCAGTGTAACATCTGTACGTACGTACATTTTTATCTGGCATAACTCAAAAAACCATTAGCTATAGAATGTTGAAATTTTGGATTTAGGACTGTTGTAACATCTAGTTGTGCACCTTCCCTTTTCATTGCAATTGACTGAACCAAAAGCGTCCAAAAAAGCTCAAAATCAAAAAAAATCTGGATTTTGGACTTTCCTTAACTAATAAGCCCTAATTGAAAGGATTTCAATGATATATCTAAGTGGTATTTATTTTCATTGGTTCAGGAGTTATAGCCAAATCAATTTTTAATTCATGAAACATTTGAATCTTACAAGGCCATTGGTTTGAATAAGACTTCATCTCCTTTTATTTTTAATTAAATATATTGATTTATTAATAATTATTAACCTCTGATTGTTTCTTTTAGCATTATCAAACATTTTTGTAATCTTCAGATACATTAAGACAATTGTATCTGGATAGGCAAAATTCAGTATCACTGTTATTATTTCCTGGAAATAAAACTTAATAGTTGAGTCACACAACTGTACAAGTGTTGATCTCAAGAACACATTCATAAGAAATACTCTTTGTTTTATCATCAGATATATTAATAGCAATAAAACTGCTTTAAAATTGAATACTATTCTGTGTGTTTTTCCTGATGATTATACATTACTCACTTGTTTCAAGACTGTAACTAATACTGATTATGATGTTTGAAGAGCTAAATTTAACTGATTCGTACACTATTTTAGAGGTAAGCATAGTATTATTTTCTGTTATTTTTTTAAGGTTGATACAAAATATCTGGTTGGCTAAAGTAATGAGTCTTTGGAAGCCAAAATTATGAATACATTTATTGTTATTGGAGAATAATATTATGAGACCACATATGCACCTTTTTTTTCGATAACCTTTCTGAGATTTTTCCTCCAATACCATAATCAATTCCGTTGCCATAAAACTTCTGCGGTTTATAATCAAAAAATTGAGGCACATGGATTTTCACAGGCCTCTTTTGAAACTAACTTAAAACCATTCAGAGAGTTCTGCAGAGACCGAAACAAATGAAAGTCTGACAGTGCCAGATCCATATTTACGGTGGATGCATTAAAACCTCCCAGTCAAGTTCTCAATCTCTGACTGGTAGTTAAAGATGTATGTGATCTGGGGTAGTCAGCGTGGTGTAAGGCACCCTTTCTGTTGACTAGTTCAGGCTGTTTGTTTTGAATGGCTAGATGCAATTGTGCTGCCTGGCAGCAACAGCTCATGATGCGCAATGTCCCTTCCAATCCCACCAAACGCACAGCATAACCTTCTTGGGGGTGAGTGTAGGTTTTGTCATGGATTGTGGAGCTTCTCCTTGCTTTGATTATGATCTTTATCACACATTGTTGTCATAGGTTTTACTTTTCATCGCTCATGATCAACCACTTCAGAAATGGCTTGATTTCATTACGTTTCAGTTAAGATTCACAGATAGAAATTTGATCAAGTAAATTTTTCTGAGTCAGATCATGCAGCACCCAGATGTCGAGTTTCTTTTTGCAGTCAGCTTTCTCCAAATGGTTTAAAACTGTATAGTGATGGATGTTTGTCATTGGCGATGTCGTTATTGCTTACATACCTGTTTTCCTCAATTTTTGCCAGAATAACATTCACTTTTTTTGTGATTGGTTGCCTACTGCATGGATTATCTTGGACATTGAAATTTCCAGAATAAAAGCGACTGAACCATCTTTTGGCTGATACTTTTGATAAAGTATCTTGCCCATAAACAGCACAAATTTCTTTACAGGCTGGTACAGCATTTGCACCTTTATCAAAATAAAATTGTGGGGCAGTTTTGCAGAAAGTTCACTCATCTTCATGGCACAATACCTTACATCTGAGTATAGGAATTCCAACACTTTTTGCACATCTACTAGCTTCAACTGCCAGCTGTCAAATGTTTTGCCTGACTCACTGTGACTCATATACCCTCTCTATTTTTCTGTTTAGCCTCTAGAACCACCATAATGTATTACTTCAATGATGAATGAGGATGTGATATGTATGAAAATTAAGTGTAATCTTGTACAGTCTCAAATCGACCATTCCTGAGATGTGTAGTTAATTGAAACCCAATCACCAAAGAACACCGGTATCCATGATCTAGTATTCAAATCCGTATAAAAATAATTGCCTTTATTAGGATTTGAACCTTAGAACTCTCGACTTCAAAATCAGTTGATTTGTGATGACTAGTTTAACCATTAGACCAACCCAGTGGGGTGAGTCATATACCTGAAATTTGGGTAGCTGATGCTATCCTGTGTGCAAAAGGCTTATTACTTTTTAGACTATCTATTTATTAACATACATAATGTCATTACACAATGTTGTACAATAATATAACTACAGTATTATTATGAACAATATATGGGTAGACTAATGATATCTCTTTAAAAAAAAAAAGATCTTATTGTTTATTTGTATTATATTTATGATTGATGATAGTTTTTACTTCTTTTCAGCAAAAAAATTGAGCAAGCTGTATAGAGAAAAAGGACTGGAATATTACATTAACTGTCTTTCAGATTTTGAATATTCTGAGCTTGTGAAGATACATTTAGTAACAATGCAGGAGAAGAAAGTGGAAAATTAGATTTCATTCTTATGATTCAGTTGTCACACCGTGAAGGAATTGTTTATGATGGTAGTGATACTAAAGCACACCAGATGTTGGGAACTTTATTTTAATTTAAAGAAAAAGACAGAAAAGATTTTACAATAAAAAAATGGTGCTTGCTCTATCAAATAACTATATTCATTTGCATAATATTATTTATTCATCTTTTGGAAAAAAGTCATTTAAATCTTGGAAAAATAATTGAACAGCTTGTAGATAATATTATTTTATTTATATTGAATGACATTACAGACAAAATTGTAAATTTTACCAATACTGAACTTAATTATGTGTGCAATTCAAAGCAAACAGCAGTGGAAGAATTGTGACAGTGTTAAAATTTATTCATTTATTGGTTTGATCTTTACAGTTAGTTACCTAAGACAAAGTTACAAAATATTATAGAATTCAATTTATAGACCACCAATATTTCAATCTACTAACAGTTTACAGCAGTTCAAAGCCTTATTCAGATCTGGTGAGAGAGAAAGCAGAGCTGACTGAGGTAAAACAAAAAATAATGTCCCTGTTTTAGAGAAGAAGGGGAAAAAATCAATCACAATTTAAATACATACCACATTACTGCCTAATAATAACATTACTGTTAAAGCTGTTTAGAGGATGCTATTTTTTCCTCACAGTATTTTCCATCAAAACCTGGCAAGTACAGGATAAAGACTTAAATTTGAAGAACTTTTCATCCTTTCAAAAAGTAATCTTATTTTGGAAAAGAAGAAGGAAATTTAGGCTGCATAAGTTTTTGAAATCCTGACACAACCCACTTATTTTACAAATAGGAATATAATTAAGAATAATTACTTCACAGACCTTCAACTCGCACTATAAATATTATCAAAAGGATTGATCCATGGTCAGCCAGTAAGAAAAAATAAAACATTTATTTAAAGTGAACTTTTATTTAATAAAAATAAAGAAGTAAATACTTCCACATTGTGGATTAGAAAAAATATGCACTTTATTATTACACACGTTGCAACAAATTAAACTGTAATTCTTCTCTCTACTATGCCTAACAGTGATTTTGCTGATGAAAAGAGGTTAGAAATAAATTTTTATTTTAATAAATCAAATGCGAGAGTTATTCTCTTGATCAATCAGATCATAAATATATGGGAAAACCAAAAAGTAACAGATGATGGTTAGTAGTTAACAAAATTCAATGAATATCAATGGACTAGCAGCTTTTACTATATGGTGAACATTGTATTCAGATTGGACTACAAGGAAATATGACATAAGGCCTTTTTTAATTGGGAGAAAGTTTAGTGTTGTTGCATAAAAAATGAAGTAATTTAGCGACAAGTCTTTAGAGAAATATAACAAAGACAGCAGAATGAACAAGGGATATCTAACCGATATCATCTAGGGACCATAACAAAACCACTTCAAAAAAAAATTTAATTTTGTCAAGTAAAAAAGTAGGGTATACAAATAAATTTGAGTATATACAGACAGAAAATTTGCAATGAACACTCAGAATGTTATTGCTGGTATCAAGTTTACAAAAAATAGAAAAAAAGGGATTTAGGATCCCATGTTCAAAATAAAATTAAATCTAGGTTGTAAGAAAATTGTATTAAATAATTTCATAACCTGTAATTTATTTGAACCATTATCTTTAAGTACTGTTTATTTGGTTAGTCTATTATACAGTAAAATCTCCTTATTCGCGGGGATTAGAGACCGTAAAAATGCCGCGAATATAGAACGGAACTAATATTTATTTAAGGAATAGTTAGGTTCTACGCAGAGGCGGCTCGCGTATAGGCACTGTTGAACTGCAGCACTCCCCATTTCCTCTAGATATTATCGATAAAATTTAACATAATGAGTTCTTTTTTCTTTAATTCTTTCTTTATACTTGTACAATATTTAATCCTTAAGCTTAATGTCAGTAGCCATCCCCCAGTTTATGAAAAAGATGCAAAATTATTTGTATGGAACTGTGCGCTTCACAGTTCCAGCGGCGTGGTGTTTGGCTGTTTTGCACATAGGATGCTGCACGCGAGGCTACGAGGGAGGGGCCTGTCGCTCCCGCAGTGCCGACACTGGCGTGCTGGTAAAAGGTAGTTATTTTTACTCCGCGTGTGTATGGAACGTTCCTTGTTCGTTCCCTTTTCTAGTTTAGTCGGTGGAAGGAATATGAACACTGATCCCTATATAACTGGAAAGGGGATCCCATGTATTAGAATTAGTAAAATTTGAAGCATAAACTAGCGCCACTAAATGATTGGTAGAACTAAATAAAATGAAACGGCGCGTGCGCAAAGGTAGTGTAAGAGTAGGGATAAAACCACTTTTAAACCGATGCAATAGAAGTGTTGTGATTTTGTATTTTTAAAATTGATCTCTATATAACTATATCTGATCTTTATATACATTTTCTACAACTATCCGTAAATTTCTGCTTGTGTTGCGAAAATGAGCGTTCTTTTTGGTTATTTGACTTGAGTAAAATAAACATTCCTGCCATCACGATTATAGTCGTGCAAGCGTACAATGGTGGACGATAGTGTTTTTAAGCGGACATTTTATTAAGTTATTATCTAATAATACTAAAAAATATTATCTGTATTGACATTTTATTATTTATTCGGTTAAACTGAATACGGTTTTTGTGCTTATAAACCGTGTACCATATTCTTGAATGTGATAAAGTGTAAAATCACATTATCCTGCTTACAGCTATTCTGTTTGATTCATTTTTTTCGATTCTTTTATTTTACAGAAAAATTTAACCATGGCCTTGAAAATTCCCAGAAAAAAATTTTCTAGAGCAGCACTCCCACTAATATTAACTACGAGCCGCCATTGGTTCTATGTAAAATGAATAAAAAATCATTAATATTTATTTAGAGAGATGTTACTGGTGAAACACAGACGGCAACATTAATTATAAGCACTAGTTTGGTACAGTACGTAAGTATACTACGCAAAATACAGTATATTTCCTAATATACTTGAAAACACTTTCCGAACTGTTTGATTTAAAAACTCACTACAGTATGTACTGTATTAGAAAACGGTATTACATATTCAAATCGTTCTCGGTAATCGCCTTAAAAAGTCAAGAAAACCGCACTACAGGACTACGTACATTAAAAACTAAAATTACTGTAAAGGAAATCTACAAAACCTATTTTGGATTGCTTTTAAAAAAAAAAAATTAATTTTTTCTTGATTTCGCTCTTGTTTTTAAATCCGTGTAAAGTTCTGTGTATTCTAGTATGGCATCTTCAATTTTGCGCTTAAGGAAGCTTCTATTCAACGATGGGTCAGCATTTATAAAAAAAAACTGGGTAAGATCATGGGATAATTTAATGCCTTCGGTAAGCGTTTTGATTTTTAACTGTTTTCCAGGGATGGTATCTTCTACCTATTCACCTTCATACTCTTATCTGCGCCATTAAATGTTCCAGATGTTGATCATTAAGTTCTTCTCGCGTGTTTACGAGATTTTCAATATTTGTGTCATTTACTTCATCGAACCCATTTTTCCCTGATGATCGAGCTATTGCTTTCACGCTTTCGGCGGTATTTCCTAGTCTCAATGTCACCAGAACCTTCCAGCGTATCTGTTTGGCAGTTCTTCCAGCAATACACCAGAGTTGACAGTTTCAGTTCATCTAATGAAAACTTGATGCACACAATGCAGTCAGCAATATTAAATTTCTTTCAGCATGTTGTAATACTCAGCTCAGAATCGGAATCCATCGCGTCTGTAATAATTTAAAATTTTTTCTGATGTAATATAATTTACTCACTTGAACAATGAACTCTACAAGCACACTAAATTTAACAAAAGCAACATTTTAAAAGAACAAACATAAATTAAATCTAATATATTATTTAATTAATACTAAGGGAATTTTCTGATTTTTGAAGAGAGCTGCCAGTAACAAGACTGACAGTAACGTCTTTTATAGTTTAATATTATACATTGCAATATACTTAGTAAATAGGTGTAATTATTATTTATATGTTCAGTAGTTGCAATAGTGAGGGGGATTTATTTAAGTTGCCAATACTGTAAAATCTTTTAATGACTATCTTTTAGGTGATAAGTTATCCTCAGATGAAGAAATTTAATTTATTTGCTATAAGAACAAACAATACATTCAAAATTGAACAAAGCATTCAGTTAAAATTGTCCCAATAAAAGACTTATTTTGTCATTATTATTAAATATTTTTGTACCTATGTATTTTACAGTCTAAAACAATATTACACTTGGGCTTCTTACGTCAGAATTAGTTTTCAAATTGGATTTTAATTACTATAAAATTTACTTTTACAAAAACATTATTAACAATATTCCTGAATTTTTTTATTAATCCTTTTTTTTCATACTTATTTAACAGTATGTACAGCTGGTCTCAGTATTAGTCTGTAAAACTATTTAAATACCATAACTGGGTTCCTAAACACAAAGATAATGCAAAAGTAGATTTCCTATTTTCACAAAGTAATATTTAGAAAAAAAATTGGTTACTTCATTGAAAGCAATCAATCATAGGAAAATGTTTTCAAAATTTTTAACAGACAGATAAAACTCTGCACTTAAATATATTGAATGGTCGTTTTTATGAATAATTTTCTATAATTCCTACAGGTTTTCTTCAAGTAAATTGGAAAATTCAATTATAATGCAGAGAACAAGAGTTAATATGGCATAACAGTAATTTTTTCCATTAACTGATTCATAAGATATAATTTTTTAGACAAACTTTTTCTTTGTGATGAACATATGTAAATTTATTACATGTTTATGGTAAAGATGTGTAGCATTTTCAGCCAAATTGAATAGTTTAATACACTTCCCCATTCAGTTCTATTTCATTTATCTTTTACCATGCATTCTATATTCCTCATCCTCAATTATCTGTTTCACATATTCTATTCTATACATTTCTTTTGTTTTTATGTTTTCTTCATTTCCTTTTTTAACCAAATTTTTTTTTCCAAGTTGAAAGAGTTAATATGATCTACCTTTCTTTTTTCCTATTTAGCCTCCAGGAATTTTACTGTTCAGACATTACTTCAGAGAATGAATGAAGATGATATGTATGAATGTAAAGTGTAGTCTTGTACAGCCTCAGTTCAACCATTCCTGAGATGTGTGGTTAATTGAAACCCAATCACCAAAGAACACCGGTATCCACGATCTAGTATTCAAATCCGTGTAAAAATAATTGACTTTACTAGGACTTGAACGCTGGAACTCTCGACTTCCAAATCAGCTGATTTGGGAAGATGCATTTACCACTAGACCAACCCAGTGGGTTAACATGATCTACCTACTTTTCATTACAAGATTTGGCCAAAAATTTTGTAGTTATGAATTTTTACTTTTCTGACTAGCAATATGTGGTGCTATAGTATATTATGGCTATAGCAGGAAAGTAAATAGATAGGAAAACAAATAGAATCTAAAAAAAATTGGTATTTTTTTAAGGTTTGTGCCTTAAGGTAAAAAATATATTTAAAAAGGTTTTAACATAAAAAATATAAATTTAAATAAATCGAAAATAATTTGCTCTGAAGGTCAAAAAATGTATTTTTGTCAGACAGACATTTGTGCATATGAAGTATGTACATATATATATATATATATATTGGTCTCTAATCACTTTTATAACTTGGACCCCATTCTCCAATTTTCTTCAGTCATGGTAGAAAGTATATTTTCTCCCTTCAGGAGGGAAAGAATGTATTAAATTTTTGCAAAACTTGGAAAAAGGGATGGGGCTGTTTTGGCCAAAATAGAATTTAATATTTCACCAAAAAATGTTTTAACAAAAGTTTTTATGAACAAAAGATTTTTTTTATCAACATCATATATTATCAAAAATTTTTATTTAATATTCATCCACCAATTCCCCAAAAAATACTTTATATATTTCCTTTTTTTTGCTATATCTTGTTTTAGAAAAGGAGTTAATGGGTATTTCATCTATACTTTCTATATCAATAAACCTTCAAACCACTATAAAAGGTTTTTGCCATCCCACTCCAGTGATCTGTGAAAACAAAAAAAAAATGTTTATTTAAAAACGTTTTTTAAACTTTTAAACCATCTTGCAAGTTACTGATTGGATTTAAAATGTAAAATCTTATTTTTCTGATACTCTTACTTGTTTGTATTTCTTAAAAAAAATTACATTCAAACTTACACCCCTTCCTAGAAAATTACAGCTTTGTTTATTAAGAATTCTGAGTAATTTGCTATAATCCCTACAGGTTTTCTGTATATTGTATATTTTTTAAACAATTTTAAATGTTATTTTATATTTATTATCATGATTTAGGGAATATTCTCTTAAAAATTATTTTTTCCTGTATGCTTCCACTAGAGAATGGGAAAAAAATTGAATGAATTGCCCTCAAAATGAAAAAAGATTTGTTTTTACAATTTCAAATTTTTAATGCTCAAAAAATGTGGTCTATTAAACAATAAACTCACTAAAATAGCTTAATAAAGCCATTAATAGCTTATTTTCCTGATGGAAAAGCTTATCAAATTTGAGAAAAAAATTGAAAAACTTTTTTTAAATTTTGATTTTATTTAAAATCAATTTTAGTGAATATATTAATCATTAAAAACCTGATGCAGGAATCCCCAAATAATTTAAAATTATTAAATTTAAAATACTTTATTGTATAGCCACAAATATTTTTCAAAAATGAAATGCAAACTTGACCTGCATTGTCATTGACTGGAAAGTCATGTAATTCATTGCAGCTTTTTTGAATTCATAGTTTGAACTACTTGCATTAAGTAATAATTTGTTATTCTATATCCATATTTCTAATTTTAATATAAGCTGAGGGATTGTTTAATCCTTCATCCATTTTCACATTTATGTTTTACATTTAATTTTTGGCTTATGCTTTTACTTAACTTGCTTTTGGCTTACGCTTTCATCTAACTTGCTCTGCGCACAGTGTTGCATGGCAGGATGGTCAGAATGTTATCAGCAATATTTAACCTACTTCCAGATGAGGTAGAAGGTAAAAGGTTTTGCACACATACTGTGATAAAAAAGAATTCCATAAAAAAGTGTTTTCATAGAAGATTAGTTGTTTGCAAATAATGGAAATACAAACAAATGTGTATGTGTACAAAACACTTCGACGCAAAGTGTCAGCTTTGCTTTCTGTTACACAAGAAAATGAATAGCCTATAATGTGAAGATGGGTTATATATTGATAGCTGTCAACTAGTGTCAGTGAATCACTGCTCTTAGATATAAGCACAAGTGTGTTTGAGTCGATTATTCATTTTTCCTACATCATTATACTTCAGAATAAATCCATTTATGATTGTATACAATTGTGTAGAGTTATGAAATCATTTAGACGATATGAAATCATATGTTTGAAAGTGATAAATTACCAAATTTTTCCTGAGATTTTGTCGAGAAGCTTCATAATAATACACTGTCTAATTGTGACTAATTATTTTTAGTGTAACAGATTAAAAGTATGAAGTAAAAAAAAACTAAAAAATTTTTTTTATTTTAAAAATACTTTAATGTTTTTATTTAAATAACAAATTTACAACGAAGTACTGAAATTTCACTATTTGGAAATTATTTGATTAACGTATAAATTGTTTGAAAAAAATTTCCAATACAAATATATAAAAAAAAATAATAATTTTACTTTCATATTAAATCAGGAATAAACATTTATAATAAACTCTTTGATTAAATTCAAATAACATTTTATATTGATAATGATGATAAATAAATCTGATTTCTATTCAAGGTAGTGAATGTACTTTTAAGTGAACATTTATTTATGACATCTATCATTTAATTATAATAATGCATACTGAATGAATTTATTAACAAAATTCCTTTACATTTTATATCATGAATATTAAAAGTGAAGGGATCCCTTGATTGTATTACATGGCAAATTATCAATCAAATGATTATAAAATATAACCGTAATACAATGAAGGATGCCCTATGCTTTTAAATATTAGATGTGACATCATTATTATTAATTACCATTAATATTATTTTGATATAAAATACATGGGTTTTATATATTAATGTCAAACTGAGTAATATATAGAGCTGTTTTGTTTTATTCCATGAAATAATTTATTTCTTAGTTTAAGAGAAAATGAATAATATTCAGTGTATATAAAAATAAAAGAATATTATATACCAGGTGATCATTTGAAAAGTTACCACATTTATCATTCAACAGCTATCAGTCCCATCATATTTCTGTTTGCAGGCATGTATACCTTTCACGAGGGAACTTTTTAAGATTACTTTCAAAGGGGTAGAACCCAACCTCTCAACTAAATCTACCCAACTCCAAAATCTTAAATGGCAATGTTAAGAATAAAATTAATTGACAACCCAAAAAAATAATGAATTTTAGTGAAAAGAAAATTAAAATCCGTCCACCCCTTCGCTCGGTAGGTGCGAAAAACCACGTGGGGTAAGTTAGTAGTTTTTTTTAAATTTCAGTCAATAAAAATAACGATAAAATTACGCGATATTACTTCTTCAACCATTTGAAATAATCATAATCTGCGGATTAAAATTACACACAAAATTTCGCCCGTAAATATTTTCTAAATTTTCAAGGGTTGAAAACTTATTTTTTTTAAGTGAGATGATATAGCTTGTGGTACTTCATTGGAAGTCCCTTTGAATAACAAGTAATTTGGTACAAATAAAATAAAGATTGGTTCACTAGTATTGAAGTAATGATTAAAAATGTGTTGTTTTTTTTAGGTTATGTAGGGATGCAGTGTTACTACCCAAAGCATTAGGTCTGAAATCGTCCGTTCTTGTTAAAAGTATATGTTTTTGGCTTCTCCAGCACTGAAAAAACGTACCAGTAAACACAGCAATATAACATCAGTTAAAACTACGAAAAACCAATAATAAGGTACCTACTTCTTTGCTGGCAACATGTCGAAAAATTGATGACCTTGTTATAACTGATTATAATTTTCTGCCAGTTATCGAGATCTTAGTTTCTGGTAAATTTTTTATTTAAAAGTTGATACTTTAATTTTATTGAGGTAAAAAAAAGGTCCTTCATTTATTATTTCTTAAGGACGCTTATTGTTAAAAAACCTTCATAACAAAATTAACTAATGAATGATTTAAGCTTTATATTTTGATTAACAATTATTCATTTATGGATTACTTTTTATTTATTTATTTAATCATTAAGTTTATCTGGAAATAAAGTTTTCAATATGTTACCAGCAAAGAAGTAGGTATCTTGTTGGTTTTTCGTACATGTAACTGATGTGGTAATACTGTTTTTACTGGTACATTTTTTCAATTCTGGAGAAACTTAAACCCCATATTTTTAACAAGAACGGACAATTTCAGACCTAATGCTTTCGGTCAGTAACACTGAATCCCAACATAACTTTTTTTTTTTTTTTGTTATAGAGGTGGAAGAACCCCATTTACGGGCGTCGAAGCAGTGTCGGACTCGCTAACAGGTTCCGCAAGAAGTTATTAAGTGCGTATGTGTTCCTCCGCACTACCGACTAAACCTCCGATATTCGGTTTCCGCCCTCCTGGGAATCGCTTTGCAGCATTCCCAACATAACCTACCAAATGAAGGGATAGGCGGATTTCAATTTTCCTTTCACCAAAATTCATTATTTTTTTCGGGTTGTCAATTAATGTAATTAAATGTTATCATTGCTAGTTAAAATTTTTGAGTTGGGAAAGGTTTACCAGAGAGGGTGGGTCCACGCTTTTGAAAATAGTCTTAAAAAGGTTTTCCCCCAAGAATGTTGTACATGCCTGCAAACAGAAATACGATGGGACTGATAGCTGATGAATAATTAAAAGTGGTTACTTTTCAAATGATCACCCAGTATAATGTTCACTCATTTATATACAATCACCCAAAGAAAAAAAAGAAAAAATACTATTTCACTGAAATATATTAAGAAAATACCTATTTCACCTAATCTAATATCTTATTTTACCTTTGAAGGTGAATAGATATTTTCTATGCAAGTGCATAGCACTTGCTTAAAACTCCTTTTTGACTCTTCCTATACAGATTTCCACTTTTTCTATCCCACCTGATTTTTTTTCCAATGCAACGTAAAAGGAATGAACTATTCCATGTACTTGAAGTAGATTTCATGTACTCAAAATCTATTTATTATTATATTTCCAGTGTACTTGGTTATCCTAGTGTAGAATATTTGATTTTAACCTGGCAAATCACAATGTTTTAGAACCTCTGGTAATTTTTAATGAAAAAAAAAACAGTTTTAGGTTAATTTGAACTGAAGAATAATATTTTTTTCAAATATGGTGTTAACTTCACTAAATGTACTAAGTCTAGGCTTTTTTACTTTTTGTTAATATTCAGTTTTCTGGTGATTTATAAAAGTGACTGACAGGAAAATAAATTTTAAGGCCCAATATATTGTTATAATTTTATCTATTATCATTATATAATTTTTATCTTAGTTTATATCTCTTACATGAAGTTATTTTCCAGCTCAGTTAGAGTTCAGCAGTTGGTTTAGCAGTGATTCTGGCTGATGACTCATAAACTGTGCTGTTAACTGAACTCCAATTACTGAACTATACTGGTGATATGAGGCTCAAATTCATGACCTAGTTAATTAATTTTAATTTAATTAATTCAATTTAAGCCTTATCCTGCAGTATCAGGAATGTGTTGCTACAGATCAGCAATAATGTTAATCTTGAATCCAATAGTGGGATTTGATAACTGTTTTTAAAGTCACTTTTTTTATTAATCAATTGTTTTTAACAATTTTTTAAAAGATTTATAAATCTCTTTTAAATGTTCTAAAAATATAGTATTTGCAATTTTTTTAAGTAATTGATATTTTTTGAGTAATTGATTATTAACTTAAATAATTGTATAATTGGACTTAGGAAGAAGAATTTTATCCTTTGCTATCATTCTTCTTTTCTGATTGTAAATCTTATGACATCATTTGTGAATTTTTAACTTTTCTTCTTAATACAGGAACATGCATCTCCATTGGTTTCCACCAGATTTCTTAGAATTTTTCCTCAGGATTAAATCTTACATTTTAGCTTGAGAATGCAATGAAATTTAATTTTTTTTCATTAGAAAGAAAAAAGGAAATTTTTTTCAAAATCCAAAGTAATACAGCAATATCATTAGTTCGGTATAACAACTCCTTACATGAAAAAAAGTAATAAGTTAAAAGTGAAAACACTCTTTAAAGAGAGGTAAAATAATAATCTCTTCTCAAAACTTTTTCAAACTTTGAAATGTATAATCCAGTTACAAATTTAAATATTCACTAAAATAAAATAGCTAATGAAAATTAAAATTTTTTATTCACCAAGCTTTAAACAAATTGAACCAGATTGCCATGGAGAGAATTACATTTTCCCTGATGTTATCAGATAGCAATATCATCACTAAAGATTCTTTAGGAACTATTCAGCAGTTATATAAATCCTGTTATCCTTCCCCTCGTATCGCTGGAAATATGAAACTTTTTAGAATTTTTTGAACTAGACAAAATTTTATCATGTTTCTGTTGTTTTTGTCCAATGAAGGTGAAGGTAAGATGTGAAAATTAAACTAAATTAAATTAAATCTTTTAAATGATAAATATCTAAAATACCACAAAAAAACTGGTAATGTTTAGACAAAAAAATAACTGGTAATGTCTAAGCATTATCAGCTATTTTTAAAATTATTAGTTATTTTTAAAATTACCAGTTATTTTTATAGTGTTTAAAACCACTGTATTAAATAAACTTGGTTCAGTTTATCATTAAAAAATTAATAGTTATACATAATTTTCATACTTTTTGCCTATTTTAAGCATAAAAATAAATAACAGGCAAATTTTTCAAAAAATATTTTTCATCTTTTCTATACATTTTTTGAAAAAGTTATAAAATAAATTATATAAGTTTTCCACAGAGTTTATGTTGAATTTGTTTAAACATCCAGATTCAATGAAAGGTTAATGATGTAGTCGGCATGTGTGTTTTTGCTACAAAATATTTTGTCTTGGATAATTGAATATAAACATGACAGTATATGTAAGATTTATTTCATCCAGATGAAACATGAACTTCCCATTTTTTTGTATTGCAACAAAAGAAACCAAGTGGTTGGTGGTGTATATTGAACAAAGTTATCTAGCCATTTAACAATAAATTGAACTATATTTATATTTAACATATCTTTATATTTTTCATCAGATTACTTTCAATCGCTCTTTTGACTTTCTTAGTGACAGATTACATTAATAATAATAATCACTAAAATTAAAGTAGATTTAAGTAAATTAAGTAGATTTACTTAATTCAGAGCATTCTGAATTAAGTAAAAAGAAAACCTGTAAATTATAAATCTGGTTTGATTAATCATTAAAAAAGTTATTATATTTTAATAGTTTTTACACATGCTATTGTTGTAAAACTGTTATAATACAACTAATTCTTACTACTTTAATACTAATTTCTTTATACTAATACTACTTTTTAATATTTTTTGTACTAATTTTTTACTACTTTTTCTAGTTTAAATACATTTGAATTAAAATTATATAACTTACTTTTTTTCAGCGCTACTGTCGTTTATAATTTTTCAACATTTTGGACAGGAATTTCTTCCCGGAGATTAGATGTGGGAAGTACTCTTACTGGTGAACAGCTCACAGACTTATTAGAAAATATGCCTGATTGATCACATCAACATAGCACATGAAAAGTAATCTGGAATTAATTTGAAATTTATTTTCTCAGTGTATTAGTGTTACATCAACAACCTCTGTCTTGTAAACCTTCTATTGGCATGAAAGTGATTTAGTGATAAGATATAATAATAAAATTTAAGTGACATCAACCTCTTGTAGCTGTTATTTTAATTAAATATGTATGGTAATTTCCCAAAAAAACTGTGGTTTATAAAATTTACTGTTCTTGTTCTTGTGTAATTATTATTACCAATAATATTATTAAAACAATAATAATTCATGACGACCAAATAAATTTTGGGTATTTGCAGGCATAAAATAGTGGTAAAATTCTCTTATCAATAACATTTTTGTAAAAGATGTTATATATTTATATATAAGTATTGATAATTGTGTAGTTTTATAATTTATAATTATTATCTTATGCTGTGTAATAAAAATGTATTCTGCATTAGTATTATCAGTTAACCATGTTTGTATTATAGTCTATCACAAGGAAAATAGTTGCTTTTTGTTTATTTCTTTAATGTTTTTATATTTTCATGTAGCTAATTTCATAAAAATTTCTCTATGCACTCAAAATTTATTATTAATCCGAAGTTATCATTCAAAAATTAATAGTTATACATAATTTTCATATTTCTTGCCTATTTTAAGCATAAAAATAAATAACAGGCAAATTTTTCAAAATATATTTTTACATCTTTTCTATACATTTTTTGAAAGTTATAAAATAAATTATTTAAGTTTTCCACAGAGTGTATGTTGAATTTGTTTAAACATCCAGATTCAATGAAAGGTTAATGATGTAGTCAGCATTGTGGTTAATGATTAAAGGTTAATGATTTTTGGCATTGTGAAAACAGAAGTGTTGTAATACTTCCTCTAACAGTATGGATTTGTTATATATTTTTATGATG
This sequence comes from Lycorma delicatula, assembly GCF_047948215.1. Taxonomy (NCBI): domain Eukaryota; kingdom Metazoa; phylum Arthropoda; class Insecta; order Hemiptera; family Fulgoridae; genus Lycorma; species Lycorma delicatula. The sequence continues at coordinate 30,568,344 of NC_134456.1, forward strand.
ACAAGAAGTTTAAACCAACTTTTTACAAATTATTTTTTTTTTTAATAAAACTGTTTAGATTTTTTTTGTGTTTTTACTTTTCCATTTATAAAAAAATAACTGTGACTGAAAAAATATGTCAATATTTGAGTAATCACAAATCATTGAAACAATTAAGTATGTTCTCAAAATGGAAAAATGTTTGGAATCTATTTAATTCAGTATTATAACTGATCTGAATAATTTTTAACTCATCCCTTTATTAATTCCTGAATATTCTTCTTCTTATTTTCCTATTGTGTACGTTGCAATCTGTTCAACTAGAAAATAATAATAAGCAACCCACCCACAGCCCAATGAAATGAGGATGATATGTATAACATATAAATGAGGTGTAGTCTTGTACAGACATAGGCCAACCATTCCTGAGACATGGGGTTAATTGAACCCCAACCACCTAAGTACACCAGTATTATTCACTTTCTAGTACTCAAATATTTGTAAAAGCAAGTAACGTTTTCTAGGATTTGAATCTCAGAAACTTTGACTTTGAAAATCAGCTGTTAAACAACTGTTTCGTGAGGATGAGTTAACCACTAGATCAGCCTGATGGGCATTCTTGAATATAAATATTATTATTAATGACGTTTTATTTATTTTCTTAATATTAATAGCCATCAACTTGAACTGAGACTAGTTCATAAATTATTACTAATTTACTAATTTTGTTGTTGTTGCAAATATACTGTTACTAAAAAATTTACACTTTATTTATGCAAATTCTAATCATACTGAATTATTATAATACCAGTTTTAAAGCAATTAGTACAGATTGTTCAATAGATTAGCGACTAGGCACTTGTATTTGATAATGAGTATAATTTCTATATTATTATTATTATTATTATTATTATTATTATGTTAGAAATAAAGATAAAATTCAACTATCAAACTAGCTCTTTTTTTTATATTAATGAGTATAGATGGTTCTTAAATCCGCCAACAACATTGTCATAATATGTAGTGAGTGATCTGAACGGTCAAAAAATTTTAATTGAACTTCTTGTTCCAGGTTGTGAGTTTAGAAATTATAACAATTCTTACAATCACTAAGGGACATAATTAATCTTATTTTTAGGTGCTTAAGTGTTACAGTTAAGGCCTCAGTGGATTACAGATAGAATTATAAAAGAATATAAAGAAATTATAAAACAATTCAAATACATAGAATTTGCTTGTCATGACAACACTATATTTAATTTAATTTTTGCAGTTCTAAGTGTGATGTGCTCTTATTGGACAAGAAAAATCAATATGTTATGATTACTTCATGACAGCATGCTTTTATCAAGTTTAATCTTTAAGGTTATGACTTATTAGAATAAATTCTATATTAAAATTCACATGTTACAAACAACATAAAAAGATTGTTTTTAAAAACTGTTCTGCTATTTAATAAGTTAATTTTCACTGACACTTCTTGCTGCCTGGCCATTTTAAATTTGCTAATGATGGTATAAATTCACTGTAGAAGTGCATTTGGAGATGAACAATTAAAAAAACACAAACAAAAATTATAGAGAATATTTTGGCAGTAAATATCCTTTGGTAATACAATGTGTTCAAATTATGACGCAACCTTATGGAAGAATGTTTCCTTCTTTTGTAGCAGGTTTAATTGAAGAACATAGGTTATATAATGCAGCAGAGAATATTTGTTGTCACCCAATACATTAGATGTGCCAGTTATGCCGAGGCTTGGAATGATTTCATAGAAAAGTATGGTGTGGATGCACCAAAAAAGTTCTCCAACAAGCGGCTGTACAAGAAGTTTCAAGTGACAGGAAATGTGGCAGATGCAGCCAAAAGTGGTTGACTGAAAGTGCTAATATCAGAAATGTTGATCGGCATGCAAGCTGCATATTCTGTTAGTCCCAAGAAGTCTGTGTGATGCCTATCTTGCCAGTCTGGTCTCTCTGTTGGTAGTGCCCACACTGCAATGCATAAGTGTTTAAAGATCCATCTGTACAGAATTTGTGTTGTTCATGAGTTGTTACCTGTAGACACTGGAAAACGTGTAGCTTTCTGTCAGCGATTCATATCATCTGTAACACCAGATGGGGAAGAACTTGATGACTGGTTTTGGTCTGACAAGGGATGGTTTCACCTTGATGGATATGTGAATGCACAGAATTCACGCATTTGAAGTATAGAAAATCCACATCAGTTCAATGAGTTTCCTCATACTGTTGCTCAAACAAGATTGCGATATGTAATCTAAACACTCTCACAACGTTAGCCGTAATCTTAGTAGTTGGCCTCAGATTCATATAACCTATAATGGACTGAATATTCCTTAAAATTAGTCTCCAAGTAAATTATAAATGGTTCTATGTTTGTGTGACACCAAAATGTCATTGTTTAACATGACAAACACATGACATATAACGCATGCTGTATAAATGCATGCGTTATATAATTAAAAGAAAATCCGAACGTGCTTGTAACAATTTGTTTTTTATTTTTTTTAATCTTGTATCAGTTATAAATAAATTTTTCATTATTCAACAAATGATTTATTGGAAAGAAGCACTATGATTAAATTTAGTCTATTATGGAGATCAAATCTCATTTATGTAATTCACAGGTATTTTATTAATTTAGCTTTTTTACCAACTTATTAAAAGCAACATATACTGTTCATATGTTAATCTTTATAATCTAATTCATCTTTGGGAAGAAAGTAATTAGATTTGTGAGAAAGTTGTCCTGATTAATTTTTTAACAGATGTATGTCAGTTTCATAATGCATTTAATACATAAATTTTTACATAACTCGGCTATTTGTTAACCGATTTAAAAAAATAAAATATCATTTTGTTCAAAATAAAAGCCTTAATATTTTAGAAAAAAACATACATTTTGATAAAACTAATATTTATGGACACATAAGGGATTGAAAAATAAACATGGCTGCCATTTTGTAATTTGCAAAAAGTATTTAAGTCTTTTTTTTTCTTATTTTAAAACTTTATTATCAAGATGCTTACCAAATATTAATGCGATTCCTTTATCTGAACTTGAGATATTAATTTTTTTATAAAAATAACAAAACTGAGGGCAGGGAGAGAACGAAGGAGAAAGTGTTATATTTCCTAAGGATATTTTTTGTTTAGTTTTACAAGTAAAATCTGGAAAAGTGTAGCCAGCCCACCATTTTAGAAACACTCTGTATATGTAATAGAATTCTTTATGAGCTATATTTAAGGCTAACTAATGTAAATAGTAAAGAAATATTGAGATAAATTATATAAATAGTACTGAGCCAATAAAACAACTTTAAAAAATAACTTAATTGCAAATTAGCAATTTATTTAATAGATTTTAAATGTGTTTTAAGATAAAAATATTTTATTAACTCTACATTGTATGTATCAATAACATACATGCTTTTAACAAATGAACTTACTTTTGTGATACTGACAACTTGCAATATCTGATACTTTCTTATTTGCAGTATTTACTATCAGCCAGCTTCTCTTGACAATAAAGAGATTTATGATGTTTACTCAATCATGATCAATTTACAAAAAAATAAATATCGGTTATCTTTGGTGGTTGGGTTTCAATTAACCACACATTTCAGGAATGATTGATCTGAGACTGTACAAGACTACACTTCATTTACATTCATATATATCCTCTCATTTAATACCTTGGTGGTTCTGGAGGCTAAACAAAAAAAAGAAAATATTTATAAAAAAAAGGGTTTAATCTGTTCTTCCTTCACTGAGTGAAAACGATGCATTTCAGCAAAAAATTACACAATTTTCACAAAAACTTTATTGGAAATATCAAACAGGGGTTCTTTTTTGTATCTTGTAGGGGTAGTTTACTTTTATTCGCATACAATTAATAAATTTTTAATAAATCAATCAAATTACTATTATATAGTAATTATGTGTAATAAACCTTACAGTTACACAAGTCATACATTAATACATAGCAATTCTCTGACACATATAATTATGTAAAAGGTTCTTACACTGGAACACATAAAATAGTTCTTGATCTATAACAAATGTTTTTCTTCAGAGAAATCATCTTAGCCATGATACATGGACACATTATATTAGGTCATTCCAAAATTCTTGAACTGTGTAATATTGTTTTCTCAAGAAATATTTTGCCATCTTTTTTAAATCTACTGCTGTCTCTCCTTAAATTTTCTATTATAAATATTTTCTTTATTTTACTAAAACATTTTAAGAATAAAGAAGTGAAGAAAAAAGTTACAAAAAAATAAAACGAAGAAAGTGGGGTGAATTTAGATTTAATATGTTTTATTATTGTTAGAGTTCATGAGTTATACTTTGCATGTTTATAAGAAGAGTCAATGGTAAATATTGGACAAACAAAATCATGAGATCCTAAAAAGAAAAAAAGAATATTTATTAAAAATATTACAATATACATTACATATTACAATATACATTTGTTTAAAATACCACAAAAAAAAGCAAGGGTATTTCACTTATATTTAAATGGTGATTCAATAGATTTAAAATGTTATTTAAATCTAATAAAAAGTGTGTAAAGTAATAAAAAATCTGACAATTAATAAAGTTTTTGTGTATTGTTACAAGTCATGAAAACAATTATTACATATAATTAAAAGTAGGTTAATAAAATTCAGATAAACTTAACTTTTTTTTATTAACTATTTTATATAACTTTATTTAGGCAAGAATTATTGTGATCCTAGTAAAAATACAAACTGAAGTTTTCTTTTTATAACATTCAAAAATTAAGCTACATTCTAAACTTTAAAAAAATAAAATGAAGTACTCATTTAGTAACAAACTATGGTAATTGTACTAAAAAGCAGATAAAAACAATAAATAATAATTAGCGGGAAGTAGTGCTAAAAAAAGAAGTGCCGAAATGCGGAATCTGTACTCCTACCCAAATTTATTTTCATAAAATTTTTCAAATTAATATTTATTTTTCAATATTTTCCTTTTTAATTTTTTTGTGAGAATATTATTTTAGACATTAAACAAAAAAAGGGATTTATTTTAACATTCTATTTTTGTAGTATTTATTAGTAAGATAAATTGATTATATATACAAAAAAAACGAAAATATTTTTATATAAATCAGTATTACTTTCAAAAATATTGTAATAATCAAATTCATAATTTGTGCAGGCCAAAAAGGTACCAAAAACGATATATTTTTCCAAATGTCTTTGTCAATAAATCTGAATAACCATAAAACTATTATGTTACTTCATTTCTACTGATAGTCTTTTATAATCCTTGGTGTTTTAGTCTTTCTACAAGAAAGGATTGTATAAATATTACCATTTTGTTATAATATCTGCAAATAACAATTTAAACAAGAAAATTATATTGCTAATTTAAAAATATCTTACTTGTATTTAAATTTCTTATAAGAGTTTCCAAACAGGATCCACTTCACGTTCAGGTAATCTGCATTCTCGCATCTGTGCGTCAGTGGCTGATCGATAATTTCGTAACCATTCCTGAACATTACCTTTCGGTTCCTAAATACCGATCGGTTGACCGTGGAGTTTCGCAATATTAAATTACTCACATGTTTAAAAAGCAGTCTCGATCTTACGTCTGCAATTATCAAATTCATAGAACTAAAACCCGTTTCACATTCCGCAGAACTACACGCTATTGTTTTTGAACACTGTATGAACGGTTTTAAGTCTGAAGGCATGTGACGTCCGCCATTATCAAGATATTCTGTAAATGCAATTCGCGTTTTCGGAAAAGATTTGAAATCGCTTACATAACGATTCTACTTATGGTGACCAAATCCTAGTGATATATCGGCTAGTCAGCCATCAATCTCAAGGATTTATAATTCGGAAGCGATACTTGTTAATAATGAATGTTCTAAATTATTAACGACACTGGATAATAACTGATCGGGGTTGATTGTTGTAATTTTCTTATTTGAATCTAATTTTATTGTTTTAAAATTCACTTTTTTTCAACAACGATTCTACTTCCAGCATTTTCGGTCTCTTTCTCTCTTTCATATTTTCTATATGCCTGATCGTTTTACTAATTTTTTTATCGGCTGTTACAATAGACATATTTCTTTGATGAAGAGAAATTGAAAGGAATGCTAGCTTAAATAAAATGTTACGATTTAGAGTAAGATTCGGCAAAAATTAAATTGAAGTTATCTGTTTATGAAATCCATTGAATATACATTGATCATTCTTAGTTCTAGTTTTATCTACAATTGCCGATTCAAAATGATGACACAGTGAGTCATAGTTTGTCCAAACAGAAGATATTGTTCTAAAGGAACTTTCAACCCATCTAGTTTCAAATACACGCCCAATCTTTTTTATTTCTTGGTCGAGTTCCAGTGCACACTGTGATTTCTCTTTGTTTTTTTGGTGATTTACAATGATTATAATTTTCCCCCCCAAAAAATGGAAATTTTTCATTCCTTGTGTTTCATCTACACAATCACCGATGGATAATTCCAATCGATGACTCAGGTGATGCCAAATTGCTATGTTCGAAAACATTTCCAGTAGCCGTTGTGCAACGCCTGATTTTTTCAAAGCATAACTCTAGCTCCATCACTAGTAAACGCGATTAAATTATTTTTCAAGTAGTTTTCGTCAAATCCATGAGTTTGCACGCAAGATTTTTCAATTATAGTCTTTGCTGTTTGATCCGATAAATAAATCAATAAATAAAAAATGTGGGTCTTTTAACACATCGGTCTAGCACTTTATATACGCAATTAAAGTTGATTTTCGACTGATTTTTTTTTTTTTTTTGTAGATTCATCTATTATAACCGATATTTTTCCGTTGATTTTTTTTTTTTTGTTTTGATAGATTCGAACTTTCATTTCTTCCCCGATTGCGTCGACAATTCTAAGTGGAACTAAAACGCGAACGTAAACCGCGAGGAATATTTGCACCATTAATTTCGGTAATTGTAATAACTCAAAATGATCCGACTAGGGTTTATTATTTTTATAATAAGTAATTATAATAAGGCTATATTTTTTATAAGGCTATATAATAAGTAATTCTAAATATTTCAGCAGTTAATTCAATTTCCGATTCGTTTAAAGTATACACAATTTTTTACATTCTCTGATCTTTTGTGCTTTACAAAATTTTCTCTGTATTAATGTGTGAAAGTGTTTTCATATGTTCAGAAATTTTTTACGAAAGGAAAGTAATCGAGTAGAGTTCCGTATGACGATACCAAGGTTGAACTCCATTCTTGTGAAATACTTGCGTCTTGAAATCTAAAACCTGAAAAACGTTTTACCTCAACGCATATCTGACATCCGATTTTACCTGAGGCGCATGTAATCCAAGCATTTTTTCTTCTCTTTCCACATATCTACAGTCCAAATACTTGGCCAAGAATATGAACAGTTGGCAAGTGATTTATCAGGTTGTTCATTATTATGTCACTCATTATTTTCTTTATTACATTCTTCGTCACAATTATTTATTATTATTGGAATTATCGTAACTTTTATGACAAACAAATTTTTTAATGTTTGTTGCTTCAGTTCACTCATTTGTATTGGTTTATCTAAATTGAAAATAATATTAACAAATAATTTTTATACTTTTTCTTATTAAATTTATAGGTATTTTAATGTCAACAAATAAACATGTCAGGAATAAAAAAATATTTCGAAATGCGATTAAAAGTTAATATTAAATAAACATTGAAGTACAAAATATAATATGTATATACACCGAAAACCGGTGGTCGAGAATAAAGCTTTGAGCTTCGTGAAAAATAAAAACAGTGCAAGAATATTCTTCTATTGTTGATACTTGCCCTTTAAAATTTTGCCAACATTATAACTAGCCGACTAGCCAAATAATTTTTGCGAACATATTATTAGTTTCTTATCGCACGAATATAGAACCGTAAAGTTAGTGTTAAAAATTAAGAAAAGGAAATGACCTACGAAACAAATAATAAAAGCAATTGAAAACTGTTTTTCTGTTGTTAAATTTTTCATACTTGCCTATTGAAATTTTGCCGATTTTTATGATAGTCCATATAATTTTTTCGAAAATTTTGTTGCAGTTCCTTATCCCAAAAGAGAAAACTCCATTTACTTGAGTAAATTTGAAGAAAAACTTCAAATTTACTCAATATGACGACGGTTGGATGTGAAAAAAGTTTCACATGTTTAGCATACGATAAGCCCCATCTTAAAAGTCCAGCAACATTTTGGTCATCCCTTGCCGTAAGGGTTGGTTATATAAAAAAATATTGCAAATAAAAGTTTTAGGTAATATTTAGAGGACTAATGATCACTTTAAACCGATTCCATACTGTCCCTATTAAGGGAGATATGATTTTTTTCTTCAAAACCCCATTTTTGCCGTACCCCTGGGCCAATGCTTGAAACGAATTCGATATTTTACTTAATAGGAAAGTTATAGCGATATTTTGTTCTTGCGTAAAAGCCCCCCCCCCTTTCCACCCCCACGGTCCGTTTTTGCCTGTTAATAAACTTGACCGAGATTTTGGGACGAGTTATTTTTAAGGAACAATTTGTAAGTTATTGGCGCAAAATTACGGTAGTTATCGTGTCCACAAGAAAGTGAAATATATACGAGTATATATAAATGTATATATAAACTTTTGAGCTGAGGGTGGTTTTGGGGTCTGGGGGATGTGAAACGCGAAGATATGTCGAAATTTTCCAGAAGTCGAATCATGATAGCCATAGCTTTCTTATGAAATCTACCTAATAGAACCGTAGGGTCAGTAACATAAATTAAGGAATGGAAAACATTGAATAAAAGACCTATAGAAATGGAGGAACTTGTATTTATTATTTTATCAAGTAACATATGCGCAGAATATAAACAATTATTCTTCCAGCTTCAAAAAAAAAATATAATCTTTCCAAGATTTAAAATAGTAATGGAACATATCTCGGCTTGGAAGAAAGTGCCGGAACGCCGTTCCGTCTCCACTACATCCCTGATCATCAGTGAAATCGAAAAAAAAGTGACATAATTCTGAGTTTAGGCAGGTGAAGATGTTACAGAACAGGTCGTTTATACGTAACCCACCGGGTTGGTCTAGTGGTTAACGTGTCTTCCCAAATCAGCTGATTTGGAACTCGAGAGTTACAGCGTTCAAGTCCTAGTAAAGCCAGATATTTTTACATGGATTTGAATACTAGATCGTGGATACCGGTGTTCTTTGGTGGTTGGGTTACAATTAACCACACATCTCAGGTACGGTCGAACTGAGAATGTACAAGACTTCACTTCATTTACACTCATTCATCCTCTGAAGAATTATCTAAACGGTAGTTACCGGAGGCTAAACAGGAAAAAGAAAGAAAGAAAGCAGGTCGTTTATACGTAAACAGGTGGAGGGGAAACCAACCGATTGTTAACTTGTTTCTACGTAGCTGTAAAATATATATATATATATACACACACAGATTTTCTAGCCATAAATATATTTGATTTATTACAGTGAAGCTACTACGTTTTACAGCAAAGATCTCTGATTTTAAATTGTAATTTATTACCTCGTAAATTTACATTATAAAAAATATACTGAGACATTTTTCAGTTTCATAGAATAAAAAATGGATTTAAAGCTTTTCTATTTAACAGGTAACAGTAATTTCAGCAAAAAGTATATTTATTTTCATAATACACATTTGCAAACGGAATATCTACTTATAGCAATTACACCGTTCCTTTTTTCGTAACAATCATTGTATTAATGATGACTGTTTTAATTGTTTTACTTTGTTGTCAAATAATAAATATCATGTATAAATTAAATAACGGTTGTAAATAAATAATGAAGGTTATTTCAATGTAATTTTATTTGACGTAGTTTATTTGTGTTTAATGTACAATGTTTTCGGTGAATCTAGTAAAATAATAAATTTCATATTGATCAAATTTGCTCTTAAATCTGACGTTTTGGTGTATTTTTATAATATGTATGTTATAATTAATAATTTTTTTATGTACTTTTAGTTTTTATTAATTAAGAAAAACGTTAATTCTGATGTAGTGTGGGTTATGCCCAGTAAAATACGCAGAGCAATCCCTGGAGCTTAATGTACGCAATGTTAGGTTTAGGACTGTTACAAATTTGTTCCTCTGTTCACTGATACAAATAGGTTTGTGTGGATCAGGTTTTTTTATAACCATTATGGTATTTAAATAGTTTACTGTTGGGAATACGCGCATACAATTTTAATTTTACGTGCGCAGATTTCAACAGTTATTCAGGTTTTCAAATATTTAATTAGATAGTATAATATTTAATACTAGTTGCACCAAATTTTCAAAAGTGAAGGGATGTAGGGTCAAGACGGACCCCGACGATTGAGTTTCTATTCAATCAAAACTAAAGTTAGTAAAATAATTTTTTTTTTCATTGTTTAAAGGGTAATTAACTAAAGCTTTGGATTGTCAAAGTAGTCTCTGAAATATTTAACGTCAGTGGGGTTTTTGTCTTAAAGAAGACCTAGGTTGACAATGAAATTCATCAGGTATCACAAAATTTATTTTTTTAGCATTGAAAGTACTGAACTTAAAACCAACAAACTTTCAATGACCAAAGAAACAAGAAACTTTGAAAAAGTAATGATGAAATATCCCAAGGTTTACATTTTGAATTAAAACTAAACTATTAATTCAAAATTGAAGAACGTATGACTTCTTCCGCTTCTTCGTGATTTTTAATTTTTTTTAAGGTAGAATATATTGTGAAAATGAATGGTTCGAATATCGCGTACTTTGAAATTTTTGATTGCAGTGTTAGAGGATGGAGGTAAGCTGACCCAAAGTACTTGCATGTTTTTTACTGAATGTAGAATGTATCTGAAAAAAGAAAAACCTAATAATATCCATTCAGTACACCCTCCTTGTACGTCAGTATGGTAAGGAAAATAGAGTTTGCGATATTTTAACTTCCATTATCAGAGAAAAAGGGTTCTACATTAAAAAAATTAAAGAGCATACAAAAAAGTTTAAAACCTCATGTCCACCAAACAAAGTTCCTTTAATTAAACAAAATTAATTACTCCAAATATTGAAACCATTGTTCACAAAAATGTGTCCCATGTCCATTAAACTTTCGTATGTGATTCTACAAGACCAGACGGGTTACATCATTTGTACTGCCGCATGTTTCAAAATGAATATCGGGGTTTTAAAGCTATGCAATATTTTACAATTTTTACGTTCATTGATTAATTATACATAAAATGAAAACGTATTTCAAACAGTTTTAGTTATATGCAATAACTGCTTCCTGTGTCTTCCGCTTGAAAGCGCTAATAGCAAAGATGGCGACCCCTCCAACAGAAAACGTCCTGTGTTGCAGTTAGCAAAGTGTGAATCTGTAACTACCGTTCAACGTGTGTTCCGTTGTGATCCCCCGAATGGCAATATCATTCGTAGATGATATAAAGAACTGAAACCACTGGCTGTATTTATAAAAGATAGAATATAGGACGACCAAGTGTGTCCGAAGACAATGTTGAACGTCTAAGTCTTTTATGTATAGTCCTAGGAAATGCGTTAGGAAGGCTAGCCCGAATTAGCAATTCCTGTGACGTCTGTGTGAAGTGTTTTAAGGAAACTCTTACAACTGCGTTCATATTGTTTACAGTTGTTAAAAGCTCTAAAGCCTACAAATGAAATGACATTTTGCAAATGAAATGACGCACCGTGATGATGAAGACTTTATCGTGTCGTATTCAGTGACGAATCAACATTTTTCATGTTAAAATTGAAAAGTAAACACTCATAATGTGCGTATCTGGGGATCAGAAAATCTTTACGAAATATTGCAGTGTGAACTAGATTTCCAAAAACTGAATTTTATTTGTGTTGTAGCTCAACGACAATTTTACGGGCCGTTCTTTTTCGTGGAAGGGTCTGGAATGAACTATCTTGATATCTATAACTACGGCTCTTTCCTTAACGGCAATACGAACCACACAACTTTATTTGATAACAAGTCGCAGTCGATTTTGACGGGCTGCGAATAAAACTTGCACGCACACGTTCGACATTGACTTCTGAGGTTGATGGACGACCAGTTGATTTTCGCTTGCACAAGCAACTGATTTCACTGAATTGTTTATACCATGCACGAATTGAATTGTCACTTGGTGGCTCCTTATGAAATTTCAACCGAAACGCACGTTGCACAGAAATTACTGACTTTGACAAGTGAAATTCTAACATACAAAACGACTTCTCGCTTTCCGTGGCAGCCATTTTCTCTACTGTCGACGCTTAGCGAGCAAATGGTTTACTAACTATCTAGTATATGTGGAAAAAACTATTTGAAGTACTCTTTCGCACAGTACTTATTTTATTCTTATGAGTGAAATAGTTTTTTGTTAATCAATTTTCGAAACTACGAAGAACATTACGTATAATATATTATGTATATATATATATATATATATATATATACATTAATAGTTATATCAAATTTAATTTGATCACTGAATTTTTTTTCGAACTTTTTCGGAATTCCCCCTCCAAAAAAACACTTAATTTTTAACCAATAGCCCAAAAATCGATGTATTTTTAATATCCAATAAGAATTAGGTGGGAATGCGCATGTTTCAAAATAGCAGGAAATAACTGAAAATACCAGGAAATATTGATATTAAAACTAACCAGGTTGTAGAAATAACCCGATAATACACTAACATGCTCTTTTATACCGGTCTTTTTAACATTTTACATATTAAAAATATAAACATCACTGCTTATAATTATAGATAAAAATTATAAATATAATCAAACAAACTTAATCAACGCTCGCTTCAATCGCTAAGCTCGACTAATTAACAATAATGTTTTGATTATTAATAAATAAATATTGCAAATAATAAATATTTGCAATAATTACTGAATTTATTATTTAAATATTCAAAACACTATTGGTAATTAGTAAGGTTAGCGAACGAAGCGAGCGTAGGTCAAATTTGGTTAGATTATATTTAAAAAATAAATAAATATAAATGGTTGTAAGAATGGTAATATAAAGAATAAATAGGGTTTTCTCCAACCTGGTTATTGTTAATATCAATATTTCTTGCTATTTTCAATTATCTTCAGGTGAAAAACTTGCAAACCTTTGGGGGGCGGGAAACGAAAAATTACCAATTTTGATTTTTTATTATGAAACACGGATATTCCTAACTAATTTAAACGAAAATAATATGTAGAAAAGTTATTGGAATATTTTTACACAAATATGCTAAAACTAGACACAATATAAATTTTAAAAAAAATTAATAAGGTATTTTAAATCTTTTGAATTAAAAACTGCATATACAACGAATAATAAAATATTTATATAAATAACAGAGATCCTACTATAATAATAAAACATAACAATAATTTTGATAAACAGCGAGTATACAGTTAAAATGCGAAAATTATGATTTGGAATATATCGGAATGATAAACCGTTCTTCTCGATCAGAATTAATGAACACATTAATTGTATAAATAAGGGAAATAAAGAACGATTCAATTTTGTTAGACATATCTTAGAAAATAATTACACCGTAATTACATCGTAATTACATGTAATTAAACCGACTTTATAAAATTTAAATCCAGGTAGTACAGAGGTAATCGGAGAATGTCATGCCCTTTTTTTTGTAAAAGTTCGTCAATAATACAGATATCTTGACCCCAAAGGGAAAGACAAGCGCCAAGTGCCAGATCTAATCGTCATACCACCCTCTCCATACCTAGCCTTAGGGGATTTACCGGAGGTCATCTTCAACAGGCCTCAAGACATCTTGCAGTCTGGCCGCAGTTAAGATGCGGCCAGACCTACTAACATTACTCAAAAATCTCAAAGAAAACCATCCCGATTTAGCTGACTACTACCTACCCGACGGAAGGATGAGTCCAACTCGCAACTCCGTCGAATGCTAAACACCTAAACCAAAATTCAAAACGTTAAAACCTGAACAAAAACAAAAGCAAACTAAAAAATCCCATAAAACATCACTAACAATAAACTAACCAAAACAACCATTAATCCAAAAACACTAACCAAGACTGAACACTACACTTAAAAACATAAAACACACAACGTTAAAAATGAAACAAGACAAAAACTAAACAGAAATTCAAAAATATTTGTAACACTCGCTAACCAAAATAATCATCAACCACTAAAACACAAAACATGTGAGATAAGATCAACATTGTACCCCAACACAGAATAACTACCTACAAAAAAAAAAAACTAACCAAATCCTAAAAATAATTGAACTTAGAATAAAAACATAAAACTAAAAACAGACAAGACGAATCTAGAACACCGACACCAGCAACAAAACATTTATCTAAAACAACAAAACTGAAAAAATCAAAGCATAAAACGAATAAAACAAAGCATAAAAAATCAAATAAAGAGAAAACATTAGAATAAAAGAACAAAACATAACCTACTACAAAATAATACAGAAATCTACAACTAACACCTTAATTCAATCTATAATTCAATACGACTAAGCAATAAATTCCGCGCTCGCCTGTACGCGGGACAATGTACCGACCGACTTCCCTACTCGGGCACAATTCACACATCGGGGAATACCCCCAGCCAGCGCGTAAGCTGAACAATCTTTTGGAAGGTGACCCTCTGTACCATAGTATGAGCATAACTCCTCCATTCCTTTACAAGACTTGACCATATGACCTAACCCTAAACATTTAAAGCAACGACTCACCTATAAGTGGTCCCTAATCTTACATGAGTGAAGCTCAACGAATACTCGATCGTAACCCTCAACAAATTTCTTTCTTATCTTCTTATCACAATCCACTATATAGTGCACAACAGCGCTATCCCTCTTACCAGCCCGAAACATTATCTTTAATTTTTCGCAATAATCATCTTCTCCCCAATGTCACTCGGAACATCACAAATTATTATTCTGGGCCGCAAAGGCTTAGTTGAAACAACGTTAACTGGATACTCACTCATCTCCTCTATGTCTTGAATGGCCTCTTCAGTTTCTGGATCGTTTGCCACAATATGTACCCCTTTCGAAGTTTCCTTTATATTCACAATCCTCAAACCGTTCCTCTTTGGATCAAGTTTTTTTTCAACCTCTTCCTTGAAAATCACAGATGAAACATCGCAGGCTTTCAATATCACATTTGGAGTCGAAGCAGGAGCAGTCTTTGAAGCGACTTCAGAAACCAATCTTGCAACCAATTTTGGCGGAGCAATCCTTTCCCGCTCATCGATCCCAGCCTTGTACCCTCTGTGAACCCTTGTAATCGATAATGCCGCTTTATGGACAGTAAATGCAAGAAACGTAACTTGTCCATGCGAGAAAGAAAATATATGTACGTTAAACGTATCTATCGATTCTAACACAACGTTTAGTGATCAGAAGATGACGAAAAGCAAGGGCTCTTTGACTGCCACATCTGTCCAAAAACACGCTGGAAGAGCGAAAGAGAAAGTAATTAGTAAAAACTAATTATGTATTTGTTTCTGTGTACATAGAAATTTAAATTACTCATTATTGGACTATAGTGTTTTTAAGCAGACGTTTTATTAAACTATTATCTAATAATACTAAAAAATATTATCTGTATTGATATTTTATTAAAAATTCGGTTAAACCGAATACGGTTTTTGTGCTTAAAAACCGTGTACCATATTCTTGTATGTGACAAAATGGAGAATTAGTCTACTATCCTGTTTCCAGGTATTCTATTTTATTAATTTTTTTCGGTTCTTTTATTTTACTTTTTAGTTTCATAATCGTAATGCGGCGATTTTCACGAATTTAATCGCAGATTTTTGTCACTAGTTCATCAGTCTCAAGGCTAGACCGACACCACTGCGGTCCTCATCATGAACATGGATGCGGCCATTTTTAAACTGAATGCACCACTCTCTCTTTTTCCCTGTTTAGCCTCCGGTAACTACCGTTTAGATAATTCTTCAGAGGATGATATATATGAGTGTAAATGAAGTGTAGTCTTGTACATTCTCAGTTCGACTATTCCTGAGATGTGTGGTTAATTGAAAACCCAACCTCCAAAGAACACCGGTATCCACGATCTAGTATTCAAATCCGTGTAAAAATAACTGGCTTTACTAGGACTTGAACGCTGTAACTCTCGACTTTCCAAATCAGCTGATTTGGGAAGACGCGTTAACCACTAGACCAACCCGATGGGTTGAATGCACCACTGCCTCACTCGACCTTCACTCATTATTCCATCTCCGTACACTTCATAAAGTTGCCAAAGAATTTCAATTGGTTTGAAGTTTTTTGCCAGTAAAAACGCACCTCACAACACGTGGGATTTTCCGTTGAAGCGCACATTTCAATAATTCACAACGAACAAAGTAGAAAAATCACAGTCCAATTCTACGACAGCTTGACGCGTACTGAGTGTAGAAACGTTTTGACACCAAGATGGCGGTTCTATCCCCACCCATCTCCACGCTCACAAACGTAAGTTACTTTCTGGACCGCCCTCGTATATGTCAGACAATTATCTGACATATTTAAAGGTAATCCATTTTACCATCCAGTAACATAAAATTATAAGTTGTATTTACAAAAAAGCAATTTGCTTCTTGCGTGAAAACTAAACTGAATGTTTTCAGTTTGGATATCTGGCACCGTATTAGCTTTTGTAGTCTATGCTTCAAGATCATTGTGGCACCTATACCCTTCAATCCATAGTGTAAAATTTCTTTCAGTTAAATTTTTCTTGTTCCACAACAGCAGCAGTTTTAATAAAATTTGCCAGGGAAGTTCATTAAAACAGTAATGAATAATATTTAATAATACTTTTATTTGCAGCAGCATCAATGTACTATTCAGAAACAAATAAAAACAACTACCTTTATTACGATTTGAACCTGAGATAATGAAGTGTAGGATTGTTCACCACCCAGGTTAACAATCTGGGTGATATGGTGCAATAATCACATATATATTTAAAGAAGTTAACATTTAACTTATACAGTGTTTAACTTGAAAGAGGTCCCATCCCATCACTCAGTAGTTTATATTAAATGCATGTTTTTGTTAAAATGCATGTATTGGTGGAGAGATGGGTAAAAGAACGTGGAAGATGGTACGATTGGAGCTGCAGTGGGAAGGACTGTTTATTATCTGCATAATGCAATATCACTGGATCTCTGTTAAGTATCTTATTTTTCAAGATATTAAGAGGAAGAGGTATTGTTAAATTAGTGTGCATCACCAAAACTTTCTAAGCTGCATGACTACTTGGACAATAATTTTAAGACAAATGCTTTTTTGTCACGAAATAGTGAAAGTGGGCGGAGAATTAAACCCTTAAACCTCAGTGATGTAGATTTGAACTTCATTCAGAATTGCACTGATTAAATGCAGGTGGAGGTATGACAGAGTAAACAATTAAATGACACAGCAAACAGTAGCTGACAGCTTTGACTGGATATTTTCTGTGAATAAATGTAGCAGCATCTTGCAGATCGCTTACTGTTGGCAATGTTTTTGCAAAAGCTGAGTGCTTTGTGGTAAGCTAATAAAATGAGGTAGCATCAGTGTTAAACTATCAGCAGCATATCATAAAAAACCCAGGTATGCAGAATAATTTTTATCTATGTGCTGACATAAGTGAAAAATGTTGATTATGTTAGTGGTTACAGAATGCTTACATTTACCTATCACCTTGAGAATTATTGCCAATAAGAGAACAGAGAAATTTAGTATATATCCACCACTTGCAGATGGTATTTTGTAGATGTGGGAATAATGAGAAAATTTAAGTGTACTGACAATTATTTAAACATTAGAATATATTTTTAAGATTTGCTATGTAGAATAATAATAAGGCTTGCTATAATTTCAATCCTTATAATTAAGGGCTGCTTTATTGAATCTCAACAGTTGCATATGAGCAAAACTCACTACTAATTACCAAACATTCACAAGTTACTGAAAAAAAAATTTAATTTTAGAAAAGTGCATATTGCTCATAAACATTTCACTGTTAAGAAATGCATTAAAGTACTAAGACTTAGTTTGGTATAGCTTGTTTGCAAATATTAAAATCCATTTTGCTGATGTTTGGAAGTAATGTAATCAAACCATTCCAGCACAAGGTTAGATTAACGTAAAATCAAATACTACCTAGTCTAACAGATTTAGTGTATATCATCTGTTTTAATACACTAGGTATCAATAGTGATAAGAAAATTAAGATAACCAACATAACATTTAAATAAACAGTATTACATGTTATGTAGTATTATAGACAATTTTAATATTATATCTGTTATTTAGTGATAAACACCTTGCTGCACAAGTCATTTACAGCAGATCAAGGGTACCTCCTATCAGTAACCAGACAGGTTGCATTCTTAAATCAGTTCCAAGCAAAAGTGGAATGGATATTATTGCACCAGCCTGAAAAATAAAATCGTAATAACAGTAATGATAATCATGTTCTTTTTTTATTTTTCTATTCCTAAAGTGATTGTTGCAATCTGTTCAACTTGTGAACAATGAGCAACCCTATGGTCCAATGAAATGAAGAAATATAAGATATGTGAATGAAGACATGTAAATAAATGTCTTATACAGAGTCAGAATGGTGATTTGTACCATTCCTAAGATGTGTGGTTAATTGAATTCCAACTACCAAATTACACTGGTATCTTTTTGTCCAGTATTCAAATCTGTATTAAAGAGCTGATTTGCAAGGACAATTTTACGACCAGACCAACCTGGTGGGTTAGAAATGGTAATGATACAGAAACATGTATTCAGAATATGAAAAAACACATCTTTATTTAAGAAAAGGTTAAATATATATATATATATATTTTTTTTTTTAGCTCTGATGCTTGAACTGCCATTTGCTATTACTCAAGAAAATATGTTCATCAAACAATGTCTCAGACATTACTTTTCTTGTTTATTAATTATTAATGATGAAGATATTGGTATATGTTTATCCTATAATATTAAATCAGATTATATTCATGAGGGAATTTTTCTTCCTAAAAATGATAACCTAGCAATGGTAGGTAACAAATGTTTATTAGATCTGAACAGATGCTTATATAACGATATGCCTGGTAAGTTTCATGATATTTAGTAAATTATTTTTAATATTTTAAATTGTAATTAAATATTAGAATTAGACTGTTGGTAGAATGAATTCAAATGCGCACTATACATACATAATATATTTTGGCGTGTGAGAAAAATTCTTATTATACTTCTGTTGTAAATTTTTTTAAATTATTACTAAACTAATTTAAAAAAATTTTTACATGCTTATTTTAAATAAAATCAAAAGATTTTTCTTTTACTGAATCATTTCTATTATATCAAGAAGTTTTAAATAATATTAATTTTAAAATCCCTGAACTTCCTACATCTTTGTTTAACATTTAAAATAATTTAATTTTATCACTTTCTAAATTGTTTTTAGCATTCATTTTATTTATTCACATATTTGCGTGGACTTAATGTATTATTTTTATGTATTAATGTGGACTTAACCTCTTAACTGAGTAGTTTGTGATAATCCTGTGATAAAAGTTTCATCATTGTTTCACAGTAACCATTCAAACAAATACTAGGACAGTTTGTATTTTATCCATGCACACTTAACATTCTTTTTTTATCTGTATAATGTGTAAATTATGTACTGATCTGAATAAAACATTTAAAATTATTTATGATGAACAGTAGAAAGTTGGTAAATGGACTGTTTCCTGAATACAAAGATTGATCACCAGAGTACTTGGGGGGAAGGAAGGGTACTGTTTGACTTTAAGGTAAATCTTTACTTTAAATTTCTCAAAAGATTCTTTCAGTGGATTCCTCGTTCCTAACAATGTCTTTTTTCTCACTGTCAACTCTTTCCTGACTTTTGATATTTTTTCCATTTTGATTTCTATGGTTTTGAATCAGACTCCTACTAGGTCAACACTGAGAATGTGGAAAGCATTGATGTAATAGGCATCATTGATGTGATCTAATAAAGATATCGTTCCAATGAATAAGTCCAGTCTTTATTTCTAGGCTGATAGATGCATAATAAACCTAGTCACTGAAATGGCTACTTGGTAAAGCTAGAACTCACTATTCCTCCTGAAAAATATTAATATAAAATACAAAAATGGGGATGCAGAATTATAAATATTAACAAATAAGATAGTACAAGATGTTTTATCATCACAAGCAGCATAATGAGAGAAAACTTTTTCAATTAGTTTCAAAACCCAAGCCTACAACAATAGGCTGCAATAGTGGGGGTTTATAGGGCCGACCTATAGGTCAGGTTTATAGGTTAAAAGCCAACCTTTTCAGCAGAAGATAATGATGAGATAGAAGGTATATATGAAAAATATACATGATCAAATCAAATAGATAAGAATTTATAGTAACTGGAGACTGTAATGTTATTGTAGGTGATCAGGAAGGAAAACTGATATGAACTGGTTCAAAGAAATTAAAGAAGAACTTGTCATTCAGATTTTGCACTAAGCACAGTATGTACTAATGACTGTTTTAAATCATAAGATATACATGTGTGAGACCAAGAAGTTCAGGAAAATATCAAATAGGTTGTATTTATAATTGGTAAATGAAATTCTGAAACCAAATTACGGGCTGTAAAATTTACTCAGATATTGATTCTGAGCATTTTTTTGAAATACAGTTAGACTATAAGGGATTAATTCTAAAGTAAAAATTTAAAACATCATAGGCAGAGATTAAATTAAACTAAATATTTTATAAAATCTGTTCTTAATAAAATTCCAAAAAATAATAAAATGATTTATAAATAACATACAACATAGCTAAACAAAAAACATTTCCTTAATCAAATACACTTACTAACACCTACAATAAAAATACACTCCAAAATACATAAAGTAGACCCACCATCAAATATACTGCAGCCCCTGCTTCAGACAGAAGTAGAAGGTCATAATTAACACTTGAAAATAGTTCATATAAATTAACACACTTAACCAGGTCTACAGAAACAAATAACAATATAGCCATTCCTTACATCCATCAATAAATTGCATGCAAAAATATTTGCCAAGAATTTGAGCATGAAAATCACCTGACTTCCTTGACCCCACCATATCCAAAACAGATGACATACTTTTAAAGTATATAGAAAATCCATCACAACTGACACACTTCTGCACAAGATATTTAACAACCCCCTTCCCCAAGAACTAACATGCAGATTTCTCGGATTCCTAACACATCAGATTTATCTAAAATTCACCTTTGTCTCCTGTAAACTACACTAAATAACTCTACACAATAAAATAACCATTAACTGATGTCAGTAGGTTAATGGCTACTCATCCACACGAACAAATATATTATCTTATTCAAAATACTGAACAAATTCAAAGCACTAATATACATCAACCAGTATATGTTCAAAATAACCTACATTTTCCGGAAAGAATGTTAATTGACAGTTTTAAAATAACAAAAATACACATAAGATCATAAAGCAAACTGACAGAACACACAAAATGAACACAGCAACTCAGGAATTTTTTGAGTGAACTAAAGTGCTAACACTCAGTACTACATTGAACAGACTAGATGGTCATTTATCTACACATACAGGCATTAAACGCAACAATAGAACCAACTTTTCCTTCTTGTACAAACTTTATTCAAAATGAAAAGATATTACACAACTCATAATAGCCAAAATCTCAACATAGTAGAAAAAATGTTTAATTTTAAAAATAACTACATTTTTCAAAAATCATATTAAATAAACAAACACAACAAAAACCAATTACAGAGTATATTTATTTATTCAGTTAGATTCTTAAGAGGTTTCCTAACTGTTTTAAGATGAATGCCATTAATACTGTTGCTATCAGGTACTCCATTAAGAAAAATGTATTTAGCTCTAAAAGGCTTTGGAAAGGAAAGGTTCCAGTAACCTGAAAGCGATTCATTTTGTATTTAATAATTTTAAAGTTCAATGGAAATTTGGATTTAGGGATAGAATGTAAAAACTTAAAAATTATTTAAAATCTCATAAAACTATTTTAAACTTATTCAAGTGTATTTATTTTAAACATATTATAAATTCTCCTCATAAAAATTTATTCTCACATAGTAGTTAGAATGATTAATTTCATTTTTTTTTTTTTTTAGAAATAAATACAGTGGATAAAATATTGTGCAAAGTAAGATTAAATAATCCAGCGTTTAGTAATTTGATGAAATATTTTAAGAAAATGACAAATGCTTCCACTTTGTTTGGTTTGGAATATCTTAACAGAAATTAAAAATAATTAAATAAAAAGCATCCAAAAATATTTGGAGCATGGAATCATACAGTCTGTTTTATTATTGCTTTATTCATTATAAATATTTAAAAATATAAAGGGAAATTTTTCAAAGAATTTATCAATAAACTATTATTTAAAACTATATCAACAAACTTTTTTGTAATCCATTTTATGTAACTCATTACTTTATAAAATACTACATTAACAAGTAATACATATAATAAGTTGAATTTGTATAGTCGTATTAAAAAAACATACATTTTTTTCATAAATTACATTTGACTTTATTGCTTAAGCTAATCAGTAGTACACATATTTGTTTGTTGTTCATACTGACAACTGCTACTGAATCCAAAACACCTGAAGCAAACATATACAGAGTGTTAATAAAAACTGTTTCAAGAATTCAAGGGGGGTGATCTTTTTTTTTTTTTTTTTTGTCTTCAGTCATTTGACTGGTTTGATGCAGCTCTCCAAGATTCCCTATCTAGTGCTAGTCGTTTCATTTCAGTATACCCTCTACATCCTACATCCCCAACAATTTGTTTTACATACTCCAAACGTGGCCTGCCTACACAATTTTTCCCTTCTACCTGTCCTTCCAATATTAAAGCGACTATTCCAGGATGCCTTAGTATGTGGCCTATAAGTCTGTCTCTTCTTTTAACTATATTTTTCCAAATGCTTCTTTCTTCATCTATTTGCCGCAATACCTCTTCATTTGTCACTTTATCTACCCATCTGATTTTTAACATTCTCCTATAGCACCACATTTCAAAAGCTTCTAATCTTTTCTTCTCAGATACTCCGATTGTCCAAGTTTCACTTCCATATAAAGCGACACTCCAAACATACACTTTCAAAAATCTTTTCCTGACATTTAAATTAATTTTTGATGTAAACAAATTATATTTCTTACTGAAGGCTCGTTTAGCTTGTGCTATTCGGCATTTTATATCGCTCCTGCTTCGTCCATCTTTAGTAATTTTACTTCCCAAATAACAAAATTCTTCTACCTCCATAATCTTTTCTCCTCCTATTTTCACATTCAGCGGTCCATCTTTGTTATTTCTACTACATTTCATTACTTTTGTTTTGTTCTTGTTTATTTTCATGCGATAGTTCTTGCGTAGGACTTCATCTATGCCGTTCATTGTTTCTTCTAAATCCTTTTTACTCTCGGCTAGAATTACTATATCATCAGCAAATCGTAGCATCTTTATCTTTTCACCTTGTACTGTTACTCCGAATCGAAATTGTTCTTTAACATCATTAACTGCTAGTTCCATGTAAAGATTAAAAAGTAACGGAGATAGGGAACATCCTTGTCGGACTCCCTTTCTTATTAGGGCTTCTTTCTTATGTTCTTCAATTGTTATTGTTGCTGTTTGGTTCCTGTACATGTTAGCAATTGTTCTTCTATCTCTGTATTTGAACCCTAATTTTTTTAAAATGCTGAACATTTTATTCCAGTCTACGTTATCGAATGCCTTTTCTAGGTCTATAAACGCCAAGTATGTTGGTTTGTTTTTCTTTAATCTTCCTTCTACTATTAATCTGAGGCCTAAAATTGCTTCCCTTGTCCCTATACTTTTCCTGAAACCAAATTGGTCTTCTCCTAACACTTCTTCCACTCTCCTCTCAATTCTTCTGTATAAAATTCTAGTTAAGATTTTTGATGCATGACTAGTTAAACTAATTGTTCTGTATTCTTCACATTTATCTGCCCCTGCTTTCTTTGGTATCATAACTATAACACTTTTTTTGAAGTCTGATGGAAATTCCCCTTTTTCATAAATATTACACACCAGTTTGTATAATCTATCAATCGCTTCCTCACCTGCACTGCGCAGTAATTCTACAGGTATTCCGTCTATTCCAGGAGCCTTTCTGCAATTTAAATCTTTTAATGCTCTCTTAAATTCAGATCTTAGTATTGTTTCTCCCATTTCATCCTCCTCAACTTCCTCTTCTTCCTCTATAACACCATTTTCTAATTCATTTCCTCCGTATAACTCTTCAATATATTCCACCCATCTATCGACTTTACCTTTCGTATTATATATTGGTGTACCATCTTTGTTTAACACATTATTAGATTTTAATTTATGTACCCCAAAATTTTCCTTAACTTTCCTGTATGCTCCGTCTATTTTACCAATGTTCATTTCTCTTTCCACTTCTGAACACTTTTCTTTAATCCACTCTTCTTTCACCAGTTTGCACTTCCTGTTTATAGCATTTCTTAATTTCCGATAGTTCCTTTTACTTTCTTCATCACTAGCATTCTTATATTTTCTACGTTCATCCATCAGCTGCAATATATCGTCTGAAACCCAAGGTTTTCTACCGGTTCTCTTTATTCCGCCTAAGTTTGCTTCTGCTGATTTAAGAATTTCCTTTTTAACATTCTCCCATTCTTCTTCTACATTTTCTACCTTATCTTTTTTACTCAGACCTCTTGCGATGTCCTCCTCAAAAATCTTCTTTACCTCCTCTTCCTCAAGCTTCTCTAAATTCCACCGATTCATCTGACACCTTTTCTTCAGGTTTTTAAACCCCAATCTACATTTCATTATCACCAAATTATGGTCGCTATCAATGTCTGCTCCAGGGTAAGTTTTGCAGTCAACGAGTTGATTTCTAAATCTTTGCTTAACCATGATATAATCTATCTGATACCTTCCAGTATCGCCTGGCTTTTTCCAAGTGTATATTCTTCTATTATGATTTTTAAATTGGGTGTTGGCAATTACTAAATTACACTTCGTGCAAAATTCTATAAGTCGGTCCCCTCTTTCATTCCTTTTGCCCAGCCCGTATTCACCCACTACACTTCCTTCCCTGCCTTTTCCAATGCTTGCATTCCAATCTCCAACTATTATTAAATTTTCATCTCCTTTTACGTGTTTAATTGCTTCATCAATCTCTTCGTATACACACTCTACCTCATCATCATCATGGGCGCTTGTAGGCATATAGACGTTAACAACCGTTGTCGGTTTAGGTTTTGATTTTATCCTTATTACAATGATTCTATCGCTATGCATTTTGAAATACTCCACTCTCCTCCCTATCTTCTTGTTCATCACGAAACCTACTCCTGCCTGCCCATTATTTGACGCTGAGTTAATTACTCTAAAATCACCTGACCAAAAGTCGCCTTCCTCTTCCCACCGAACCTCACTAATTCCTACTATATCCACATTTGTCCTACCCATTTCCCTTTTTAAATTTTCTAGCCTACCAACCTTTTTCAAGCTTCTAACATTCCACGCTCCGACTCGTAGAATGTTATTTTTTAATTTTCTGGTGACCCCTTCCTTAGTAGTCCCCACCCGGAGATCCGAACGGGGGACTATTTTACCTCCGGAATATTTTACCAAGGAAGGCGCCTCCATTATTTCTATGTGAAAATGCAGAGAGCCACATTTTCTTGGAAAAAAAGCAGCTGTAGTTTTCCATTGCTTTCAGCTGCGCAGTACTCAGAGGACTGAGTGATGTTGATACGGCCGTTGAAGTCGTCCTGACTCACGCCCCTAACAACTACTGAAAGAGCTGCTGCCCTCTTTCAGGAATCATTCCTTAGTCTGGCTCTCAACAGATACCTCTCCGATATGGTTGCACCTTCGGTCCAGCTACTCTGTATCCCTGAGCACTCAAGCCCCCTCACCAACGGCAAGGTCTCATGATTCATAGAGGAGGGGGGGGGGGTGATCACCCACATTGAAATAAAGAAAAGCTTTATACCAACATATATCTTTTTTTTAATATTTTTTTGTTGCCGATGAAGGGGGAATACCAGTTATATACGCCCCAGAAGGAGTAGTGTTGGACTCACAGCAAGTTCCGCAAGATGTTATTAAAAGAGCATATGTGTTCCTGTGTCCTACCAACTAAACCTAACCACCTCACCAACTCCCACACCCCAGGACCTGACCCACAATAAAGCATTACTCAGCCCCGGGAGGTGCCTTTGAGATAGGGGGATCAGGAGTCCCCGTGCTTCATTGCCAACCTCCACCCATGCAAGCGCAAACAAAGGACAGCTCCACAGGAGGCTGTCCATCCCCCTTCACTCTCTGGTCTCAGTCTTCATCTCTTTTGTGTCTAGAGGCCTTTACAAAGGCTGTTCCTGGAAATCCAATCCTGATCTTCCTACTTGGCAAAAATCGCCATCAGCTATGTTTGGCCTGAACCCCAAATCCTATACTCTTCCTCCTTGGTTTTGAGTATTTCCATCACCATCCTCACCGCTATGGACCATTCACGCTGTCCCCGCAACATAAACTCTGTAACGTTTGCAGAGGTCAATCCTACAAGATTGGCTCTTCTCCTTGCTTCGTTCCACCTAGGACAATCAAACACAGTGCACTCCAGGGTATCTTCAGAGGCACAATATATACATACTGATAACTCTCTCCTACGAAATCGATGTCTGTTATAAGTAAAAAATCAACACCACAATCAATGACCAACTTCCACACTAAATCGCGAGTGGCCGTGTTTCTATTGACATTAATTTGCAGGGCCTTCATTTTCGGCATCCTCGGAAGTCCCTGGCCTCCATTCTATGTCAAGATTCTCTGCAGACTGCACACCTTTTCTGCTCTTTACAATCTATTCTCATGTGGCCTTGGGCACCTCAATTAAAGCAGCACCTTCTTTGATTTGGTGCTCTCTGGGTGCAGAGAGCACCCTCTCAACATCTAAAACACTTAGTGTCGGGCTTTTGCTGCTTTACCCGACACGACTGACCAACCAACAAGAAGTTGTTTAACTGCAGTCAGCTTATTGACTTTATTAGGGGGCAGCATAACAGTGGCACTTTGAGTGTCACCGTGTGCAGGTCTTAATGAAGTTATCTTAGCCAAAGTAGTACCATTAAGGGGCTTACTAATCGCAGCCAAGACCTCCTCCCTTGTGACCTCTGCATCGAGATCTTTAACGTGTACTGCAGTTAGTCTAAATGCAGTTTTATCAGCCACCATAGCAGTTGGCACAACTGTCATTATTTGTTCCTTAAGAGTTTGAGGTGTTGTAGAACCCTCTTTAAGCTGAACCTCCAGGTCATCACCCCTGCCCTGCCGTACCGACAAGATGTCCCTGGCCAAGTCCTCACCGATGGATGTTTTAACCTTCTGAAAGCGGTGGGCATAAGAGGCACCCTGTTATCTCACCACCAAAGTAGATGTTTTAGGACCTTCCCTCTGACTAGGTTGCCCTCTAGATTACCAGGTTCAATAGCAACATAAAGTTTAAAGTCAGAATCTGCCTCCTAGCCCAGAACTCTAGGGTCTTTCGCACCGTATTGTCCAAGTTACCAATAGTGGAGAAAACCAACTGGTGTTTCTCCACGCCTAGTATTCTTCTAAGACCTAAACGAATACTGTCGACAATTTTGACTCCCTTCGCTTCTTCTACCCACCAATACATAACGACAGTCCTCATTTTCAGTCAGACGTTTGATCTCATCAATGACTAAAATCGAAGAAATATTCCTTGCTACCAAACCAGGAGTGCGAGTCCACCTTTGTTTAGCTTAATTCTGGTATTGCGGGCCACAGTACAAACATGCCTTGCAAAGCACTTGTTTTATCAGCGAGTGTATTCAAAATGTATACATTAGCCTTCGAATCATCGTCACAAGGGAAGCCAATCTTTCCAGATCTACCATCTTCGGTAATTCTCTTGAAGACCTAGGTTGGTCTTAGTGGTTTGAGTATATTTATCCTCAAAACCTGGCTTCTTACTAAATTCATCAAAATCCTCTGCCACATCTCTGGCCTGGAACAAAATCCTCTGGGCCGCCTCTGTAACTTCACTCATAGAGCTGAGGAGAATTTTACAAAGTTCAACCAGTTCTTTAACCTCCCTAAAAGGAATACCTATTTCAGGAATACCGCCCCTATCGGAATCACTGCTAGGCTCACTTCCTTTTTCTTGACGCCTCCCCATCACCACCCGCAACCTCCATCGCTTGAGGTGTCAACAGTCCAAACAGGTAGCGGGACGCTTTCTTCTTAGGACCATGCTTAGAAGCCGGTTTAGTTGCATCCGGTTTTATAGGCATCGTCTAAAAATAAGAAATAAACTTTAAAAATAAAGCTATTATGACAATACACAGTAATAGATAATGCACCAGAAAAAAATAAAAATAAATAAATTCAGGTCCATTAAGAAATAGCTTTAAAAGTAAAGCTATTATAACAGTACTATCAATTATAGATAACGCACCACTAAAATAATTAAAATTAAAAATAAAATTATCTTCCTCTTGATAAGATAACTAATTGGCCACCTGCATTAACATAAAATGCTAGCGCAAGCAAAAATAAACCTTCTGGCAATTGAAAGTATTATTTAACAAAATAAAACATAAAAAACAATGAAAAAACCGCACAACCTACACCGAATAAAGTTTGGTGCACACCTAACAGTATAGGCTAACACAGCCCAAACCTGAAAAATTCATTAACTCCAAGAAAAATCTACTGATTCACGGAGCCAATAGAAGACATCCGAACTTTCTGATCTCAAGCAGACTCTACCAACATAAGTCTGGAAACACTTAGTTTACCGGCTATCCACTATTTTATTTTAACATAAAAATTTATTTCTCAGGTATGTTTAATCATATTGAGCTAAAATTTTGTATACTGCTAGGAAACCTTGAGGTTTATTTATGCAAAAATATTGAATCTGATCTGGCTCAAATTATTTCAAAATGGCGGCCATGTAAACCTTTTAATTGTTAATATCTTTGCAACTGCTGGTTTATTAACAAAGAAGATTACACATTTTTTAAATCCGTACATAAATAAATTATGGCAAAAATTCTTTAAGTTAGTCACTCTCACAGTAAAACTTATACTAAATTCTAGCAGTATACAAAATTTCAGCTTGATATGATTAACCGTTCCTGAGAAATAAATTTTTATGTTAAAAATACAGAATGGAGTGAATAGCTAGTAAAATTAGCATTTCTGCATTTGTTGCCATAAAGATTTTTCTTTATTTTGATGTGGTTGACCATCCCCTGAATTTTTGAAATTGTTTTTATAAACATGCGCGCGCATGTGTGCATATTTTTTGGTACCTAGATAACATGTTGTCCAGTGTGTTATAGTTAATAATAATTACTAATAAAAACTACTATAAACATAACAAATTAATAGCAAGCCTAAATGTAAACTTACCAGTTTTAGTACTTACTAGTTTTTTGTACAATTTACTAATTTGCATTAAAATCCTTTTTGTCTAAATTAAAGTATATTTTGTACATTTAAAAAAAATATCTATAAGACTATTATATGAGTATGTATGCTAAATGACAAAAACATTGGTTGTTCACCCAAAAAACAAAACTATTTTCAGGCACACATGTCTTACGTTAGGTTTATTAAAGAAAATGATGAGGAGTTTGTATGTCAACACACACAGCCTGTTGAAATGTAGATGATATTTAGCCCTGTAAGTGACACAACTATTACTCAAGGGATTGGCTGTTTAATGAATATAAAATCTTAGTGTTAAAGAGTTGACTAATGTGGTGCACACCTCAGATGCTTTATGTGCATCAAATAACATAATAAATTTAAAGAAGACATAATTTAAAATAAATCAAAATTAAATCATAAGAAATTATATTAAAAAATTGTTCAAAATTATTTCTAAAACAAAATAAATGGAAAAAACTTAATTTTTTCATTTTTATTGACTTTTTTATTTATAACAATCAAAAAATGTGAATTCATTCAATTAAAAAAAAATCATAATGTTAATAAAAAAAATAACATCCTAAAGAAATATAAAATGAGTATATTTTCAGTGTCAGTCTTCATAATGGGCAGAAAAATAAATGATTTAAATAAAAAATGGTCAGTTGCATTAAAAAAAAAAAATCATATTTTTCGTGAAGTAGTTATTTAATTCACTGATATTTTGAAAAAAATTCAATTTTTATTTAGAAAACTACAGAAGATAGTGTATATTACAAAAGATGTTTGATTTCTTTAGAAATCAAGAATTGAAGTTATGTATTAAGTTTATTATCATTTTTGATTTCATTTCAAATATTAATTTATCTTGAAATATTTTTTTATGAAGATTATGGTGTGGTGATAGTGTTGTGAAAGAACAAGAGTAGTGTTTAGGCTGAAAAACAAATGACATGTTGAATTAACAAGAAATGGATTACTGATGATGTTATATATTACTTACTTGTAGGGAAAGATAAGTCATAATGCCACTCAGCTTAGAGAATTTTAAAATTGTTGAAACGAATAACTATATGAAGGTGAACAGGTTTTTTTTATTGGAACTAGATATATACATATGACTGATGTACAGACCACAAGTGGCTGATTTATCTAGTGATTTAACAATAGCTTGAAATTTATGAAATCCTCCAGATTGTACATATCTTCGAATATGGTTGTAGTATCCTCTGGTAAGTCTGTACTATTAATATATAAAGGAATTTAGTATTTAGGTAAGGAGGAGAATCTCAACCACTTTCTGGTATGTAATGAATCATTTAAACTGATTTGTTACACATAATACTTGATTAACTAGACTTGCTTGAAAAATTACTTATTTAACTGGAAATAGCTTGCTGTTTTCAGCACAGTCAAAATTAATAATGAATAACTATTTGTCTTTATGCCTTGTTATTCATTGCTTATTGAGCATACATAATGTAATAATGTTTAAGTTTGTCTTTAATTAAATCCTATTCAACTGAGATATTTAACCCCATGATAACTATTCAGAAAGCAGTCTTCTTTTAATAAGTCAACATTTTGGGGTTATAGATATTTTTGCATTTTAAGTAAATCTTTACATAGGTTATATATTTAAAATCATAACCAACAACTTTAGTTAATAATCTGGAAAAAGGAATGCAGTGAACATTGGGTTTAAGAAAAATTGTATTTAAAAAAAAATATATAATAGGTATAATTTTGAATTTACAAATTTTTAAGTTTTGGATTTTCATTAGGAACTGTTCAGAATGAAATCATAATGATAAATGATACAACTGAATGGTTGTGATTTGATGTAAGAAACAAATCAGTATCTAAAATGGGATAACTATTTATTATCAATAGTTATAAGTACCTCATGCTAAATAAGCAGTAAAGAGGTTTCCTACTACCTTTGATAAATTTAACATAACTGTTTTGCATTAGTGTGTAAGGGAAACAAAACTGAACCCATAGAGCAATACCTTCAATCTGCTCACAATTGAGATTGACTGTTTAAACATCATTACTTTTAAAGAAAGCAACTCTTACTAGCTGCTTATAATAAATTGGATGTCTTGCTGCAACTTGGCTGTAAATGTAAATCAATAAATTAATGTATCTATATTTTAAGAAAACATTTAATATTTTATACATACTTCAACTTAATTGCCTATATAAACTAACCTAAATAATCAATTTTCAAATGATTGTCCTTTTCCAAGTATTACTGTTTTTCCCCTTGGGGAAAAATTATTTCCTGATGTGAGAGGTGTGGCTGGGACTACACCGCTGTTTACCCATGCTGAACTGGAGGTGACAATCACAAGAATACCGTCGGCCAGAGTGCCTAACCCATATCTGCCTAATACGGTTGTCAGAGTGGCAGCTTGGGCCGAGCCAGAGTAATTTTTAGAGACATACAATGTCTGTCTTGAAAAGGCAGTTTTTCCTGGCAGATGGAAGTGTCAGCGGCTGGTACTAGTTTCTAAACTGGGGAGGGATTTGGCACTTCCCTCCTTGTATCGGCTGCTGGCGATGATCGATGTGCTAGCGAAGGTGCTGGAACGTATGCTTCAGCAAAAAATAGTTGGTGTACTGGAAGAGCAGGGCAGGCTCTCTGCGAATCAGTATGGATTTCGCAGGGGTAAGTCCGCCCTCGATGCCATAGCTGCTGTCTGCGACTTGGCAGGAGAGCCTTGAGGAGAGGTGATGGTAGGATCTCTGTCCTAGTCATCCTGAACATATGGAACACGTTTAATTGCATCTGCGACTCAGCAATAATGGGAGCACTGGAGGACCTATGTGTCCCTTCTTACCTTTGATGGATAGTGCAAAATTACCTCATCGGACGTCGGATGATCTTTAAACTGCATGATGGGTATGTTGAGAAGAATCTCGATAGAGGGGTGCTGCACGGGTCAGTCCTTGGACCGACTCTCTGGAACATGACTTATAATAGAATGTTTCAGGTTGTTCTCCCACAATCGATTACATTATTTGGCTACACTGATGTTACATTGCTAGCGGAGGTGGAAACAAGTATGAGGCTGTAGGCAAGATAACTGAGTTGTATACAAGAATTAGCGAGTGGATGGCTGGGGTAGAACTGGAGTTGGCTCCTGAAAAGACTATTGATCTCTGCTGCCAGGAACGCAACTTTATGTCTGATCCTTGATGGCAGAAAAATTGTGTCCCAGGTGGCCATAAAATACTTTGGAATCTGGGTTGACTCCAGACTAAGGTTTAGTACTCATGTACTCTGGGCTTGTGAGAAGGAGGAGAAAACAAGGAGGCTTATTGCTAGCCTACTCCCGAATACAAGAGGGCCCACCCAAGACAAAGGAGGAAACTGCTTACGGGTTTGGTCTATTCAGCTCTGCTATATGGTGCTAAGTTATGGGTAAGTGGTATGACAGATTTCTGTCTTGACTGCAGTGTGGGTGTGTATCGCATGGGTGTCATGGATGTCAGAAGCTTTGTCTCGTTTGCTGTATGATTCTTGTGCGATGTTGTTGTCAGTGTTTGTTTTTCCAGTGATATTGTTTGTGTGGTGTGACATCCTGTTCGTTTATTACGACTGTGTGTGCAGGTGAGTCCCTTCTGATGAAATGCATTTATAAGCAGCACATGTATAGGGTGGTAGGCAGGGGTGGAGGTTTAGTCGGTAGTGTGCAGATATACATACATCCTGGTTAAATTGGCAAAACCTGTTAGCAAACCCGACACTGCCTAAACGCTTGTAAATGTCCATTAAACGTCCTCCACCTCTTTAAAAAAACAAAGTATTACTGTTTTAATCAGTAATGGCTATTTCAAAAATAGGAAAAGCCTTATGTCCACTTTCATGGGATGAGTAAGAAACTGTTTGTATTGACTTAAAGCAACTAAATAATATATATATATAATACAGAGAGAGAGAGAGAGAGAGAGAGAGAGAGGGAGGTTTTTAATAATGAAGTGTGAATTAAACATATCTGTATGGATTTCACTAACATCTCCCAAAAATAGTGACCATTGTCTAATTAAGGTTATGGCTTGCTATTTAAAACTGACCATGCATAAATCCTATTTATGCCTTTTTGGAGCTCAGCAGATTTTTGTAATGCTTCAATTTCCCACAAACCTGAAAAGTGAAAGGAATACTTTCTTGAGGTCAAAATAAATAGTTGACCTTCCTTCCTACATTCAGTTCACAGGACCAGTAAAAGATAACATGTCATTAAGATTTACTGCTGCAACCTTCTGGCCATAAACCCATGTTAGCATTGATCTATAATTCTACATAAAACCTTTTAAACTATAAATAGTTTTTCAAATATCTACATAACCACATTTACTACTACCATGGCTTTAAATCTTTATGTCTGCAGTTATCCTAAAGCTAGGAATCATGTGCAAAGAAGTGGGCATTTGATTGTTACACTGTCTTAGATTTAGATAATTTGTAATATCTATCACATCTGCGGCTATTTTCCTTGATTAATACAGTGAATTGAGGTAAATTATGAGTGAATTCTAAACAATTTTTGTTTAATTAAAATCAACCATCATTACTACCAGACCTCTACAGGGGATATTGTATATTCCAGTCAACATTATTTTCCAAAATATCTAGGTAGGTGTTTAGGCAAAATTTATTATTTGTCAACAATAAGTTCTTACCAATTTTGTATCTGATCTTAGACCAAACACATTCAGTGTTCCAAAAAGAATGCACATTCTGAATACATTTAGAATTCCAAAATTCTTATTTTGCAACTCCAGTATATTTTTTGGTGTTCAGATTCCAGCTCTAACAGAAAGCAATGAACTACCATCACAATTCTTGCCAGTTTCAATCTCTCTATCCTTTCTACACCATACAACCACTTGGAAGGTGTTCACATGTAATTAAATAAAAAATAAAAGTAATTTCAATTGGATTTAATGAAGACCATTTTGTGTGTTTTCAAAAAGATGAGGACTCCCTCTCTTAATTATTTAAACAAAGAACACCTCTATGCTATCAGAAAAAAGACTATTTTAGTAAGGAAATACTAATACTCCTTTGACCAAACTTCAAGGGCAATGACTTCATGAGAATTTTCACTAGGGACAAAAACATGAAAACAATTGTATCCATTATCTTGAAAATTAATTTTTTGCAGTTAATGGTAATAATGGTAATTATTTGCATAAGTATTTATGAAATGTTTAACTTGTTTGGAAATAATAAGTTTAACCAGTTCTTATCATAATTTAAACATATGCAATCCTATGTTTATTTTATATTTAACATATGCTTTTTTCCTTGCTATGAACTGCTTTATTGTTTGCATTACTAGAAATTCAAGCACCAGGTACATAGCCTTTATTCATGCTTATATTTATACTTCTATTTGTTTGTTTATTGACTAAAGTTTTCCACTATGAATTTAGAGCTTCCCAATCATCCACTAAAACTTATTCACATATTTTGATCTCACTAACATGAGACTCATTCAAAATAGGTGAATTGTTATGCTCTGGTACAATAAGGTTATCATTTTCAGTTGCCATCATAATTTTATCAATGATTATTACATTTAGACCATTTTTAACATAACATACATCATTACATTACATTACAAACATGTTTTCTCCAAATCATCTTAGTCATTTACAGAAATTGCAGTTTTTGTGTTTGTGTAAACTGAACAATCCTTAGCCGAGTGATTTACAACTCCACAATAGAAATCTTGAGTTATCATTTATGTCATTTGAACATAATTTACTTATCAAATAATATATATATATATATATGTGTGTGTGTGTGTGTGTGTGTGTGTGTGTCTGAAATGGAATTAATTTGTCTCCTAATATATATATCCTAATATATATTTCAATATATTTGCAGAAGTTTAATTATTTTGTTTGAATATATCTTTTGAGTCTCTGAATTATTACCATAACATCATTCTTAAATATTGGAGAAATTACAAATAAAAATTACTTCTTTAATAGTTTGTAGTAAAGAGATTTTTCACTCTCCAGTTGTTTTATTGAGGGAAATTTAATCTTGCCATAAATTCAGATGATTTGGGTTTTAAATGATGAAACAAAAGTTCTTTAATTTCTTTTAAACTTTTCTTGGCAAGTGTAACTTTTGTTTTTATTTTTGAGGGCGAAAAACACTTTGCATTATGACTGCCTGTAATACAATATTATAACCAAAAGAACTAAATCTAAGCTATAAACTGAAATATTAAAAAACTAATAACAGATAAAATACCACTAAAAACATAGTTAAAATTAATATCACAGTCAGAATCTTAACAATAAGACGCAAAAATAAAAATTTAAACAAACTAATAGAATTTAACAAAGTCTGAGAGGACTGTAAGGGTATCAGATAGTTTTTTTTTTTTTTTTTTTTTTAGGGCGAAAAACGGTTGAACGTTATCATCGCCCGGAAAATAAATAAATAGATAAATAAATAAAAATAATTAAAAATAATTTAAGGTTTTTAGATAAAATTAAAACTTAATACTACTATCACAGAAACAAATTTTACACGGAATGGGTGTAAAAGGCCCATTCTCGGATAACAAAACACTAATATGTAACTTAAAACTCTGTTAAAAACTATCACATTAAAAATAAATAAAACTTAAAACTATGTTAAAAACTATCACATTAAAAATAAATAAAACTTAAAACTAAAAAAGGAGATAAAACTTAAAACTAATATCACAAAAATCTTATAACTAATATCACAGACGAATTTAAAAAACAAACAAAAAAAACAAAAAAAATCCGATAGGGAGTGTAAAAGGCTCCCTACTCGGATAACAAAAACAATACATAGGACAATACATACAATTACGAAAGAATACATACTTATTAAATTTTTTGCATTAACCCTATACTACGTAAAAATATAAACATGCGGTTTAAAACCTCCTTATCGTCACGCAAGATACCACGGATGTTACTAGGAATTTTAAATTTACGACGCAATGCCGCATAACATATGCAGTCCACGAGTATGTGGCGCACAGTCACGCGGCAGTTGCATCTTGCGCATAGAGGTGGTTGTCCTCTTGTAAAGAGGTACTCGTGTGTGACTCTCGTGTGTCCTATCCGCAATCGACAGAGAACTACTTCCTCACGCCGGGGTTTTCTGTATGAGGAGTTCCATGGTAACACAGAATCTTTAATGTGACGGAGTTTATTATCAACGGTAGCTGTCCAATCACCTTGCCACCTTGTTCTTAATAATTGTTTTACATAGTTAATGAAATCAGAAGTAGCAACTCGGGTGGTGAAAGGAGGCTGGTTACATGCTTCTTTGGCAGCGGAATCTGCATGTTCATTACCTGGAATCCCTACGTGGCTAGGGACCCAGCAAAAACTTAATTCTGTGTTACGATTATTCAACTCAGCGATTGCGTTGTAAATTTCAATGACGATAGAATGTTTGGAATAAAAGTTTTTTAAGGCTTGGAGAGCACTGCACGAGTCACTGCAAATAAGAATTTTTCTATATTTAGGGTTAATGATGTTTAGAGCCTTATTTATAGCTTATAGTTCAGCGGTAAACACACTCGTAATACCGGGTAGACCAAACATATAAGTTCTCTCATTAACAACAAATGCACATCCAACTGTATCATTTTGTTTCGATCCATCAGTGTATACAACCGCGTCTGGTTTCATCTTGGAGAGAACACACTGAAACATTTGCTGAAAGACAATAGATGGTGTTGATTGTTTATTGTATGTGGTAAGGTCAAAATTAAAATTTATAAGGCTTATTCTCCACGGAGGATATGAGCAAGGATATATAGGAAAGAATGACGGTTTGTTAACATTTATATGCTGCAGCAGACGCCAGGTACGGATACCTACCGGTGCAGTACGACGTGGATGGTCCTCATACTTTCTTAGATTAGGATTTCCAAAGACCGACTCAAGAGCCGGGTGATTCGGTTGTCCTCTGAGACGAGCAAAATACGATAATAAAAGCTGGTCTCGTCTATCCCAAAGTGATGGTTCACCACAGTCTACCAGTAAGCTTGCGACAGGACTAGATCTAAACGCGCCTGTGGCAAGCCGAAGGAAAGCATGATGTACACTATCCAGCATTTTAAGCACGGTTTGACGAGCTGATGAGTAGGCCACACAACCGTAATCTAAACGGGAGCGAACAAAGGAATAGTAAAAACGTATCATACATGATCTATCGGCTCCCCAGTTGGTGTTAGTAAGGACTCGCATCATATCTAGAATTTTGGAACATTTTGTTTTCAATTCTTTTAAATGTTTGACCCATGTAAGACGGCTATCAAAAATTAAACCTAAAAACTTAACGTAATTAGAGATAGTAATAGTCTCACCGTTCAGAAAAATTTGCGGAATAGAAGGGTTTCGTAGCCGAGAAAAAACTACACATTTTGTTTTTTCGGATGAAAATGTGAAACCAGTAATCCTGGACCAAGCTTCAAGGTGATATATAGTGTTCTGCAGTAGTCTCTCTGCTGTAGGTGCCGAACGGCTTGCAATGTAGATAGCAAAGTCGTCAGCAAATAGAGAGCATGAGACAGGAGCCTGAACACATTTGGTAATATCATTTATGGCTACAGAAAATAAGGTGGCACTTAATACACTACCTTGGGGCACTCCATTCTCCAAGATGACACTATCTGAGAGCGAATCATCCACACGAACACGAGCCGTTCGGTGATTTAAGAATCCCCGGATAAAAGCAAGCATATTGCCCTTGATTCCCCATTTTTGGAGAGTGTTAAGAATACCACGTCGCCAGGCTGTGTCATACGCCTTTTTTATATCAAAGAAGATAGCGACGAGGTGTTGCCGATTGAGGAAAGCGTTTTGTATGGCTGTTTCTAGTGACACTAAATGGTCAATGGAAGATCGTCCTTGTCGAAAACCACACTGTTCTGGAGATAGAAAGCCATGTTTCTCCAAGTACCATGTAAGTCTGCGGTTTACCATTCTCTCCATTATTTTACACAACACGCTTGTTAATGATATAGGGCGATAGCTTGAGGGGTTCGTCTGGTCTTTACCAGGTTTTAGTACTGGTATAATAAATGCTTCTGACCATCTGGGTGGGAAGACTTGTTCGGAGAATAAACCGTTGAAAATATTCAAAAGTTGTTGTAGTGCCGAATTAGGAAGGTGTGAAAGCATGGAAAGGCGAATGTTGTCCGGTCCAGGGGAAGTGTCCCGTGAATTTTTAAGTGCATGTAACAATTCTTTAAATACGAATGGAGTGTTTAATTCACCAACCGAATCACCAATGTTTAACGACAACACCTCCATTTGTATCTTGTACCGTTGAAAATCGTTATTATATGATGAGGTGAGAGACACCGAGCGGAAAGATTTTGCTAGACTATTTGCCACTTCCGAGGATGATGAAAGGAGTTCTCCTTCATCAATAAGACCAAGAATAGATTGTTTCGGTGATCCGAAGATTGCACGAATTTTCTTCCATACAGTAGACGTGGAAGTAGTGCGTGAGATAGTACTCACGTATTTCGTCCATGAATTCCTCTTAGCGTCCAAGAATACTCGACGGCACACCGCTCTAGCCCTGCGGTATAAATTTAGATGTTCTGTTGTGGGCCTACGATTAAATTTACGTAGTGCCTGCCGTCGATTCCTAATAGCATTTTTGCATTCATCGTTCCACCATGGAACGAAAGGACGTCTAGGATTACCCGATGTTTGTGGGATATATCTGTTGGCATTCTTAAGTATCATGGACGTAAAAGAAGAATATTGGTCGAGGATGTTCGCTCCATCGTCATACTGAGATTGGAATGCTTTACAGTATACGTTCCAATCTGCCTTTTCAACAATCCATCTCCGTGGCATTCTTTTAATCTCGCAGTCTACACCGAAACTAATAATAATTGGTCTATGATCACTGCCGTGATAGTCATCACAAATCGACCAATTAAAATGAGGGAGTACATTCGGTGAGCATATGGAAAGATCAAGGTTAGATACAGCACCAGTTGATAAGGACATAAATGTGTGTGATCCATTATTCAGTAGGCAAAGGTCAAAATCTTGTCTCAATCTGTTTATCATATTTCCTCGAGTGGAGCAGAAGGTTGAGCCCCAGGAAATATGATGGGCATTGAAGTCTCCTACTATTAACGATGGAGATGGTATTTGTGTAAGGAGATTTGAGACATCTAAAGCACTGAACACAGTGTTCGGTGAGAGATACAGATTGCAGATATGCAATTTGAAGGGAATAGTGACCTTTACTGCAATAGCAGGAATGACAGTGGTTAGTTGAATTCTTGTAGCTGACACCCCATTCTTCATGAAAATCGCTACTCCACCACTCTCCCTACTGTCTACTAGGCAGTCGTATCTCTCGCAGAAGTATCCTCTAAGTGTAATTCGGTCATGTTGTAGAAGGTGAGTTTCCTGGAAACACATGATTAGTGGATCATGTGTGTGCGCCAGTACTCTAATATCTTCAATGCGGGACCGAATACCTCTAACATTCCACTGAATAATGTTCATAAGTGTAAAAAACAAATAAAAAAATAAATTTCGGAAACTATATAAAAATTAGTTGTACGTGATTCGGTTTTTCTTTTTTGAATTTTTTATTTTAAAGAACTCCGATGCCCTAGGGTCGGGTGGTACTTCAACCATATCCTCCAGTATATGAGGTGATGGTGGAGGAGATTTATTTGAATGGGATGCTGTAGTTGACATCCCAGAAGAGATAGTTATGTGGGTTCCCTTTATGGGGAGCTTATTAGGTGGCTTACTGCCAGCTGTGATAGTCACTATTCGTGGCGGTACGACTTTGGGAATAGGAACTTTCGTATGTATCATACTGTTTGATTCACTAGCTGCGACGGAGGACTTTTTATTCATTTTTGTCAGCTCTGAGATAGTGGCTGTAAGTGAAGCTACTTGATCAGATAGCATCTGAACAAGTTTTTTAAGCTCATTGCAGGATCCGCACTGCTGATTATTAGCATTTGTAGGAATTTGTTTAGTTGTAGCGGTGGCAAAAGATACGTCTGGTTTAACCAGGTTCCGTGAGTTGTTTATCTTTTTATATTCTCTACGTGCAGCCGGAAAAGATAGTTTTTGCTCCGTACAGATTTTGAGAATTGCCTTTTCTTCTTTAAAAGTTGGGCAATCTCGGGAGCGGGCTGTATGTGGACCACTGCAGTTTGCACATTTTTC
This sequence comes from Lycorma delicatula, assembly GCF_047948215.1. NCBI lineage: Eukaryota > Metazoa > Arthropoda > Insecta > Hemiptera > Fulgoridae > Lycorma > Lycorma delicatula. Next base: position 30,609,190 of record NC_134456.1, read on the forward strand.
ACTTTCTTTGCAGTTAGTGTCGTTGTGACCTTCTTTACCACATCGAGCACAGATCTCAGTTTTCGTGCAAGATGTTGTAGTATGACCAAAACCTTGGCATCTGAAACATCGCCGTGGGTTGGGTATGAATGGTCGTACCCGAACCGAGAGGTAACCCACTTTAATCTTTTCTGGTGGAACAGGGAGATTGAATGTTAATATAAGAGACGGTGTCGGTTCTTCTGTTCCGTTCTGCCGTCTCATTATACGTTTCACCTCAACAACATCTTGGTGGCAAAGCTCATCGACTATTTCCGAGATATCTATATCCAGAAGGTCTCTACAAAAAATTACACCCCGGCTCGTATTTAACGTTTTGTGGCTTTCAGCACTTATATTTATACCACCCATATTACGGAGACGTAAGATTGATCGACTCTGTTCGTCGTTGAATGTTTCAACCAGAATCGATCCGTCGCGTAATTTCCTGATGTTCTTTGGGGAGCCACTTGCACCTGTTAGAGTTTTATTTATAAGGAAAGGTGAAACCTTTTGGAGGGAGCCACCTTCCTGACTATTTCGGAGAACAATGAATCGAATATTTTTAGTGTTCAAGTCTAAAGATTTGTAGTTCTCTTCCATAGGACATTTATCCTCGTCAGACAAAGCTGACCGAGGTCTCTTCGCAAGACATAATTTGGAGGTTTTTTCAGATGGACCACCAACCATCATTGTGTTTATTGTTGGAACTGAAATTTTGGTCCCACGAGTACCGGCGAAAAATGGACCACTCCAGCAGAGCGCACGCGTACTGGAGCTAGAGCTAAGTACAACTGGGTTCGCCCTGGTGCCCAGAGGACATCGTTCAAGACTCACTACGTAGATCCATTCACCCATCGGCACGATTTGTTCCCACCTTGGGTTACGGTTGCGTTTCGTAAGATGTCGCAACACCACCGAGTGTTAATGTAAGAAATATCAGTGTAGGATGTTGTTGTGTAATTGTGTAAGTGTGTATGTTGTAATTTATGTAGTGTTCTTGGTGTAGTATATGTGTATAATGTAAAGTGTTCTGCAGCTCACTGTATAGTGGGAAGAATAGCTGCAGAGGCTAGGCCCGTGGGGACGCCAACCCCCAAAGTCTTAAAGAATAAGACTCCCCGTCGGGGAAGGGTATCAGATAGTTACCCTTACAGATAGATAGGTATCGGATATCAGATAGATTAAAGAACTAACATAAAAACCATAACAATTATAAGAAAAAAAACATTAAAAAATATTCAACACAGAAACAAAATATATACATGAATAAACAAAAATGTTTATTATTAAATGAAAAGTTGAAAACGGTGTGTCAAAATTTAAAAGGTGTAGTAAATGCTGGTTACAAACACCCATAGGTGTATACATCATTGATAGTCCTCATACTTCGAAAATAAGGATTCGCAAGGACTGCTTTAAAAACCAGGTGATTTGGTTGTCCTTTAAGACGGGCAGAGTAAGATGCTAGAAGCTGGTTCAGTCTATCCCAAGCTGATGACTCACCAGAGTCAACAACCATGCTTGTGATAGGGCTTGATGTAAAGGCACCTGTAGCAAAATGAAGGAAAAAACATGTGTACAGCATGCAGCATTTTAAGCGTGTTATGATGCACTGAAGAGTAGGAAACATAAACATAATCTAAATGGGAAGGAGCTAAGGAATAATAAAAATGCAACAAATATTACACTGATCAGCTTACCAATTGGTATTGTAAAGAACTCGCAGCATATTTAGAAGTTTGGAACATTTTGGTTTTAATTGTTTGATGTGTTTGACCCATGTAAGATGGCTATAAAAAAATAAACCTAAAAACTTAAAATCAGGAAAGATAGCAATCAGCTCTCCATTGAGAAAATCTTGCAGAATTAAAAGTGTCCCAGAGCCAAGAAAGGACTACTCATCTTGTTTTCTCAGCTGAAAAGGTGAAGCCGGTAACCTTGGACCAAGCTTCAAGGTGAGATATAGTGTTATGTAGTAGTCTCTCTGCTGTGACTGTTGATCAGGACATAATATATATAGCAACATCAACAAATAAAGAACATGAAATAGGTGGTTGTACACACTTAGTAATACTATTGATGACTATAGCAAACAAGATGACAATTAATATATTTCTTTGAAGCACTCCATTTTCCAACCTTACCTGAAAAAGAATCTTCAACACAAAAACGGAAAGTTTGGTAATTTAATAAATCCCTAATAAAAGCAAGCATATTGCTCTTGACTATCCATTCTTTAAAAGTGTTTAGAGTACTATATCGCCAGACCGTGTCGTAAGCCATCCTGATATCAAAGAAGATAGCAACAAGGCGCTGGCGGAGTAGGAAAGAATTTTGAATAGCTGTGTGTGTGTGTGTATGTTGTGAAAGGGTTGGTGGGTGTGTGAATGTTGTGAAAGGGTGTGTGTGTGTGTGTGTGAATGCTGTGAAAGGGGATGTGTGTGTGTGTATGTTGTGAAAAGGGATATGTAGGTGTGTATTGTTGTGAAAGGGTGTGTGTTGTAATTTGTGTAGTGTATGTGTACGGTGTGAAAGGTTCAGCATCTGTGTGTAGTGAGAAGAAAAGCTGCATAGGCTTGACCATGGGGATGCCAACCCCCAAAGTCTTAATGTGTAAGACTCACTGTCAGGGGCAAATGTAACTAGAATGCAACACTTTTTACATAACTTATTCATGTCACAGCTCTCTCTTCTCTATAAATGTTCTCAATCATCTGATTTATGATGAAATTCAAATTTATGCTTTACTTGCTTCTTAGAAGTCCTCTTCTCATCTCAACCTCTTATTAAAAAAATAGGAAAGCTTAGTAAAAATCTTAACATTTATTGAAGATAAAACCTATATTTTGATAGCCTTAATCAGACCTAAATTAAGCAGAGATCATGTAATTATTAAATTTGACTATTTTAGAAATAGCAAAATTTTAACATTATGTGATTTTATATAGATATTTGTGACATCTAATTCCTGTAGATACTCTAGATTACAAAAAGCGATATTTTTCTTATAAATCTCACAAAGATTCAACATTTAATATACATTATTTTTAGTAAGTACATAACGATTCTCACAGGATAATAGATAATATTAACTGTGTAAAATTGTGTATTGATAATATTTAGGAAAATATTATTTAAGATTCATGAAGGTAGTTAAATTAGTTAGTTAACTCAAAGGTACAATTATTTTTTTTAACAGTCACCTCTAATTAATAATAACCTACTTTTAATGATTAATTTAATTCAATTATAAGTTATCAGTTAAATTAAGAAGCATGTATTTCATTTACTAAATTAAATATCTAACAGATAATAATGTTTACTTTATGGTGCTATCAAGATTAGGTTTTTATTCATGTAAATCATAAAAAAGATTGCATTATTCAGTGGACAATTTTTAAATAACTATGATATAATTTAAATATATTTTTAAGAAAAAATAATAACTTTTTACTGAAATTGCACGGTATGTAACAAAATTTTATCAAAGATGATAATTCACAATTTAGTTCAATAAAAATGCATGGCTTATTTTATTAATTGTAAAACAACTCAGTTTGTACTTTAGAAATTTCTATAGTATTAATTCCAGTAATACTTCTAGTAAAACTGGTATTATTAATTTCAAACATTGAAAAATATTATATAACCCATGAATTAGCATAAACACATACTTGGTGGTGAACATATTTATTTTATATTTATCAAGAACATAACTTTTCCACTCATTGTGAAAGAAGCAATAATAAATATGTAAGATTATAATCATTCAATGTCATATGTTAACAATATGGAAAATGATCATTACCGTAAATTACTACAAAGAATCTTAATCATGCAGTAAGTGTTACACGAGGTGTATGAGAAAAGTAATGAAACTGACTTTTTACTTACCAAAGTTTTTATTTTTTTCAATCAACAATATTATCCCCTTGGGCAGCTATACTGGTGGAGTCGTTGTTCCCACTCCTGATAGCAGCGCTGGAAGGCTTCAACTGGTGGGGCTTTTAACTGGTCGATCACAGTCTTTTGAATGTTCTCCAGAGTTCCAAAATGACGTCCTTTTAAGAGATGTTTCAATTTCGGGAAAAGGAAAAAGTCACAAGGACTCAAATCAGGTGAATAGGGGGGGTTGAGGAACCATAGGAATTCGTTTTGAGGTCAAAAATTCCGTAATGGAAATGGCTGTGTGACACGGGGCATTGTCATGATGAAGCATCCACTTGTCTGCAATGTCTGGTCTCACGCGAATCACTCTTTTCCTTAGCCTTTCAAAGAAACCTTTGTAAAACACTTGGTTGACAGTTTGTCCTGGAGTAACAAATTCATTATGCACGATACCCCTACTGTCAGAAAAGCAAATCAGCATGGTTTTGATCTTTGATTTGCTCATTTGACATTTTTTCGGACGAGATGACGAAGTGTGCCACACTCTTTGCTTTGCCGCTTTGTTTCAGGATCGTACTCAAATATCCAGGATTCATAACCCGTGATCACACGATTGAAGAATTCTTGGTTTTTGTCAATCCTCTCAAGAAGATCAACGCACACGTTTCTTCGATTGTCCTTCTGTTCCGTTGTGAAGTTTTTCGGCACCAATTTCGCACGTCCAAATCGTCTGTCGAAATTTGATGAACGGTGAAAGTGTTTTAAATTTAACTGTTCAGTCATCATCCTTATTGTTAAACGACGGTTTTATTTCATAAGAATTCTCACACGCTCAACGTTTTCGACAGGTTTTGAAGTTGAAGGTCTCCCTGAGTGAAGTTGATCTTCAACGTGTTCTCGGCCTTCCAAAAATGATTTGTGCCAGCGGAAAACTTGTGCTTTTGATAAGCAATGTTCCCAATAGGCCTGTTTCAACTTTTCAAAGGTCACATTCGTGGATTCTCCAAGATTAACACAAAACTTGATTGCACAACGTTGGCTCTAAATTCCGATGCTCCATTTTCGTAACACACAACTTCACTGATGGCGCTGTCAAAAATAATGTGTTGGCTGAACGGAGTTGAAACTCGTTCTAAACATACGGAAGGGATGAACAAACCAGTCTAGCACAGACCAGTAGACACAGCGTTGCCAGTCTCATTACGTTTCTCACACACCTCGTATGTTACAGATAATTTCAACCATATCCTGAGTTTTAGAATAAAAAGTGTAGATTTAAAAGTTTACATTTCTTCTAGATTAAATTCGGTCTTTATTAAATTTATGTAATGTGTTATTGTTTAATAACAATATACACTTCTACTTTTTAAAAAATGCGATTTCAAATAATTGAGAAAAAATAAATTTAATATCCATTCCATAGATCTAATTAATTTCCTGATATTAGAAACTGTAATTTCTAATATTATCAAATAATATACATGGTATCAGTGCTATTAATTGTTATTCCATTAATTGGTAGTACGGATTATTTTAAATACCTCTTAGCTTTTTATTTATTTAAGATTTAATTGAACTAAATTTTTGAATTCCAAAGATTAGTAATATTATATTAATTTGAATTTTTAGACATTAAACGATAGTTTTGAGTAGATATAATGAAACTAAAAAATGCAAAATGTAAACATGGACTCCCTTTTATGGATTTTAAAGTTGTTTTCTTAGCATTTATATTATAAAATTGCTTAATTTCTTTAATTAAGTATAAAGGCTAGAGTATTTATGGGAAGGTAGTTTTGAAAAGAACTACTCCTTATGTTTAAAAAATAATATGATAAAAGGTAAAGTTCTGAAAAGGATTCAACATGTCTCTCAATATTGCAAAATAATATTTCAGTAGAGGACATAAGTGAGCAAAATACTATATAAATTGACTTATGGGCAAGCACTGGCTTAGCTGGTATGTGAACCTCAGCTGAAGTAATTGTATACAATTTATGAAAAGCATTTAATTTCATAGGAAGGAATAGGAAAGTATCGTATATTTTCAATTCGAAACAGTTTAAGAATGTCTATAACAAAATTTACAGATTTTATGTTTTAACATAAAAATTTGTAGTTTCTGGGGTTAAGGAACTGATCAAAAAAGGTTTCAATTAAACAACTTCAGTGATTAAGGAAGTAGGAAGGTTTTTCAAGAAAAACACAGAAATTTCTGAAAAACCTAGAAAAGTTTCAAAGACCCCCAAAAAATTGTTAAATCAGCTCAGCACAACTCTAAAAGTATGCATGTTGTAATAAAAAATTTAGCTTTTGTATAAAATTTTAGTCATATAGAATACTATTATGCTTGAGCTGCCATTTGATTTACTTACTCTAGAGAGTAGAACATACTATAAACTTTAATGAGATTATCTGAGAGCAGTTCAACCGCAGTGAGAGTAACCATATTTAACTTGAATTGATTATTTATGCTTAAGATTGCACCACTGGTTAATATGCTGGCTTTTGTCAGTAGGCTTGGATTCAATTTTCAGCAAGGGTTTAATTTTTTTTCACTGTTCTCATTAAAATATATTTGTAGCAGAAGTAGTCATAACAGTAAAGTAAAAAAAGTAAACAGAAGGTTCTGTGGCCTTTTGTAAATTTAAAATTGTGTCAGAAAGTTACAAATTTTAATCATAATAATTAACGTTAAAAGTAAAAATCTGATGTAGACGCACATGACTTCCTTGTACACCTATTAAATTACATATACACATTTTTTGCTACACTTAATTTAAACTTATTTCATTTGAAAGTGAGATATGATCCTCCAGTTCTTTAATAAAGTGGACAGTTACACAACTGCATCCACATATTTTGTGGTGGCCATATGAGCATTTTGTATTAGTTCATATATTAATTTTGTTTCATGTTGCTCAAGTAGTTATGTGGTGTAAGTGAGAACGTGTTACCCATGACGTGATAACCATGGACACATTGGTTCAAATCATACTTTATAAACATACATTTTTTAAAATTTAAATATACTGATTTATTAATAATTATTAACCTCTGTAAACATTTTTTAATTAAAATGAAAAGTACATAAAATTTTATTTCACTAATAACTTCTGTCTTATTTTCATATTTTTTTTTTGTTATTATTGAATTATTATTTATCATAATTTTTTTTTACAATCTGAGGTTAATAACTTAATAAATCAATATATTTAAATTTAAAAAAAATATGTATATTAAGTCAGATTCAAACTGATGTACTTTCCCCTTGTAAGATCCAAATATTTCATTAATTAAAATTTTATTTGGCTCTGGAACCAATGAAATAAGTACCACTTATGATACATCGTTGAAAAGCTATCAGTGAGGGGTTATTACTGCAGTTAAAAAAAAAGTCTAAATCTACATTTTTTTGATTTCTCAGGGATGGTCAAAAATGGATAATTCCGTTGAAATTTTTCGCGATCACAATACTTCCTTTACTTTATACAAGTTAGAAAAAAATGGAAAAGTGAGGGGTGAAGTGGTTTACCACTTTATTGGGCCAAATATTTATATATACTGATCTAAAAAACTGGGTGATTAAACTTACACTCCCATCTCTTAAGTTTTTTTACTTTCTTGTATGAAGTAAAGGAAGTATTGTGATTGCGAAAAATTTTGATTTTCAGATTTCATTAGAAATATTAATTTTGGCCATCCCTGAATCCATTTTGACTAGTTTCGGCATCATGCCAAAATAAAAAAATTTGGTTTTTGAAATTTTTCTTAACTGTAGTAATAAGTCCTCATTGAGAGCTTTTCAACAATATCATCATAAGTAGTACTTATTTTCATTGGTTCCAGAATTATAATCAAATAACATTTTAATTAATGAAATATTTGGATGTTAGGGGAAGGCAAATCAATTCGAATCAGACTTCATTTCCTTTTTTTTTAATTTAAATATATTGATTTATTAATTATTAACCTCTCATTGTAAAAAAAATTAGGATGATTAATAATTAAAAAATATCCAGAGGTTTTTAATGAAATATTTTTGTGGGGTTTGGGTTGGGATACTCAAAAATGTTAAATGGGACCAAATGTCATTTGATATATTGTTTTAAAGAGCACAATGGGATGAGAAAATGATACAATTAAAAGTAAATTCTGATCGCCCAATCTAAAATGGCAGCCAATGTGTTTGTTTTAGATAGCTAGAGTGCTCTCCTTTAATTTTTTTGTTATTTGAGGTATTCCAATTCTATCTTTAATCTTCTCCAATAAGAGAGGCTAACTCAGTAGGCCAAAATTTAGAGCATTTTTGCCTTCTCTGGGCGATTCAAAAATTTTAAATGGGACATATGGTCATGTGATGTGATACCTTGTTTTGTTTGTCAATGTAAGACAAACAAAATGGTATCAAAAAAAAAAAAAAACAAATTCTTACTGTTTAAACCAAACTAGTGTTCACAAGTCATTACATTAATTAAAAATTGAAAAAAAAATTAAAAATTTTCAACTACTTCTTTTTATTAAACTTATTCACTATTCCTTTTTGCACTGACCACCTAGGTAAATTATTATTTCATGCTATCACTCACTGAAGCTGATTATTAATAGAAATTTCTGCTAATATTCCTTCTTTGATAACTTCATCTGTACTGGATCGGCCAGGCTTTTTATAATCAAAAACGCTATCAGTGCATTGAAATTTTTTTTCTATTACATTTGTGACTGCAATCCTGGAAATTGTATATTATTTGTTTTTATTTCTCCAAATAAAAATTCTATTTCTACTTTTTCTTGATTTAAAAAAAAGAAAAACATTTTTTTTTGCTTGAGTTTTTTTTGTTGTAAATTTTGAGTCTTTTAATTAAAGTTAAAAAAAAAATCCTGGTTTATAATTCAGCTGAAGATATTTTTTTCTAAATTAAGTTTTCTTTTTAATCTTGATTTCTTTAATATTTTAGGTATTGCTTCAGAGGATGAGATGAATGATTTGTAGCGTGGGTGAAAATGCCATGCCCGACCGGGATTTGAACCCGGGACCTCCGGATGAAAGGCCGAGATGCTACCACTCGTGCCATGGAACTAATAAAAAAAAAAAACATAAAACTTCATTCAAAAATAACACTAGTGTAGATACACGTCAACATCTGTTATCACAAAACCAACAGTGAATATAAATTTTGAAAAATGTAACTTACCTTTTTTTAATTGTTGGTCTGTTGTTGACATGCCACCTTATGAAGTAAAATACTTACTTTCTTAAAAGTTTCTTACGAAATAAAATTTTATGTTTAGAATAAACATAAGTTTATTTAGAAATATTTGAAAAATTTGAATAATTAATTTTATAAATTTTTAATTAATGTAATCACATTTTTGGTCACCATTTTGGTTTAAATGGAAAGGATTTAATTTTTTGATATAATTTTAACTTTAAAACAATATATCAGATGACTAAATGTCCCATTTAAAATTTTTTAGCTGCTCCTGCCAATCTGAAAGCCAAATACTCTGAGTTAGTTTCTCTTATCAGAAAAGAGTTCCAAAGAGAGATTCAGGATACCTCAAATAACAAAAAAATCAAAGGAGAGCATATCTACCTATCTGAAAGAAACACATTGTTGGCTGCCATTTTGGATTAGACAATCAGAATTTAGTTTTAATTGTATCATTTTTACTGTTTCATTGATTTTTTAAAAAATGATCTATCAAATGACCATTGGTCCCATTTGAAATTTTTGAGTTTCCCTTCACCCACTGCCACCCAAAATTAAAAAAAAGTGAAATATATGTTCATTGAAGTATCTCTTTTGGTACAAGGAAGAATGCTGCAAATCACATCCATTTATCTCAGTTATAAACAAGTTACAGGAGGGTGTAAGTTACTTTCTAGCCATCCTGTATATATATGTATATTGACATCGGCATACTGATGTATTATCAATGTGCTACTGGAATGCAAATTATATTTAGCCCTAAAAGGGTGACACCTTCACTCTGAAAGTTGCTCAAAGAAAGCAACTTTGACTGGTTTCTTTTGGCCTCAGGTGTTTTACATACATGAAAAGAATGTCAGATTTTGTGTGAAGGAGTAATGTCTTATTTATTACTTTCAGTTAAGAAACAATACATTATATGTATTACCTCTACTCAGTGTGGGGATAATGTTTTATTCTATTTTAAAATAAATATTACTTAAGGCCAATAATGATTTCAAAAGAATTTACATTATATTAAAATTTGAATATTGAAAAATGTACAATGGTTTTGAAAAGTAACGATATACAATTTCTTAAAATTATATTTTTACTACTATAATTCTAGAATGACTTAAAGGCTGTAAATTGTTTAAGTTTTATGTTTCTGACTAGAATTTTAGCTAAATTACAAAAACATGTTATATGCTTTTTACAGCAAACTATTTTACATATCTTTGATATCATTACTGTATGACAACATTTTTTAATCTACATAAAAAATGTATTGATAAAATATTCTATTTATTAAATGTAAATTTTATCAAAAATCCTGTAGTTCTGTAATTTCTATCTCTTGTTCTTCATAAAAATCAAAAAAAGATTATTGATGTAGATAATTTTTAAAATTTTTTCATAATATACAAAAATAAATAGTTGAATTACATTTTTACTTTTTCAGATGTAAAGTACACATGAGGAAGCGTATCTGGTTTTTGTAAAGTTCAGCAAAGATAGTTTGTATGCTTTGAAGTTATTGTGTTTCAATAAATACAAATATTACTATTATCTTAAATCTTGGCCTGTTGTCTACATTACTTTACTTGCTCAGTTCAAAAGTAACTTTTGAACTGAAAAAGATTTACCTAGTATTTGTTAGAAAAACTGATTGATAATATATTTGTAGTTTCATAATCTATCATTAAATTAATATCTACTTAAAAATCTAGATGTATATGAAACATCTTAGAATTGCAAACTATATTCATTCACAGAAATAAATGAAAAAAATAAAAATGTTTTTCTTCTTAATAATAAATCAATATGGAATAAAATCTGTAAATTTTGTGGTTACCATATTTCTTTCCAATTTTTGAGGATAATTAACTGTTTTTGTAGAACATTAATAACGCTTTATACGTAGAGCCAAATGAATTTATTTGATATGTACTTTGATTAAGAAGTAAATTTAATAGAACAACATTATCAACCATATTATTTGAAACACTGATGTTTAAACAATTATTTCTTATATCTTGTTTCCAACGTAATGTAAGAAGGTACCATTCCCAAACTCTATCTGGTGATAAGTAAGCTCTAATAATAATAATAATTATGATAACTCAATTATCTCTGATGCTCTGCCTGCTTATGGTCACATATTTGATCTTAAGAATGTACCAAAGTTCATTTTTAAACCACAATTCTTGCAAATATTTAATATTCTGACCACGATCATGCAGTTTTACTTTGAAAACAAACATTCAATTGTCAGAACATTGTGAGCATATTGCCAACATTTTAATAGAGTTGCCTCCTTGGAATCAATGATGGATCATTTACAGCAATAAGGTGCAGTAACTGACCATCCCCATATCGGGAGTTCATGGTCAGCTAGAACAGGGGCAAATATGGAAAATGTGCCAGAAACTATTAAAGAAGAACCACAAATGTCGACCTAGGGACGAGCTACCAAACTTTGAATCTTATACGTCGCTGCATTTTGCATGGTTTACACCTTTTCCTGTAGAAGATTCAGCTGGTAAAGTTAATAAAACCTGCAGATAATCCGTGATGGTTAAATTATACAGTCAGATTTCAAAAATTGAAAGGGAAGAAAACAGATTTATTCAAAATCTGATTATTTCTCTTCCACCTCAATGGTTTTGTAAATAGGCAGAACTGTAGAATCCGGGGCACTGAAAATCCAAGAGTGAACAGCAGCATGAATTTCAGCCTCTCAAATTCATGGTTTGGTGTTGAATAACATCACAGGACATCATTGGACTGTTCTTCAAAAATGACAATGATGATACTGAGACGATCAATGGGGAATGATATCGAGAAATGCTTCAAAATTTTGTAAGACCTGCAAAGGAAAAAATACCTGGAATGTGGTTTTAGTAAGATGGAGTCACTTGCCATACAACTGAAGCCACAATGAAAATTTTATAAAAAACATTTGGCGACTGAATCATTTCCAGATCAGTGGATTGGTGAGAATGTTCTCAAGATCTGATGGCCCCCAACTTCTTTTTATGGGACACCTAACAGAAAGTGTGTTTGTGAACAAACTCCAGAAGCACAGGAAAACATTCGAGCAGAAATTAGAGCACTACAGCCATAAACACCAACAGAGGTTGTGGAAAATTGCTTTAGAAAGAGCATGTATTTGCAAAATTGAAAATGAAAGACATTTAAAAGATGTCTTGTAATTTTCTGTTCATAGTTAAGTAATCTCCAATGTGTGTTCTTTATTACAACATAAAGAAAGAAAGAAAGAAATATTAGGAAACAAAATAGATGATCAACCCTGTCGTGATTTACAGGGCACTCAATATTTATTTTAACATTTTTTCATGAGCTTGTTTAAATTATTAATATGGATCTTAATCATATTTATTTTTATCTTATGATTTTTTTTTTATATTTATGATTTATCTTAGAAAAACACGATCTATATAATGCATTATTATGCGCACTGATCAAAATAAATAAAAAATTATTTACTTTCATGCATCTCTCAGTACTGTGATAATTATTGCTTCAAAATATATATTAAACAGAATGATGATAGAACATAGCTCTGAAATAATAAACCAGAAATATATCATTTAAACTGTAGTGAATGGACTAAACACTACACTGAACAGACTGTATGATCATTAACCGATAAATACAAGGGTTATGCAAAGGTACTACACACGACAGAATCATTCTCTGCAGTCAACTTATAGAAAAAGCTACAAAAATAAAGACCATAACATGGTTGTGAGTACTGTGTACATGCAATACATAAACACTAGTACGAGTATCTATCATATTTATTACAAAATGAAATTTTTATGCACTAAATTTGACAAGAAGAACAAATTAAACAATCAAACATTGATCATACATATTATCTGACTGTATGCTGAATGTTTCCAACCTTTTAAAGATGTATAACAATAACACTATTGGTAACTCTATTAGTTTTACTGGTAACTCTATTGGAGAAAGTACAGCTAATTAGTTCTGGAAGGCCCTTTAAAAGAACAAATTTCATTAGTTAATAAAGCTGTTTCTAATTTTTAACAATTAACATGTTTCATCATGTTGTTCAGTGATCTTTATTGCACAATGATTAAAAATCCATCCAATTAAATTAAATTTTGAGAATTTAAAAATAAATATTTTGACATTTTTCAATGAAACGTTCAAGTAATAAACCTTTTCAATAAAACCCCTTCAAAGATATTTGAAAAAAGTTTTCCTACTTCCTCAAATTTTGTTGTTACACTACCTTTTTCAGACTTAAGGCTATTTTCATTAAAATATTTTTTTTTTATTACAATCCAACAGTTCACAAATACAGTTGATAACTGCTGGTAATGAGAATAAGTTATAAAACAAAAACATAAAACTAAGAACTGTGAAAATATCATTAATAATTATAAAGGTATAATAATTAAATAACTTTACTGATGTATGCAACTAGACGTATCCTAGAGGGAAAAATTCTGGGAATAAAGAAACAAGAACAATATGAAGTATAAACCAAACCACGTATAAGCATGTTAAATTAATATCTACTTAAGGTAGCGTGGATGACAAAAGAATTGGCACTCATTTTGATGTGAAATGTCTTTAAAATCACACCGAAACATACAGGTACCAAAACAGAAATTTGTAACATAATGAAAAGGTTTATATCATCCTGGTTTAATAACTCCCTAACTATTGGTCTTGGAGACGTAAATGTGGTGTCATTTTATAATTTACATGGGCAACTCACCATACAACTTTGAGTTTGCATCACTGGTGAGTGGGTTGGCGGAAGGGAGCACAGTGCAGATTGGCCAAAACTGGTGCTCTCGCTCATCTCCATTCAGTGTAGCTCATGACTTAGATGTGATAGTGCAATGATTTGTGTGTGTGTGTGTTTAGAGTTTGTCGAGATATATTATTTTAAGTAATAATAACTGTATTTCGGACAATATTTATATGTAAAAAAATAAAAATTAAACATTTAAAAAAGTATAAAAATTTAATATGTCAGCCGAAAATATAAATTACACATATCATTAGAAAGGGGAGGTTATGGGCCACGCACAGGTACCCCTCCAATATCTGGTGCCGAGTGAGCAAGACTGTTTCAGGAGTGTCACAAAGCTGGCATGGTGTGCTCAGTGAACGATGCTGAAGGTGTGAGCAGCTCTACCGCTGCTATTATATCTTATGTCTCTACTTCTCATATCACAGACCAATGTTGAACAAGATTGTCATCGAATATTAGTTGAAATAAATATCATGTACCATTTAACACTCACAACCGCAGGTGGCTTTGTCAACCACAGGGCTAGATGGACATTCAAAATTTAAAGATTTCTGTGCCCAAGATGAAGTTTATGCTTTTCAAGGGTGCAGACAAATTATCATACAGTCGTTAATGTGTAATGTTAATATTAAGTATAAAGGCTGTATAATCAGCCGAGTTTGAGTTCATAAGTACCTAGGTGTTCTGTTTGATGAGAAGTTGCTGTTTAGCATCCACACTAGGCAGGTAGTGGCAGATGTCGTCTTTGTGATGCACAAGCTTAGAAGGATTGCTCGAAAAGATTACAGGATTTGGGCCGATTTGTACATGGTGTACTGAGGTGTCTTCAAAAGTATGACCTCTTATGCGATGTTCATTTGGGCACATAGGTTGGAAAGAAATCGAGCACTTATTCAAAATTTAAGGAGTGCCCAATGCAGAGCCTTCATTATATGCACTAGTATTTTTAAAACAACCTCCTACGAGGCTACTACTGTATTAGAAAAGGCTCTCCCAATCGATTTAATGGTGAAAGTTCAGGCAGCCATGTGGAAATTGCGAAGAGGCAGGGAGGTCGAGGGATTTGGAATGCGGTTTCGAGCTGGGCCTGTACTGGAGTGGAACAATGATCTTGAGATCAACGGTTATAAATTTTGAACAATTGCCCATCTCCTGCCTTCGGAGGTGGCTTTACAACCTTGCGATGGAAGCATGGCAGCAAGAATGGCACGCCACGACTAAGGGAAGGTCCTTGTATAGATTTATACAGGATCTGGGGGCATGGTATGCCTTTCCTTCGTTTTTAAGAAGCCCGAGTGCTCTCCAACCATGTAACATTTAAACCAATATTTGTTTCAGTTCCACCTGGCAGCTGAAGAGCTGTGTGTCTGTGGGGAGCTCCAGTCGAACAAACACATGATGTTAGATTGCCCAGCTCTTAGGTGGGGCCAGAACTCAGAGGTTATGGGGAAAATTGGCACTCACAAGCAGCAAGTTAATGTGGGGAGAGCTGCATTGTTGGACCATGCGGCAGTTCCTTTGTTCAACCATTAGTAGTTTACCTAATGGAAAAGACTCCTACCGTGCTGCTGTAGGAAGTTAACCGAGAGATATGGCTGGCTACCAGCGAGATTAAGGATCTAAGCTCTTTAATGGTGGACAAATACTTACTGGCATTCAGCGGCCTAGCGTGGCAGCGGATTGATGAGATATATGACAAGTGGGCAGTGGAGCACGCAAGCGAGTGGTGTATGTTACCACACTTATTCCGCTCATGTTTTTAGGTTAGTAAGTAAAGTAGATAGGATACTTGTCGCTAAACTGTTTCGAGGCTCAGTAGTTGTTTGTGGCACAGACATTCGGTCTTATACTTTAGAGTGACCAAATGGGGTGGTGGCAGGAGAAAT
Source organism: Lycorma delicatula (assembly GCF_047948215.1). Taxonomy (NCBI): domain Eukaryota; kingdom Metazoa; phylum Arthropoda; class Insecta; order Hemiptera; family Fulgoridae; genus Lycorma; species Lycorma delicatula. The sequence goes on from NC_134456.1 coordinate 30,624,996, forward strand.
TCAAGCAAACCAATCATGTACCATTTAGTGTCTGTTTATGTTAAAATTAAATTTAGTATGTAGTCAATGTCTCATTTTTATTTCAATCCAATACACTGAAGTGACTCGCTGACATACAGACTGACCCATTTATTTGTAGAGCTGGCCAAATGAAGAAACTAACATTTTCCATTGGAGACTTTCAGTTTTGTTAAAAAAAGTTTTGTTATATGATGGTGGCTCTTCCATTTATCTTTACAGATAAGTTGGTCAGTTTGTAGCTTGGAGGAACTTTATCCAAGGTCTGTAATGTTTCAGATTATACCAACGGCTGTGTGCTCTCCACCCGATTTTTTTATTTTTAAAATTTTCTATCAAATATGTCAATTTCATAAATATTTTAAAATTTGCATAAAAATATAAATTAGTGGTAAACTGATACATAATCTTTCCTTTATAATTAATTAAAATTAAATATATATTATTATTATTTTGATATTTTACACTACAAAGAAAGTAACTTAAGAAATACAATTCATTTTTTAGGTTAATATGGTGGTAACAAGTATAATATTGTTAATTACATTTATTCATAACCTACAAATACTTGATGGATTCAGTCTTGGAGCTCCAATTGTATCCTGTGAGGATATGCTTCCACAACATGGATATAAACCTTTACAGACAGAGTGTCCTTTTAGTATTAAGTTTTTTAAGACTTATTATAATGACCGTTCTGCAATTGAAGTTACTCTGTATAGCAAAAATAAAAAAGATCGTTTTACAGGCTTCATGGCGATGGTAAAAGACAAAAATAATAAAATTTATGGTACATTTGAAGAGATTGTAGATTATTCTCCACTCACTTGTAATTTTCAGGAAAAGGTAACTTTAATTTAAATCTTTTATTTGGTAAGAAAGTAATAAAAAATGTAATGTAATGAAAATAATATATGGACAGTAAATAATTCTTTTAATGTAAAAAAAAATAATATTTAATGATCAAAGAATAATTCTATTAACATTATGCTGCAAAACTGTAACCTGATTAGGTAGAGATAGAAAAGTTTTCAAAGTTCAGAAAATAAAGTAAATTAAATATTCATTTATCTCATCAATGTATAACAAAGGTAACTAAAATACATAATTATAAAAATCAAAATAAATTTTAAAATTAACTTCATAAAAATATAATATAAATATTTAACTGTTAGGAGTTTTTATATAAATCAAATTAACAGTGAAATAATTGGCAGAGAAGCATATTCAAATTATAGGCATCGGTTTAATGTATACATTAAACTGAGTAATTCTTATTTATGGCTAAGATCAGCTACAAATTATAAGCTGTATGATGAATTTGAGTGCTACTGCCAACAACAAATGACATATGAAGTTAATCAAATATTTTTTGTTACAGAGTGCAGCAACACAACAAGACAATACACCATTAAATAACATTTCATTAATATGGGTCTCACCTGAAAAACTAGTCAACAAAGATATTAAAGTACGGCTACAGTAAGTATTTTTTTCTTTAATAAATTAAAAATTTATTCAATTTACTTCATAGTCTTGATATTTTTCTTATTTTCTATACAACAAAAAAATTAATGAAACTTTTTTTCAAGACTTTGATACCTCTATTTTAGGTACAATGAAATGGTAGCCAATTCTTGGTTTATAGCATTCACTATTGTCAGCAGTATTGTTTTTTTACAATTTAAAACTGCTTACTGTACTCCTACCTGTATGAATGAGATAACTGCACAGCATGGAAGTTACAACAGTTGAACTAAAAAGTTCATATATCAGTCATTTCATGCAGTTATAAAATTAAATCATGAAAATAATGTTCATTTCTACATCAGTAAGTTTAAATCTTCCATCAATCCAGTCTTGGAATTACAGTAACATATCAAATCATATTGATTTATAACATATCAAATCTTCCATCACTCCAGTCTTGGAATTACAGTAACATATCAAACATCAGATTTAAGAATAATGCCAAAATGCAACCTAAGAGTAATGTCAGGGAGTAACCTTCCCACTGACAGGTATAAAAATTAGAAACTTTCTGATGATTAATGTGAGAATTAAAATGCATGAATATATTACATGAGGTGCTACCCAAAAGTTCGGGGAATTTGAATTTCACGCGCGAACTATTGCTGGTACGACCTGCTGCCGCTAGATGTGGCTATCATACTCTTTGTGAATCAGTGTTCCAACAGCTGACAGTGAGAGGCTGCATTGTTGACTTTCATGCGGTTGTGCTTTGCTGTTTCGGCGAAGTTCTAAATGGCAGATTTTAAAGAGCAAAGAACCTGCATCAAATTTTGCTTCACGGTTAAAAAAACTGTGCAGAAACCCATCACATGCTTGTGGAAGCATTTGGTGACAATGCTATGAGTAGAAGTAAAGTTTTTTTGTGGTACAAACGATTCAAAGATGGACGAACGACAGTTGATGACGATGAGTGTTCAGGAAGACCATCAACAAGCGCAACACTGGAAAACATCGCGAAAGTACGAGAGGCTATTGTTGCAGATCGTAGACAAACAATCCATGATGTTTGTGCAATCGTACAAATGTCATATGAGTCCATGCAATGCATCTTGTTGGACAATTTGAACATGAGACGCACTGCTGCAAAATTCGTACCGAGACTGTTGAACAGCGACCAGAAACAAAATCGCGTAGCTGTCTGTAGTGAATTGAAAAATTGAGCAAGAGATGACCCTATCTTCATCTCCAACATCATAACTGGTGATGAGACATGGGTGTACTGGTATGACCCTGAAACTACGCAGCAGTCGTCAAGTTCACCGCGGCCAAAAAAAGCACGCCATGTTCGCAGCAACGTGAAGTCCATGATGATTGTTTTTTCGACATCAAAGGCATTATCCATAAAGAGTTTGTTCCTCTTGGTCAAACTGATGTTCTATTGTGAAGTTTTGAAGCGGTTACGTGAAAGCATTAGGCGCAAATGTTCAGATCTGTGGGGGTAACAGCTGGGTTCTGCATCATGACAACGTGCCCGCGCACACATCGCTAGCTGTTTGGACTGTTTTGGCTTCCAAAAAGGTGGGTGGGTGGCTTCCCCACCCACCCTATTCGCCTGACCTTCCCCCGTGCAACTTTCTCTTTCTGAAAATAAAATTTCAATTGAAAGGCTGTCGTTTTAACACAATTGAGGAGATTCAGGAAAAAACGCAAAACGTGCTTCCAACACTTACACCTGCAGACTTACAGGGATGCATGGAGTCATGGGAAAAACGCTGGGATCACTGTATCAATGCCCAAGGGGATTAGTTTGAAGGAGACAGTGGAAATTATAAGTTATGGTAAGCTATTTTATTTTTATGGTAAAATTCCCTGAACTTTTGGGTAGCACCTCGTATATATGTAATAAATAACTGCGACACAATAAATTTAAAACCTAACAGAAGATAAGGAGAAATAAATTTGACAAAAAATTTGGGTATTTTGGGGAAATATAGATTGTCATTAAGGAATGAGTATGTGTCTACAAATAAAAGTATGGAAGAAAAACAAACTAAAAGGAAGCTTGGTTCCTTCTGTCAACCAGTCTTTTACTTCTTGAAATGGAGAATAATAACACTGAGGTGTGGAATAAATAATAATATAGAAGGGAAGACGAATTTAAAAAATCTAATCTAATTAAAAAGATGTGAAATTTCTTTTTTTTTCTTTTTTTTAGTGTTTCTTTTGTAAAAAGCATGGAAGAATGCTGGGTTGGATTAAAAACAAAAATATTTAAAATTACAAGAGAAATAACAAAAAAAAGTGCAAGTTATGATTTTGCTAAAGCTTTTGATTCAAGTAGTTCACCTACAGATTCAATAAGTTAAATTTTGAAGGTTAAAATTTTTATCAGAATCTCAGACTGAATATTTCAGTTCGACAAAACAGCCCAATTTATAAAATGTTTACAAATAAAACAGTATTTCAGAATGTAACTTTATTTAATATCCTAAACATCTTAGCTTATGTAATTTAAGTTCCTTTGTTATATGAACTCAGAAACCAACACTGTTGAACAAAACACACTCAACTACATGACAGGCAACTTTGTTAAAGTGATATAACAAACCTTTATTTCTTTTTTTTGAGAACTGACATTTTCTCATTCTGATTTTATATGATTTGCAGCTCTTGTTTGTTCTTGTTCTTTTCAACATAAACTGAAGTTTTCATAAGGTTTTTATTAAGATATTAGTAAAATTTATTGTATTGATAATACATCAACCAAATAATGCACAATTCAAAAGAAGAAGAATTTTTATGGTAAAAATCAGTAAAGTTACATGATCATTAGAAATACAGTGGTTTGATACTATAATTTAATTTTTCAGAAATACCAAAAATTGAGCAAAGTAAAAATTTGTGATTTTCAGCTTAGTTGTTACAATATCAAACAAATACAACCTACAATTTAATGATTTTATAAACTATTTGTTTCATTTTTTTATTATTTTCACTTTACTGATCACAGATGATAAATCATGATGGTACTTTATCTACATATTAAAGAATTTGGTTTTTTTTTTGTCTCCAGTCATTTGACTGGTTTGATGCAGCTCTCCAAGATTCCCTTATCTAGTGCTAGTCGTTTCATTTCAGTATACCCTCTACATCCTACATCCCTAACAATTTGTTTTACATATTCCAAACGTGGCCTGCGTACACAATGTTTTCCTTCTACCTGTCCATCCAATATTAAAGCGACTATTCCAGGATGCCTTAGTATGTGGCCTATAAGTCTGTCTCTTCTTTTAACTATATTTTCCCAAATGCTTCTTTCTTCATCTATTTGCCGCAATACCTCTTCATTTGTCACTTTATCCATCCATCTGATTTTTAACATTCTCCTATAGCACCACATTTCAAAAGCTTCTAACCTCTTCTTCTCAGATACTCCGATTGTCCAAGTTTCACTTCGATATAAAGCGACACTCCAAACATACACTTTCAAAAATCTTTTCCTGAAATTTAAATTAATTTTTGCTGTAAACAAATTATATTTCTTACTGACGGCTCGTTTCGCTTGTGCTATTCGGCATTTTATATCGCTCCTGCTTCGTCCATCTTTAGTAATTCTACTTCCCAAATAACAAAATTCTTCTACCTCCATAATCTTTTCTCCTCCTATTTTCACATTCAGTGGTCCATCTTTGTTATTTCTACTACATTTCATTACTTTTATTTTGTTCTTGTTTATTTTCATGCGATAGTTCTTGCATAGGACTTCATCTATGCCGTTCATTGTTTCTTCTAAATCCTTTTTACTCTCGGCTAGAATTACTATATCATCAGCAAATCGTAGCATCTTTATCTTTTCACCTTGTACTGTTACTCCGAATCTAAATTGTTCTTTAACATCATTAACTGCTAGATCCATGCAGTCAACGAGTTGATTTCTAAATCTTTGCTTAACCATGATATAATCTATCCGATACCTTGCAGTATCGCCTGGCTTTTTCCAAGTGTATATTCTTCTATTATGATTTTTAAATTGGGTGTTGGCAATTACTAAATTATACTTCATGCAAAACTCTATAAGTCGGTCCCCTCTTTCATTCCTTTTGCCCAGCCCGTATTCACCCACTATATTTCCTTCCTTGCCTTTTCCAATGCTTGCATTCCAATCTCCAACTATTATTAAATTTTCATCTCCTTTTACGTGCTCAATTGCTTCATCAATCTCTTCGTATACACACTCTACCTCATCATCATCATGGGCGCTTGTAGGCATATAGACGTTAACAATCATTGTCGGTTTAGGTTTTGATTTTATCCTTATTACAACGATTCTATCACTATGCGTTTTAAAATACTCTAATCTCTTCCCTATCTTCTTGTTCATTATGAACCCTACTATACATACAAATAAATATTTAATTAATACATAAATATGTATATTATATATATATATATATATACAGAATGTTACCATATATATAAATATATAATTGTATATAATTAACAGGTGTTGAAAATGATGTCCATAAACTTCTATGCACTTGTCAACACTTTGAATGTTCCTGGCTAATATTATTAGCTGTACCCTTCTATTTGCTGGACATTCAAAAGCCAATGCTTGATACAGAGTGGCAATACTCAAATGCGCAGGCAATAAACAACCCTTCCCACTCCAGCTCCACTCATACCAACAATTTCCATATTATTTTATCCATCCCACACCAATATATGAATTTTAGGAAAAAATATGCATTTAAACTATTGAATAAACTATTGAATGATGAGGCACTTTTAAATTGAACACTCGGTATATAAAAAAAATGATAAGAGATATTACTGATTTGCAGTTTTGCAAGCTATTTTACCTCTCAAGTATATAGAAAGCTGAAATTTTGCATAATTATTACAAAGAGGTTTTACAATCCTTAAGGGGATAAGTAAATAGGATTAATGAAGGGTGCTGAGACCAGAAATACTGTAACTTAAAACCTGACAAGTAGCCTAAGTTTATTTAATTTTTTAAGGGCAAACTAGTGGACAGGTTATTAATGCCTAAGCCACGGACTAACATGCTCTTAACACATGCATATATAGTTATATATGTAACTCGATAGAAATGTAAAGTGTTTCTATAAAAATTGATCCCTGATTAAAAGTCTATTCAAATTCAAACAAAAGTGCAACAGATTTCACGCATTAAAACCATTTCTTAATTTCAGCTTCATTGTCACCTAAAATATTGCCAGTTTAAATCTATATCTAGTTCTAAGTTTAAATCTATATCTCAATGCTGTGTAACAAACACACCTAAGGAAAACGAGAACATGTTACAAGAGATGCTACAGTTATACAAGAACTATATTGGAATGTTGCTACATAACATAATGAATACATGCATTAACCTGATGTGCCCCAAACATAAATAACAGAGCATCTCTTTATGGTATAGTCCAGGGGTAGCCAACTATTCTGTATATAAGATCGACTTTTTATCTTAAAAGTGTGTCGCGATCGACTTGTCATAGGCTAAGGGGGGAAAAAGGGGTGTGAAATGTATACTATGTTTATACACTGTGTTTCAGTATAAGGTGCATTCCAGCGAGGTATGGGTAGCTAAGTAAAATATATTATTTTTTAAATCACTTTTTAAGTTTTCGAGATAGTCTCATGAAGAAAATAAATTTCCTGACCCAACTTTTGATAGCAGCATTCCGTACATGTGGTACCTAAAAAATTTGTTTTTCCGACACTTTTTCAAGATAGATTTTTACTAACTTAAAATGCAATTTAATTTTTTTATCAACTGCAATGAACAATTTGTTGTACTATTTGTTCATAAATAAGAAAAAGTTATTATAAAAATGCACAGTATGGCTGATAATTTGATTTCAATATTTCACTTTCTTTTTTTTAGGCCAGGAAAATTTATAATGAAAGAATAATATGACTTACTTTTTGCTAATCTATCAATAGCTCACTCAGTACACCTTGTACTGAAATATAGATATACGGGTTATCTATCTAAGTAAAAAACAACAGCAATAATTATTTAAAGGGCCAAAAAACTCACATCCAAGGGAATTAAAAGAACATGGATAATTATTAACAATATTTATTAATTAAAAGTAGCTACAGATAAAGACAGATTTAGAAGTTACTTTGTTACCTTAATATTAATGGGAAGACTGAGTTTGCATGTCTCTAACCAAGGAATCATAATTAGGTGTATATCCTGACAAAGATAATAATAATGAGTCTTCAGTATGGGAATCAGTCAAGACAGAACGTTGTTTAGTCTTCGCATAGGTATGTAGATCCGAAACAAGAATAGATATATTCGCTACATTTGGTGATACTGGGATATTTTTCTCGGTTGACATATTTCCAAAAATCTTCTTCAAATTTTCTGACTTGTAAGATTAAGTCAGTCTGTAAAATTATAATTTAATTTTCTAATGCCCTTTGATCCATATGAAATATGTCTGAAATTTTTTTGCTAAGCGTTTCGCACTTAAATCTTTTTTAAAAGGAAAAGATATAAATTCCACAATTTCTTTAATTTTTTCAAAATCCTGGAATTTTACCTGAAAATCTTCAATTACTTTTTGGATTTCCGTGACATATTTGTCGATCTTATAATTAATATTTTTATGTTTTTGTAGGTTATCTGCCATATTTGGAAAATAATTCAGATTATTTTGTTGCAGATCTTCTATTAGCAAAATAAATTTTGTTTTTTAAGCATCTATGCAGCTGATCATATCAATTCCTGTTTTATTTTTACCTTGTAATTCTAAATTTCAATGACTTAATACTGAAGTAAAATCGATAAGAAATGCTAAGTCACTAAGCCAAGTTTCATCATTTAAATTTTCACAGTTTCCATCTTGTTCCTGAAGAAAATTTATAATTTCAGACAATAAATCATCAAATCACTGCAGAAATTTACCTCTGCTTAGCCATCTGACATTGGTATGTAGTAATAAATCAGGTTGGCCTTCATCAAGATGCAGTTGGAAGAGACGCCATTTGAGGAAACTTCCTTGAATTGAATTTACAATTTTAAATGCTATGTCCATTACCTATTTTGTGTTTAGTCTCTTGCTAGCCAACACTTGCTGGTGAATTATGCAGGGGTAGCTCAAAAAGGCTGGGAATTCATCTTCATTTTGACATAGGGCTATAAATCCATTTCTGCAACCTATCATTGCAGCTGCGCCATCTATTGTTATTGAAACTAATTTAAAAAGTGGTACTTTCAAATCATTTGGTACTTTAAAAATCAAGTTTTTAAAGGCTTTGAATGTGTCTACACCTCTAGTCCTTTCTTTCAAAGAAATCATATCCAACAATTCTTCTTTAGATGTAAAATTCTTAAAAACAATACGAATGAAAACAAGTAATTGTGCTGTATCACTTATATCTGTCGATTCATCACACTGAAGAGAAAAACAAGAACATCTATTAATATCATTATATAACTGCTCTTTTACATTCCACTCATCCTTTCAATTCGTCGCATCACTGTGTTTTGAGACAATTGTAGATCTTGAATTGCAGCAACAATTTCACTCTTGTTCTTAAAATCGTTAATCTGACATTTCCAACAAAATTTCCTTTACAAATTCACTGTCAGAAAATGGCTTACATTTTTTTGCTAAGAGATAGCTTAGTTACTGCTTGTGACTTCAACCTTGGCTTTTTAAAAACGCTTTGTTGATTTGTTAATTGAGTTTTAAGATCCCAACTTTATGTTTTCTCAGTTCAGAATTTGGTGGATAATCTGTTTGATACTTATTACGTAAAGCTAAAAAATGTCTCTCCAGATTACCCTTTTTAGCAATGGTTACCGAGGTAAGGCATATTAAACAATAACATTTATCATTCACCATTGTAAAAAAGTAATCGAGTTCCCATTCTTCATTGAAGTGATAAGTTTTCGATTTTTGGGTTTACTACTCATGTCCATGAGTACACTAGAATGCAAAGAAATATGACAGTTTAACGAATATTTATTGAATTAAATATTTTCCTAGAAAATTCAAAAACTCATGAACTGCGGCAATTATCTTCGTTACATTGAGAGAAATAATAACAATACTGCATATTACAATCGGGGACAGCAATACAAATATATTAAAATCTAATAGAGATATATTCAAATTTACAAGTATGTTAAAGTTACAATATATTTATTATGGTTTACAATACTGACTTCTTAATTTAAATATAATTATTGTTATTCCTAATATATTTGTAATACTATCCCTTATTTTTCTCTCAGTGTAATGACTGCAGTTTAGAGATCTGTTGCTGAGAATGCTCACTTATCAAGTAAATAGATAGGTAAGAAAAGTAATTTAATTTAAAACAAAGAAAAGGTATTTACATTTTAAACAGAAGAAAAATTGAAACTCAACGTAGTCACTGAGGATAAATAATATTGATTAATAATAATACTGTTAATACAAAAGAAAAGAAGCTACCATATGGCACTACCAAATATTCAAACTAACTGACTGCGTTCTTCGATGAGTTGAGCTGTAACTGTTGCGTTCACGCATTGCGTCGAGTGATAAGTGTAACACATAAGTCAAAATGTATTGTGCTGGGTGGGCAGAGATTACAGTGTCAGGCTGTCAGAATTCTAGGAATTTATAACCTTGGCAAATTCCCAGAATGCATTAAACTATTGCTAGAAAGTTTTGTCTTCTACAATTGCTTCAAAGTCCATGGTACACACAATTCCACCTCAAACATTGCGAGTGATCAATGATTGACCAAAACTGGCCTCGCGATCGACCGGTCATTCACGATTGACTTGTTGGCCACCCCTGATATAATCAATGCCAAGTAATGGTGAGCTTGGAGTGTTTATGATTACTACCCAACTTAAGTTGCATCATGTTTATCCTACTAAGAGATGACTAATTATGGTGTGCCAATGTTTCAGAGAATAACAGTGATGTGCAGACTGATCATCCAACCTTACTGTTATGTGGTAGCTGCTGTAACTGACTTGCACTAGTGAATGCCATGGCAATAAAAATTCACATTAGTCACAGTGGTCTTTAATGTAATGCAGCTCGTTTAACCACTCATTCTGCCTAGCTACTTTTAAGCAATCTTTTAGAAGGATACATAATCAGAATGGATAACTCCGATGAAGGCCAGCTTACTTAGTGGCTACATAGACTTTTTCATTGGAGTATTTACATGACTAAGAATCTGTAAATATGGGTGTTCATCTGTCTCACTAATAAATGTATAAGCATTTACTTAATCATAGCATTAACAAACCACAAACAAACGCATAACAGAATCACTCTGATATGAAAAATAAATTAAGGAACCTAAATCCAGTCAATAACTTACTGAAGATTTAAGAATATGATCTATAACCTAACAGTTTTTACAAAGAATGTGAAAATAATCAAACATTTTATTATTATTCATTCTTTTTTATTTTAGCAGATTATTACAGCTATTGTCTTGTCACCATTACTTGCTATTACTTGTCTGCTTCCTGTCACCATTTTTGTCTGTCATAACAACCTTCAACTTCAAGAATTCTGCTTTTTATTGGTTCTTCAATATTATTTTTCAACAGTGACTAGGATGTCCTCTCTTCCTTCTTTCTGGAAGTACACACTGTAAAACCTTTTTCTTAGGAAATTATGAGTATCATTCAATCTACCATGGCCAAACCATTTCAACCATTCCATATCCTGCTGTTCCTGAAGATCACTGATTACATCTCTTTTCTCTATGTATTTCTTCTCTTATGTAATTGTTCCTTACTTTGTCTACCCTACTTCTCTTCATGCTCTACCTGAATACTCTATTTCCATCACTAAAAGTTAGACCTGTTTCTTCCATTTACATCTACAGCTCTTCATATAACATCACACTGTGGGTACAATGATTCTATAAATTCTTTTCTTCATCTTTATTGTTACACACTGAACCCACGAAACTGAATTCTGTGGTCTGATGGCTTCTACCCCCCCTTATTTATCCTAGTTAGAATTTCATCATAACTGCATTTCACCATATTAGATAACATTTCAAGTTAGTTTAATTTATTAAGTCCCAAGTATTATTTCTTCTAATTATAGGTCAGTAATGATTCTTGTCCCTACTACCAGGTATTCTCATCTGCTGAGGTTCACATTTTCATATTCTCCTTAAACTTTCCTTATCATATAATAAGATCTGACTCATCCTCAGCCAAAAATAACTGGTCGCTGTAAACATAATGTCATTTAAACATTTAACACATTGTATACTGAGTTTTTGTAAATTCTTCATTCATGTTACATGCTTATCAAAGTAGATTTACAAATTTTACACAATGTAATACTAAGATTTATTATTGATTTAGAAATAATCTACTGCATTACAGGATCTTAAAAGACAAAAAAACACCTAGAATCTTGATCATACTTTTTAATGAAATAATTAAGATCATTCTCAATTGTCACCGTATGACAGGTTTTTATGTCAATAATGATAAATCTTTAGCATAAAATTGAATTAGGCTCTTCTGTGGCACACTGTCTTCCAATATGGGCATCTGAAAACTGCTATCCCTATTCAAACATGAAATTTTGATAATCTAGGAATTCTGCAATCAAGCACTACCACCTCATTCTCTCAGGTGTTCAATATACAAAAATCTCTTGTCTTTGCCAAGTCATACCACCTGTCTTTTCCAAGTCCATGTACGCAGCAACAAGTGATATGTGTAATAAAAGCATCTTGAGCAAGCTAGTTCAAGGATGATGAGAAATATGCATGATCTGAATCCATAGTGTTATGTTCGTAAGGAAGTTTTTCTTAAGATATCACTCCAAGCTAAGAATCTAAGTAAACCAGTAACTATGTTCAATTCCCTTTCAATTCTCCAATTAACTTGCAGATAAAAACCAGAATTCATCCTTGCAAGCTATCTATAGCTACTTTGGTACATTCAGCTTTGTACCTGGGGCAGATATATAACACATGGCATACATCATCACTGGCCCTACACTCCAGACACAAGCCTGAATTAATTAAACCTTTCTTTTTCCTGTTTAGCCTCTGGTAATTATCGATCAGATAATACTTCAGAGGATGATATGAATGAGTGTAAATGAAGTGTAGACTTGTACTGTCTCAGTGACTATTCCTGAGATGTGTGGTTAGTTGAAACCCAAATGCCAAAAACACCGGTATCCACGACCTAGTATTCAAATCAGCGTAAAAATAACTGACTTTACTAGAAGTTGAATGGTGGAAGTCTCGACTTCCAAATCAGCTGATTTGGGAAGATGTGTTCACCACTAGACCAACCCGATGGGTTGAATTAATCAAACCAAATCTGACCAACCTATCTATGTAATAGCTGATTGGGGGAGGCAAACTGCAGCAAAATTTTTATTTTTTCCAAATATCAGAGCATGTGTGATTATGGAAGGAAATTCAACGTTCAAATTCCTGAAATGTTCAATGGCAAACTACTTTTGAATTTAGATAAATTCTGAAACATTCAGATGTTGGTCTACCTTGTGACCTTTCATAAAACTTTGGAATGATATCTAAGTACTTTCGTAAATAAATCATTTTACCAGAATGAATTAATGGTTACAATCGGATAGATTTACTTGAAGCATTAAGCAATTATTTGGTAAATTTAAAAAATCTCCGGTTCACAGAAACATTCTTACAGATCAATACTTGCTAATCATTGAAGTAGTGAAAATTCAGTAGGGTTAAATAGTGAAACTTCGTCAATCATATTTACATGATTGATACAAAGATACAGGTCTAAATCCTACCTAATATTTTCACTAACATTCCCAAGTGATGCAAGAACTTAATTCTCTGGGGAAAAAATGGTAATTAAAATATCTACAATTAAACACAGATTAAATTAGGATTAGTTTCCAAATTACATCACGGTTACAATATAATTAATACCAAATTCTGAAAACTCAGAGTGAAAAGAATTCATTTTTGGCAAGCTATAGTAGATGTCTTAAAATAAACACTCATTCCTTCATGGTCTTACCAATATCCGAGGAGTTACACCAAAACCACTTAGAATTATTTTTAATGAATTGATTTAGTCTTTGTTGATCAGTTTAAATAAAAATTAAGGGATAATAATCCCCAGTCCTTAATTTATTATCTTCCTGTCAGAAACATTCTGTTATACAATGCTCATTTGTTAAAAATAATAGAATCGTTTTTTATTTTTCACCTAATCTTAATAAGGTTGAGGGATGAGTCTTACATATTTAATCCTTCAAAAGACTGGGTTGAATCCTTGGAAAGGCTTTACTGATGAAATAGATCCTGTTGAAGGGATTTTAAGTGATAATTATTTTTATAACTCTGTATGGGTATCCTTCTATTTTGTCACCCACCCCTTTTTCATAATCCCTTCTTCAACATATTAACCTCCTTTTCACTTACAACATGCAAAATGGAGGACAGTACTAAGCATGTTTTTCTTATCAATGCTATACTGACATTTGAGAATGATAATGCTCTATCCTTAACAGCCTGTCATCTAACTGCTGTCATTTGCTTTTTAATGATGCTGTGAGAACTACAACACAGAAAACAATTCAATTATTAAATCAAAGGTAAAAAATAACTACATTCACATTTTACTGCTCTTTGCTGTCTTCAAATGACAGTACAAAATTGAAAAAATTATAAGTTTAAAATAAAAATTATAAAATACAAATATATATCCTAATTATATACAAAATTCCAAGGTATGAATTATTTTACACATAACATTTTTATGTAAGATCTGTTGTAATAGCTGCTATAATAGAACCTCTCCCCTTATATTATATATTTAATGTAAAAAAAGTTTATTTACATATAATAATGCCCTTGACATTTGGTTTATCTATTAGGTATTATGGCCGTATAAGTAGCTGACATCTGATTTACGTAAATCCATTTTCAAATTATAATGTTTTAAAACAAAATTTCAAGAAAGTAATAATTCAATTTCTTTTTTAAAAATAAATCTTTAAACATTTACAATGAAGAATACACCTTTAATCTAAATGCTATTAAAAGATTAAAAACTGCTACTAAAAGACTATTAAATATTAAAAGAAGCATATATGTAATAATTTTCTAATCTGCTCGATAGTTTATGTTAATGTTTAAATTAAAATATCTCTGCTAGATAGCAGAGATATTTTAATAGAGATCTATTATTGAAGGTTAACCTTTTACTTTCCCTTATATTTGGCATATATTTTGACATACCTTGACGTTTTACATACTAAGAGATCCATTAAGACAAAAAAACAAACATTTTTCTAGATGTATGCATGTATATAACTATGTGGGTTGCAATACTTTTCACTAAATAATTTCAGAACTGAACTAAATTGGATGAACTGATTTTTTTCAAACTTCATTGGTGGATAAAATTTTTATAATTTATTTTCTTTTGCTTCAAATCATCCACTATTTAAAAAAAAAGAAGATATTTCAGAACTATGACTTCCCTTCAGTTTCTTAAGCCTTGATATCTCCTAATTTTAGTATTTAAGAGAAATTCTCTGCAGAAATACCATTTCTTAAAATAAAGCTCCCATTAATAAAGATATCTTAATTTTTTTACTTGCCTTAACCTGAGAATAACTTAAATATGATATGATATACGAAAGAAGATCTCTTTTCAGAGATCTCCTTATGTAGGAAAGTAACGAAGTGCATGCCTAAAACCCAGCCAGCAGCACCATTATCTCCTCCTCTTAACATTGCAGTTGTTCCAAATGTCCTGAGAGTGCTTTATAGTGTAAAACAAATATACACACAGATTTTGTTCTCTGCTTCTAAGCAGAGAATCTAAAGCATCTAAAAATTTAGATTAATTAATAAAATAGCATAATAAAATTTAGCAGAGATTTAGATCTCTGCTTCTAAGCAGAGATCTAAAAATATCTTTACTCCAAGTAAGTATTTTACAGTAGATAATAACATGTATGTAAGCAACATAAAGTCAGGGTACTTAAATGAGTGAATTATGCCGAATTTTAGCATTCTATTCATCTATAAAGTTAAAAATATGGATATTTGCATCTGAGGAATCGAGAACCGTTTACATTATTTTAAACTTCACCATAAAAAATTCTTTTCAGCAAAGTAATAGATGGCACTAATTTAAAGTGCGTAATTTCTGATTTTTTGCCTTTTAAAATCAGTTTATTTGATCAATCAGTTCTTCCTATTTTATACCTTCCAATAGTCAGATCTTTTAAAATTATGTTATAGAGAAGTAAGAACTCCTCGATAAAATTTAGTAACATGTAAAATTTTTAGCACTAATATAATTGAAAAGATTTTAATTGAGTAGACTTTGTTTTCCAGGGCTGTATGCTTTCTAAACTTTAGTAGTTCTTAATAAAACAATTCTAGCAGAAGAACAGTTGAAATAGCCAAAATGATTAATTTCTACCTTATACAAATTCACACACTACACTCAATAATACTCTACAAGGATAACAACTAATATTATAAAAGATTTCTTAGTGGATACCCAATTTCAAAAAAGGATCTCCTAACTACTGATTACTTTGACCTAATGAAACAGCGATCACTGTGAATGTATTTACAAGCAGAATAATCAAAAGCAGTAAAATGATTAACACTTTTAAAATAATTCAGTGTGACCTTTGCTATTCTAGAAGACTGAATCATCCAGTAATCTCACAACTTTTACAATAATGAATTTTCAAGAGTTTATTTTTTATGCAATAGTTTTACATATTTATAATTATTTAATAATTTCAAACATATTACAAAAAATCTGGAAATTTCAGAAAATATTCAACATTAAACTTTGCTAGACATATTGCAAAATATCGTAAAGAAATATTTTAATATTGTTTAAAAAAATGTAAACAAATTTTCACATATACATTTGAATTTTTAAAATTTTTACTAGCAACTGATAAATACAACACAATAACACTGGTAAAATATTCTAACTTAATAGATTTCATGAAAAATTAAAAAAAATATGCAAGTATATTATGATAAACAGCTGACAAATTAAGAACTTATTCAATTAAATAAGCAAGAAGCACAAAGTACAAGCACAGAAAAATTAGAAGAAATTAAGATTATTTACCACCAAAATAACAAAGGAATTAAAAAATTTAAAAACTATTTTATTTATTTTGAAAAAAGATAATTCTATATCATTTTAGGATCATCCTTTATTGGTAAGTAGTGAAAGATTTTTTTTTTTTGGCGATGTGTAAGTTTTCAATTTTAGTAAAAGAAGTAAACAATATTATGAACAGATTTATTAAAAGGGGGAAAAAAGGACACAAAATTTAAGTCTGTAGTAATGTACTTATCAAGTTACAAATGACAATGAGTAAGAATAAACAAATGGATGTATAGATGTTTGTATTTATAAAAAATCAAAGTTCTGAGACATCTATTTTTTATTACTGTAAAAAATATTTAGTCAGGTTACACAAACAGATTACAATGAATACATTTATCAAGTCAGATATAAGTAACAAATGAAACTGTGTAAGAATGAACAAATGAAAATAGATTTTATCTAAGAAAAAAAAAAGAATGTCTTGATACATTAAATCTCATTACTATAAAACAGTTTACCTAGTTTACATAAAAAAAAGAAACCAGTTACATTCTACACAAATTATATTACTCAATTCCAAAAATAATTATTCAGAAAATTGAATGTTCTGTAGCTGATGTATTTATATATATATATATATTCTAGTTTTTCTCAATTTGCTTATGCATTGGTCTGAATGATTCTTTATCACCTTTTATATTGAATTTTGAGGAGAGCTGTAATTTACATAGATAACTCCACTCTTTGGTGAGAATCTTAAACATAGAATGTGCATTAATACAACTTTGTATTGTTAACGGTCTGAGTTTCTAAATCACATTTTAACAGATGTCTATATGGTTCCTGCAATTATTTATTCCTGATTTTATTTATGATACTTCATTTATCAACTTTTCAGATATTGGGGATTCGATTAATGTTTTATCAATAAATAATTTGTTTCAACGTTCTTTTTACATTTATCAGTGAAAGTAAAATAATAATAAAAATAAATACGTCAACAGTATGTGATTAAACATTTGGGCATATAGAAAAGTTGAGGAGCATTCAACAGTGGTAAAGCAAGATTAGATAATTATATCAAAATTTTAAAGTGTTTTTAAAAAGTACAACATAACTTAATAATGCCTAAAAGTAACTTTATGTTATAATGTATCTTAAAACTAATGACTGCTTGCTAATAAAAAGTGAATGGCATGCAAGCAAAGTGATTTGCCAATCACTTTGCTGAGTGACATGTGCTGTCACTCAGCACATGTATGTAATAATTTCAACTGGTTTATTAGGAGTTACTACTAGCCATTTGGTCAACAGTCTGTTTTTCTGTGACAGTGAATAATGATGACTATAGCAATAAATAATCCTATCAGATCTGATGTCTGGTCAGTTGATTTATTAAAATTTACTGTGAGTTGTGAAAAATTTACAGGCCTACAAAAAAGAGTGAGGAAAGATAAGACAGCAGTCATTAAATTAACAGACTATAAAAGACTACATAATAAATGTTACTTATGGATAGTAATAATAGGTCTAGTGTTCAAAAGGATGTGACCTTATTGAGCAAGTAATTGGAAAAGTTTTAAAAAAATTGATGCCTCATAAACAGTGGGATAATATGAAAGATCATGATCAGTGTTTCTGGTACAAAATATTGTCCTAGAGAGTATATTTTTATGGAGCCAGGAATTAACAGTCATACAAGAACAGTATATGAAACACTTTACTAGATGTAATCCTAGATGGATTTTTATCTGTAGTACAAAGAAACTTGTTTCTTAATTTAAAATATATATATATTTTTTCTTAGAAAATACTGGTATTGAAAAGTAAAGAAGGTATTATGAGCTAGTAATAGATTTTATCTCTTTTAATTATGTTTCTTAATGATCTATCTGCTTTCATCACTTACCACATGTACGATTTATTTTATACTGCTTTAGTTCAAATTATAGAGATTTCACCAAATACATTAAAGAGGAATTCAATACAATTCAAGAAATAGTATCAATAGCACAGTAGTAATTCAGTAAATGAGTAAAACCTGATCCCCATTTAAATACAAAATGCAAGTCTGGTTAGCAATTACCTGACTTTTGATGCATAATAACAGAAGATGCTTAAGTTAATTAAGTCAAGGACCTAAAAATCATAAGTTATCTTGAAGTACAGTAACACAGATAAAAAAATTAATTTATTACGATTTAAGAATAAAACACTGTTTTTCTTTAATACATTAACCGATAAGTAATACTTACTCAACATTGTACATATTATGTACAGTAATATACATATAATTTATGATCTAAAACATACAATTTTTATTTAATCTATCAAAACAAAGATCTAACAAACAGAAAATATCTTTTTTATTTGATAAGAAATTCTAAATAAAACATATTTAATGGGAATCAAAGTAAGGACCATATCGAAAGAATTCACATGTTAAAAATTAATAATTTTATAACTTAACTTACAAAACTTAGTAATGTTATTACTTATCTTGGATTGCTTCCTGATAGAATAGTGATTAGAATTAGTGATAAAATAGTGAAACATCAGTGAATTATTTATGACATATTTATGAATGGTGCATACATTATTAGTTATAATTCCAATAAACAAAATAAAAAATGGGTTTTGTGCATCAATAGGCTTCTACAATATTTTTCTATTATACAAAATTGTTCATTGTAGAACAGCTTAGGCCAACCAAACATTGATTATATTGTGTTGAATGTAATATTAACAAAACTGATTTTTTGCTTACTATTTTTCCAACTGCTCAGTTTAAGAGGCAAGTATTTAGTATTTGATTTGAAATTACTGAAGAGTATTAATCTTTAGCTGATGATGAAAATAATAAGAATTGTACAGTTTAGATAGTAGTTAAGGTGACACCTTCATTTCTGATGCTAAGTACTCATTATTCTCAAATGGTTTTTCACATTTAATTTCTTATTTTGATGTATATTTTTATTTACGCCAGATTAAGAATCAAGTTTAGTATCAGGTTGACAAGCATCTAATATTCTATTAGAACATTTTCTATTTAATAGCAACAGATATACAATGAGAAAAACAACTGATGTTCAGTGGAAGAAACCTTTTTCCAAATTTTCTACAAAAAAAAAAAAACTGAACCATTACATTTCATTCTTTCATTTAATACATTATTTTTTAAACAAATAAAGTTCTGTGTTTGTAATTTTTGTTCGGGTACGTTTAGAGAGGCAAAAAAGTATCTTTCAGTAACATATTTTTTATTTTTTTATTGTAAAATATAATATTAAACTAACTATTTTAATTATAAAAAATGTTCTTTAAACTCAAACCTTTTTCTATTACTTCATGATTTGAATTGAAGTTCAACTGGAATCATATAAAACAAATAAGAAAATTGTGCAGTTTTTGATAAAATTTATGCACCAGTTCCTTGGAAGAAAAACTTTAAGACATGTTTAACTAGGTTTATATACATTAACGTTCTTAAATTTTAAACCTACATATAACACTATAAATCAGATCAAATTCATATCAGTAAAAAGTTTTTTCTAATACACACACCACCCACATATAAAAAAATATGAATATTTTAATAGAAGATCAATATTTTTATTTAAGCTGCTATCTAAATAAATTACTAGATAAGAAATATCCTTGAGTAAGATTTTTTCTCTTTGTAGATCTACTTTATTCATTCACTCTTACTAAAATAAAATTAAACACGCTGTAATTGTTAGATAAAAACGTATAAATTGTTATCAATAGTTACTAGTTATATTTTTTTGCAGTTATTAACTATTCCAATATTTATATGCGAAATATTGCAGTACATGTCTTGATTGAAGAAATTAAAGTAAATAATTTAGAAACACAGATAGGTTAGATAAGATTTACATGAGTAAAAATAAAAATACTAAAACACAATTTCTTTTACATGATCAATTACATGTATTCTGAAGAAGTCATAAAAATATCATACTACCTTTTAAAAAAAAAAAAACTCATTTTTATATTGATGGAGATGTTTTTAAGACATCCATAAGCAACAAATAAATAACCTACAAATTAAGTCAGTTAAACATTAACTTCTACTTCACCTTCTGAAGCCAAAGCTATTGATGCCAGCTTCAGAAAGTGATGAAAGAATTACAAAATTGAAATATCCTAAATTGTTTAACATCAACATGGATAAAATGTTTATAATTATTTATGCTGACAATTTAGTTAAGCACCACCAGGAGGTAATACTATACCAGGAAGTATATACACAAAATGCATTATTTTATAACATTAAACCAAGGATTTTTAGAAATCAACTACATACACTATGTATTTTTTTTAAGAAAGAGATTAGAACATTTTTATGTATCACACTTTACTGTAAATACATTTATCACATAAAAAAATAGTTCTATCATTTATACCAATTAATATACACATAATCAATTAAATTCATGTAGTCGTGATTTAAATATCTAAAATATATATATATATATATATATATATATATAAAAGAAAGGCTAAAAAATGATTACAATTTTTTAAAATAAAATTTAATATTTAAAATAACATAATTCACAAGAGATAAAATATATTTTCATCTAATAATAATGCTTTTCAAACTTGTTAAGAGAATTAGCTAGATGTTTATGAAATTTATAAACTGGAAATTTCAATTATTAGGTATTTAATTTAAAAAGATATTGCGGCTGCAATTAAAATTAAGAGTTGTTATTGTCTGTTATGTTGTATTGTATTTATTTAAAATTTTAGACAAAAACAATTTCACTGATTACTGAAGAATAAAATGACAGAATAGAAATTGGATTCATACGTTGCAATTAAATTAACTTGCAACAAATATTTCAGATCTTAATTGCTGCCCACCAAAATTTCTTTGTTTCGTTACTGTTACCTTTCAGCTACTCTTAAATGTATATTTTAATCTAATAGATCTTCCTCATTAAGTAATCGGCATGAAAATGTATCAATTATCATCAATATCACAAGAGTTACATAAATTATATTGAACATTCAGTCACTAGTAGTTTTGAATTGTACTTGCAACGTACATTGATAAGAATGTATTCCATCTATATTATGTACAGGTTATATAATATAAACATTATTAATTCATTACCTTTATTGTTTAAAACAAGAAGTACTAAAAACTGAAAACTTGAATATACTGAATTAAGTCTAATATTTGTATTATAGTAGACAAAAATAACAATATATTTCGTATAGTATCACTATCTTGTTGTCAAAATGAGTGCAACCTTTTGATAGTTCTAAGGAAATAGTAATATAATACTTTAATAATAAATTATTTTTCCTAAAAGTAATATAAACAGTACTACAATATATTTATTTTTTTTTTTTTATAAAATGAAAAGCATTTACATTTAATGTAAACAGTAATATTTATCAACATACATATAAATACATATTGGTTAATGCATCCTAAAATAATGTTACACTTTGTTGGGCACAATATCTTTCTTTAATATTGATTTCATTATAGATTTACAATAGAATAGTAGTAGTAATCATAACAGCAACATCAATGTAACAAAACAATGAACTGAGGTAAATAAACACAAATCACTTCAAGTATAAACCACTTAATCTATGAATATGTAAAAAAATCTTACACAACTTAGCAGAACTTCCATCGATTGCCACATTCATTGCACATAACAAATGTTGTCATAGGTTCATCAGCACTCCTTGTTTGTACCTTTAATAAAAAACCACACTTCTATTAGTAACTTGTAAATTAAATTAATGTGATACCATAAACTTATTTTTATTAAAAGTATAGTAAATTTTACATTAATAAGGATTCTATGATTTATTGACTGACACTTTGTCCCACCCCCCCAAAAAATAACAATATCATTTTCAGGGAATTTTTACACACAGTGTACAGTAGATAGATAAAACGAAATCTAATCATATCATCATTATCTCTTACAGACAGAAGGCAGGCAGGTAGACAGAAAAAAGTCTGCATGTGCTCATGCATAAATGTGTGGATGAGCTTTCATTCTTTAGTTAAACTTCATACTTCAAAAGTAACTGACAAAAAAGTAGTAAAATAAAACTCTTATTAAGTACTTAAAAAAAGTTGAGCTGCATATGCAGTTTGTGTGGATATTCTGTTAATTAAATCCTGAAAAACATAACTGCACTGTACTGAATAAATACAAAATAGATTTATAGTTCTACAAATAACAAATTTTTGGTGTGAAATTTTTGATTTATGACAATTTTATAAGTAAGTATAATAAATCAGAAAGCATTTTAAGAAAAAAAAACTTTTTATTAAATGAAATTAACCAATTCACAGCAATAAAAAATTAGAAATAACACTCCATGTCAACAAAAACTGGAAATTTTACTTAGTTTATATTTGAAATCCTTGGTTAGAATCAATGAATATTCATTGCATTAAATAATTTTTTTTTATTTTCATTTTTCACTTAAATTCTACATTTAATGTTTGTAATCTTTTATATTTATCTCAAAGGAGCCTAAGAAACAAAAGTCATTATGACTACCATTTCATAATATTTATAAAGCTAGTTACTAATTTTGTTTACTATAATCAGAAATGGAATAGACAAGTGTTGTTCATACCATGTATATTAAAGCCAGGAGAAATAAAGTTTTCTGTTTTAATCAGAACAGTCTGATATGTAATATAAAATGGATATAAATGCAATCATAGCAGTGTTAAATATGGCTGAAGTGTGAATGATAAGTGCAAGTTGTGTCCACAGCAAACTAGAAATAATTTTAAATTGCACATCAGCACATCTATAGCATTGAATATCTTACAAAAAGAAAATAAATAAGCAATCTCCTTTCAAATCGATACTGTTACTATGGAAAGCCAATTACCTAAATTTAGGAAATGTATCCATACAGATAAAATCAAATAATTAAGATGAATCCTCCCTATATTATAAAATGGTAAGAAAAATGCTGAAAACATGAAAATTACAATAACTCAAAACATTATTGATCTACTGAAATGGGTAATGGCTTAAAATACTCAGAGAATCAAGCAAGTTACACCTAATGAGGTCTCATCCAAAATTTTTCCTCAACTCTTGAGTCGAGAAATATGAGTGAACATTGGTTGTGTATATACACGGTAAGAAAAATTCTGAAAATACAAAAATTGCAATAACTCTAGACATAATGAGGCAATACCCAAAATTTTTGAAGAGGGTTGGGCCATGAAGCAGCCAAGGGGTGCAGTTGTATAGATTTTAATAAAAATAACATCAGAATATAGTAATAAATATTAGCTGTGTGAAAGCCATAACTAACGTATTAAATGTTGAAGGATTTTTATCCTATAATATTAAAATATATAATTTATATAAATAAAATCTTATAATGAAATATTACAGACTAGTATATTAGCAAGTATATTTGTTTTGTAATCAACTAAACGAGAAAATACATATATACAGACAAGAACAAATACAACTAATACAGGGTGTCCCATATAAAACGTAACCCAACCTTATATAGGTAGGTATTGAAATAATAAAAAGGCATGTGTAAATGTAAATGTAATTTTTATTATTACCATCCATTACCTTACATTTAGAGTAAATGTTGGAAGTGGCCACCATCTTCTTGAATACAAGCTTCAATTCTTTTTACAGCGTTTCTTGCAACTTTTTTCAAAGTTTGTGGCTGGATATTTAATACAGCTTGTTCAATATTGACTTTCAATTGTTCAAGTGTTTGTGGTTTGTTGCTGTAGCTTTTTCTTTGAGGTAACCCCGTAGAAAAATCTGGAGATCTTGGTGGCCACAAGCCTCGACCGATAACACAATTACCAAAGAATTCCTCAACAAAATCAGAAGTTGAACCTGCGTAGTGCGATGTCCACCATCATGTTGTAGCCAGCAGTGTCTGTCTTCCTCTTCCAATAGTGCAATGAACTGAAATAAAATATCCTGATATTGTTCTACATTAATGGTGTACACGAAAAAATTAGGACCGATTGTTTTCTTCTGCGATATCGTGCACCACACGCCCAACTTCTGCAGGTGTAATTGTTTTTCGTGATAAACGTGGGGATTTTCAGCACTCCAAATTCTACTGTTTTGGCTGTTTACATTGCCATCCAAATGAAACCGTGCTTCATCTGTGAAAAATAACAAATCCATAACATTAATTCCCTCATGCAGAAATCGACAGAACCATTGACTTATTACAACATTGTAGCCGTTTTTCTTTGTCGGGCTCAAGAAGTTGATGAACCGTTTGAATGCGATAAGGTTGTAACTGTAATTGTTTGGTCGTCCGATGAACAGTTGATTTATACAAATTAATTTCAGCACACAAACGTCTGATCGACGTTTTATTTCGCGAGGCGAGTAATCGGTCTTTGATTTCAGTGACTGTATCTGTATTCAACACTGACGCAGATCTTTTGTGTTCCTTGTTATTAACAGAACCAGTCTCTCTAAATTTTGCAACTAACCTTAATACTGATGTTTTGTTAGGAGCTAGTTTATCTGGGTACTTATGGCGAAACAAATCTTGCACTGCAACCACTGATTTCGTACTGAAGTACTACTCGACAATGAAAACATGTTCATCTAGCGAATACACCATCTTGTCTCTAGCAATACACTGAACATTTTGATTGCATTGTTGTTACTATTGGTAGTGTTCTACTGCGTCGCCACGATGTTCAGATGTTGGACGAGTCCATTTCAGTAACTAGTAAGGGAGTAAGCTTGACTTTTGAAATTTCATGGATGAGTGATTGATTGGTTGTATTTTATATGGGACACTCTGTATAATCTCATAGCTACATTATATTTTCATATAAAAAAATTCTTTTATCAACTGATAACATTATTAAAGTTTCTAATATATCTAGTTCTGGCACAATTTGTTGTTACAGTTTCTTTTAAAGGTGAAGAGAAATTAAGTATTAAGAAAAAACCTATACGGGAGTTACCATCATTGCACTGAATGAATAAAAAGATTTTAAAATATATAATATAAAGGCACTGTGCTGCCTAGGACAAAAGTAAGTGAAAAAATACTCCTACTTATTATTTACAATAAGAATTAACATCCAACCTATGCCAATAAACCTTCATACCATCAGAATTGGGACACCCTGTATAAGGACAAAGGCCACAATGTTACGATCAGTATTTTGTACAGTAATGATAATTGCAATAATTAAATATATAGTACTACTTGGGGAGAAACTATATATATACTGAATCCACTTTTATAACATCATATGAACTGACAAACCTGGAGATTCAAAATATGACTGCAAATAGGTTTTGATAATGATAATGGATCACAGAAACATAAGTTTTACAGAAGCTGACTGTTACCAAGGTGGTTTATGTTATTTCTGTGACACTCTCCTTGACTGGGTCAGGGACACAAAGTAATGATGGTAGTGACCTTTGCATCAATCAAAGTCATGGCAAAAATAAATCTGACATGTAACTAAATGAAATGCCGCCTATCTGGATACAAGTCTTCAATCATATTCTGGCAGTGTGATGTGCAAATCCTTGGATCAGAACATCACACTGATTCTGCAGTTTAATGAAGTGTCTGCATGGTGGATTCCATGTTACTTAACTGCAGAACTGAATGAATGTGTTGATGCTAGAGAGGAACTTTCAGTTTGGAGATGACGGTTCCCAAGGAAGAATTGTTACCTTAGATGAACCTGGGTCCACTATTGCAAACTGGAAAGTAAAGAAAAAAAGAACAAAAAATGGCATCTTAACTTTTCCCCAAAACTGAAAAAAAATTCTTCATACTATCAATGTCAGAAAATACTATACCAATTTTATTTTGGGATTAATAATAGGTAATTTTGGAGCATTACGTATCTACGAACATATGTTACACTAATATTTGTTATGTTCAACATAAAAAATATTATGTTATGTTAAATATGTTGTGTTCAACATAACATAATGTTTATTATGTTCAACATATGTTGATCTTCTGAAGAATCAACTGCAGTGGTTTCATGTTTTTGGAATTTCAAAGAGGTGATGGGAGGGAAGTCTTTTAGATCTGACACAAAGGTGAAATACAAATCAAGTGAGTGACTATGATCTCAGACAAAAATGTTTTTCTCTCATACACTTGTAAATAATTGTGTGCACAGAAATGTTATGTACATAACATTTATATTCAATAAATTAAGAAAACAAACAGTTATGTTTTTCATATTAATTTCTCTTTTAAAATAATCACATAATTTCAAGCAGCAGTAAATAAATATTGAATCTTACCTGATTATAAGTACAATTCCTCTTTTTACACTTTCCACATTTAAGGAGATCAGTCTTTGTACCTTGTACAGTTGCTAACTGGGCATCATCAATTGATTCTTTCACAAATTTATTTCTTAAAGCCTTCATTTCATCACTTGCCATTTCCTAATAAAAAAATTAATAATTGACAACACAAAACAATTTTAATTTGAGATTTACATTCTTTTTATAGATATGCGTGGACTTCTTAAGTATTGGAACAAATTTTGTATAAAATTCCACAATGTTAAAATATATAAATTCGTATGTAATTAAACAATCAAGATTTAGCCAAAAATACAAGTTTTAGATGAAGCACTCATTTTTTCATAATTTTCTAAATTTCAACTAAACAATAAATATACTTACTTTAATTTTTTGTCTAAATATATTAAACATCTGAAGTTGCTTTATATTAATGCCATATTAGTTGGTTTCATACAATAACTAGAACAGTTATTCCAGAGTATCAATTCCAATGTGAGGTATTGATACTCCAGAAAAATCAAATCTTATCCCAGGCTTACTAAGGAAAATATGAAGGAAAGTGGTATTACAATATTCTTGACTAAGACAAATTTTCTATTATATGTCACATGTCAACCCTAACACAATGCATATTTTGCTTACAATCTCTTCACCACAGCGAATGGAAGCATAATGAATGTATTAAATACATTACTCAGAAATAAAACAATTCTCTGAAGTCACTTAAATCTCAGGTGCATTACAAGCTGATATCCATAAGGAATAATGGGGCAGATAGTGTAAGGCAACAAATTACACTTTCTATTATAAAACAATTCATTCATATGTACAACCTTAATCCAGTAGGGTAAATAAGTAATAACATTAACTGAAGAATTCTGTCAAATTAATAAAATAGAAATGTAATAGTTTTCTATCAATTAGGAATAAGAACATGAGCCGAATTTTACCAGGTAGATACTACTAGTTTGGGTTTTATACAAACCCCCAGATAGAAAACAGGATCAGTTGAGCCACACTCCCACAGCACTTGTTCAAGGAAAAAAGCATAAAGGATAAGGGAAAAGGAAGTGGATGATCAATATCAACCACAAAATAATAACTTCTGACTGTGACAATCAACCATCTTGCTCAGAACCACTACTGTAATACTTTTAATATGTCTATTTTATTTCAAATAATCTCCAATATTTTCATACCTCTGTGGATACCTATTAATCCTTACCTCAACAAAAAACAATATTTGTATCAGTCTTGTGTTGAGATGAGTACCAAGCACTGCTACTTTTTCTACAGCTTGAATGTGAATGAAACTATGCTAGAATAATAGTCAACAGTACACTCCAATATAAAATCTTTTCAAATGATTATAATGAGCAGCATTACAGATCTTATAAGGAAATCCTAATTGGGATTATAGACTTAGGAATAAATCCTAAATCAGAAATGTGGATAATTTTAGTGATGGCTGATTGGACAAGCTCTTCTTTCATTTAGATTTGACTTTAGTTAAGTTTATACAGATGTTTAGGAACCTAAATCTTACTCCTGTAACACTTAGCTTATACCTTCGATCTAGGGTGTTCAAGAGTTAAAATTACTGTTTCCAATTTAGCCCAAACAATATTAAAATAACAATGCAATAAAAAATTTTGCCTCTGAATAATATATCTCAGGTTAAAATCTGTACGTAGATAAAAGTAATGGCTTCACATTTATTTAAAGTTCTTAACAAAAACTAACAAAATAGATTTAATTTGTTTGAACAAAAACAAAGTGCTGTTGAACAAAACCACTTTGTTCAACAGAACACTTTGTTGTTTTTGATGGGAAAATAGATAATCTTTGAAAAGCACAACATATCTACCATTTACAACATAAACAGTCATTTAGTTAACTGAAGTATTGCCAGTTATGAATCAAATTAATGTACCATCATTTCAATACTGGTTATAAATCAAAAGAACAATGCAATGAAGCTAAAAAACAATATTCTCAAGGTTAGATTAAAAAAGTCATATCACCTCAAGTGATCTAATTTGTCAAACATTTACTGAAATGTAAAATTATTTCAGTGGAACAAGATTTAATCTTTGTAAAATGACAAGATGATAACTGCTAGTCAGTGACATACATCACTGCAGTTTTAGTAATTTTCTAACTAATGCTGCTAAAGCAGGTACTTATCAGCATTAGTTAGAAAATCCCTACTGTGAAAGAAAGTGATTTTTATTTGCATGACGGGCCCAAAGAGAAATTATATTTTTCGACCTGAAACTTAATATTTTGTCCTGTAATTTTTTAATGAACCTATAGATTATGTGGTTTTCTCAAAATGATTTGTTATTCAATGAGTACGTTTTTAGCTGTTTGATAACTGAAATTATGTACTATTTTTGGATTAGTTTTTCACATAATTGAATTCTAATGAGATTGCAGTCAGTTTTGATCATAATGAGGAAACATCCTTTTGTAATTGCAAGTAAACAGATTTGTTTGAACAAAATTTTTTTTAAATGTGTACATTATTTTAATTAGCCAGAAGAACATACACAGTGCAACACACAAACCAAAAATGAGGATACCATCCACTACAGATTACACAACTCACAATGGTGTTCGTTGGAAAGTTGCATATTCTGTATCCATACCCACGTTGATAAACCAAATACAGTAAACTGTGCAGTAATCAAAATATGATACAGAAAATAAGAGACAATTCCCTTTTAAATGTAGCTAAAACCTATCATCAATACTTGAGGGAAAGTAAATAACATTGGACAGTAAGTAGATATTAAATTATATTAATACATTTTTATATATTTAATCATAAAATTACCATTTATATATTAAATAATTAAACATAAATAACCTGTTGTTACTACACTTATAACATTTGAGAAAAGTGTACACTGAAGGAGACTTGAGCTGTGGGAAAATAATGAATGTTTTGAAATTGTACCATAGTAATGTATCAGCTCACACATCACTTCTAATTGTCCATTATCTAGCAAAACACAAGATCACACTATTCTCCAGACTTTATGTTGTTTCCTAGATTGAAGGCAGCTTTGAAATGATAAATGAGATGCTACAAATGATACAACAGCTATACGCCATCCCCATAAAACAATTCCAGGAAACATTCCAAAACTGAAACTGTTGTGAGCAATGTATTGACAAAAATTTCACAAATTGACATTTAGTGGTAATTTTATTACAACAGTAAATACTATTACTTATTTGAAAATTCTATTCTGTTCCTCAGATAAATTTCAACTGTCCTGTTTTCATTTTTAACAAAGGTAAGGCTGCCTTAGCTAGAGTCAGAGACATGTTGCTAAGTTCAGAAGCCAACACATATTGACCCTTTTCATCTACCCTTCTGGATTGTGAATTACAATTACAGTTATAATCTGAGGAGATTTGGGCCTAAAATTATGTACATCAACTAGAGACAATCTAGCTTCAGTTCCTTATACAAGCTTAAAAAGAAATATTCATAATACTTATATATGGTCTGAATTCAAACTTCTTCTAGTAAGAGAAATTATGTTTAGTCAATGATATTATAGATTAATATTATAGAAATATCTGTTTCTGTTGTTTATCAGTAAAGAATTTGTTTCAATCTATTGCCTAACTTAGATTTTATGATGTGATATAAAGATATTAGTCGGGTTTCTAATGTAAAAAAACAAATCTATTTCAGTTAAATCTTTGGAAATATTTCCTTAACAGGATATGTCAATTTTAAACAAAGAATTCTGGAATTTGAATGCTAAATTCAGAAATAAATGTGTATCTTAAAAAGTCTATAGAGCTTATTTTGGCTGGAGAGTATATATTATAAAAAATTAATATGGCAGTTAGACTAGACAATTTGGATAAATTTAAGATTTAATTACAATAAATTTCATTTTTAATTTGATAACAACAATAAATATATCTGTTCTAATGAAATTGTTTGATTCTATACTTGTTGAATGGTTTGTACAGTCATCAGAATGGCTTAATACAAGAGTCCAATAGGAATGGACTTGTCACCTGTTGAATAGTCTGTAACAAGTCATTAGAATGATGGTATAGATTAGAATATATGGTCTTCTTCCATACGTGAATTGTTACCTATATCAAAATAGATAAATATCAAATTTTACAGAACACCTATGAGAATAAAATCAGTTTTTTCTGGTTGTCTCCTCTTTTTTTTTATCACTAATGAAATTGCTTTGTACGAATTATTTAAATCAGATAACAGTTCTATTTATTGTTCATGGATTTAATAAACCTTTTACATAATTTCCAGTAATTTTCTTTAAGTAATGTTTCCTAAAATTAAAAATTTTCTAAATTAATTGTATATATAGTTCCTTTTGAATTTTCTTAGTGCCATGACCTTGATCTTGATTGGCCAAGTTCATGACCATGAACTTTGTAAACTTTATGAAAATCTTTGTGAAATAAAGATTTGTTCTTTTTTCTTTGTCAATGTGGCCTACTATGGGCCTTGGCCTCCACAGTACTCAATCCCTTATCATTCACTTCCATCCAATCTTCAACAAAGCTAAATGCAGTTTCAGAAGAGGGGGAGAAAAAAAGGTTGAAGATTTTTTTTTTCAACTTAACAACTACAGAAAGAAGTTTTTGGGAGGTAACAAACATTTTTCTTGAAAACAATTGGTAATTTTACACATTATTGAAATTTCAATACAAAACTTTAAAAATTAACTTTTTATCTGGTTTTTATTCACATGTCCATATGTATTTGCATGAACACACATACACACCCCTCCCACACACACACACACATACACACACACAATATAAACAAAGAAACATACACAACTCTAATATTGTAATAGTATGCAACTTATAAATAAGATCATGTTTAACAGATATTAATTTATAAATCAAACATGTATTTATAACAGAGTAAAAAAATAACCACTATCCAAACACACACTTGGATAACATGCATACTACTAAAACTATTCTGCAGAAATAGTTGACAGTGGATAAAACTATTTTGGCAGTAGTGCACTGCAGAAATACAATAAATCAATTTTACTAATTGTAATTAACAATTTTACCACTGCATTCTATTTTAAAAATTTAAATATTTCTGATCACTTTGCTAACATGTAATAACATTTTAAAATAAAGATTATGCTACTTAAAGATGAGAAAACATGACTGCCAAAAAAAACTAGGATGTCTGGCCAGTGCAAATCATTACATAACAGTGTAATGTAGAAGTGAGGAAGTCCCTAAATTTTGGACCAATACCATTAGATCCATAAAGGCTTTATGCCAATATGACTTGGTTAAAATGCTGTGTTCTATAAACTTCCTGTTGCCTACATCTTGGAAATATCAGTTCATTTCATTCGACATATTGATTTTGCTGTGTCATTTGTAGACAGTATAATCCTTTTTTTAAATTTATTTAAATATATATATATATATATTTAAAAGCAATCCTTTTAATAACCATACTCCTCTGTAGCAATATAAATTAATTTATATTTAATAGATCAACCCTACGTACAGAATAATTAAAATAGGATGACTTACCTTATTTCATAAAAGAACTTTTTTATTCACAAAAAGAACTTTTGCAAACTTGATTTGCATCAACTGCATACATTCACATGTTTTTTGTTTTATATATATATATATATATATATATATATAACATAAAACAAAAAACATCACAAACTTGCAATCCATGAAAACATACCACATAAATTTTATGTTAAAAATATTTTAAAACCAATCAAATTTTATTAAAAATCTTTAAATTATAGTTAACTTACCACACCTCAAAATCTTATACAAACATTTTTTGAAACTTTTATTCAAATTAGATTTTTTCAAAATTATAATCAAAACAAGAGATAAAAAACATAAAATGTAAAAAATATAAAAAAATTGTTTAAAATTATAAAGGTTTATCAATTAAGTTAAAATTAAAATATAAAAATATAATTAAAACAAATATAAAGATTAAAACTTTTAACGTAAAAACAAAATCTTAAGCAAAGGAAAATAATGTGCCATCCATTTCACTAAATTTACTCTATTCTAGTAAATTGTGAAATGAAAAGCGAGTACAGTAAATTCAGTGAAATGGCTGGTACATGATTTTGTTTTGCTTAAGTTTTTGTTTTTACTTTAAACGTTTTAATCTTTATATTTGTTTTAATTATATTTTTACATTTTAATTTTAACTTAATGATTAATCTTTATAATTTTAAACAATTTTTTAATATTTTTTTACATTTGGTTTTTTATCTCTTCTTTTGATTATAATTTTTTTTAAATTCTAATTTAAATAAGTTTTAAAAATTTTTCTAAGATTTTAAACTGTATAAGTTAAATTTAATTTAAAGATTTTTAATAAAATTTAATCGGTTTAAAAATGTTTTTAACATAAAATAAGTGAATACACCTATTCACTTATGTATGTTATCATGGATTGCAAGTTTGTGATGTTTTCTGTGATATATATGTGAATGTATGCAGCTGATGATGCGAATCAAGTTTGCAAAAGAGCTTCTTTTGTGTAATGAAATAAGGTAACTTATCCTATTTCAATTATTCTGTAAGGGTTTATCTATTAAATATAAATTAATATACATATTTATATAGCCTACGAAACTCCTGGCAACATAAGGATTCCAACACGGGGTGAGCATCTATAATGGTTCAACTCTTGAGCTGTGGTGGAACAAACAAACACACACATACACAAACAAACAAACATATATACACTAAATTTATTACACTTGTATTGATTTTTATATAGTATACATTTTTTGAAATGTATTTTAACATATTTAAATAGCCTATAACACTCCTGGTAATGTAAGGATTCCAATGCAGGATCATACATCTAAATTGGTTCAGCCATTAAACTGCTGCAGTGAAACAAAGAAACATACATACACCCTAATTACATTACACTTCTTCTTGGGCAGTCATATAAAGATATTTAAAAAGTTAATAATTTTAGGCCTACCTTTGGAATTATTGGTATATGTAAAATTTGTACATATTTTTTATTTTCTATTTCTTAGTCTTCATAGTTTATACTTTACAACTGCACTAGTGCACAGGTTTGGGCGTATTAAGTGAAAAATTGGATTGGTATGTTTTATGGTGGGCGAGTGTAATCAAAACATGGGCTAAACAATTTTAATTTCCGGATAACCAAGATCTGGTCGATCAAGAGTGAACCTGATGCATTAAACAGTTAGTGCTCAACTTGCTGATACATACATTGTTGAGCACTGTGAAAATCGAATGAGTGGTTGCCAAGATATTACGGTAGCATCCCATTGCAACTCCCTCCTCAATTTCCAAACGGCGCCCCATGGCACTTGAAAATATTATCATCCGATGGTTACCACTGGGATGAGGTATTGTCAAGAAAGGCCGAAAAAGTTCTTCAGAGTGCTAGGACCAACTTTTTGAGATATTTGCGATTTTCAACCCAAAATTCGGATCTAGTTAAAAAATATTAACAAAACTTCAATATATATTTTACTTATATATATGGTATATCGATATAATAATATGGTAAGTATACACCTGACCACCATGAAACATGTAATAATGAATCGGGATTTTCCGCTAGTGATCGGTATATTCCAGTGCTTCGCTAAGGAGGACGCACATACATACAAATGCAGTTTAGTAGGGTAGAATTTGATAAACTTATAATTCAAAAAAATTTGTATATATATAAATATATATATATTTACTAAAACTGACTATTGTGTTAAGAGAATTTAATATTAAATGAAATATAAACCACCACAGTAAATACTTTTTTGTCTTCAGTCATTTGACTGGTTTGATGCAGCTCTCCAATATTCCTTATCTAGTGCCAGTCATTTCATTTCGGTATACCCCATACATCTACATTCCTAAAAATTTGTTTTATATATTCCAAACGTTGCCAACAATTTTTCCCATCTATCTGTCCCATCAATATCAAAGTGACTATTCCAGGATGCCTTAAGATGTGGCCTATAAGTCTGTCTCTTTTAGCTATATTTTTCCAAATGCTTCTCTCTTCATCAATTTGCCGCAACACCTCTTCATTTGTCACTTTATCCACCCATCTGATTTTTAACATTCTCCTATAGCATTACATTTCAAAGGTTTCTAATCTTTTCTTCTCAGGTACTCCGATCATCCAAGTTTCACTTCCATATAAAGCTATGGTCCAAACATATACTTTCAAAAATGTTTCCTGATTATTAAATTAATTTTTGATGTAAGCAAATTATATTTTTGACAGAAAGCTCGTTTCACCTGTACTATTCGGCATTTTATATTGCTCCAGCTTCATCCATCTTTAGTAATTCTACTTCCTAAATGACAAATTTTTCTACCTCCATAATATTTTCTCTTCTTGCTTTACATTCAGTGGTCAATCTTCCTTATTTCTACTACATTTCATTACTTTCGTTTTGTTCTTGTTTATTTTCATGCGGTAGTTCTTGCGTAGGACTTCATCCATGCCTATCATTGTTCCTTCTAAATCTTTTTTACTCTCAGCTAGAATTACTATATCATCAGCAAATCGTAGCATCTAGTACTATTACTCCGGATTTAAATTGTTCTTTCACATCATTAACTGCTAGTTCTATGTAAAGATTAAAAATTAACGGGGAATAGGTAATATCCTTGTCAGACTCCCTTATTACGGCTTCTTTCTTATGTTCTTCAATTATTACTGTTGCTGTTTAGTTCCTGTAAATGTTAGCAATCATTCTTCTATCTCTGTATTTGAACCCTAATTTTTTTAAAATACTGAACATTTTATTCCGGTCTACGTTATCGAATACCTTTTCTAGGTCTACAAATGTCAAGTATGTTCATTTGTTTTCCTTTAGTCTTCCTTCTACTATTAATCTCGGCCCTAAAATTGCTTACCGTATACCTATATTTTTCCTAAAAAAAAAGTCTGTCTTCTCCTAACACTTTTACCAATCTGCTCTGAATTCTTTTGTGCAGAATTCTAATTAAGATTTTCGATGCACGGCTAGTTAAGCTAATTGCTTTGTATTCTTCACATTTATCTGCTCCTGCTTTCTTTAATCCATTCTTTTTTCACTAGTTTGCACTTCCTGTTTATAGTTTTTCTTAATTTTCGATAGTTCCTTTTACTTTCTTTATCACTTATATTTACTATATGTTTTTTTCTTATATTTTCTACGTCCATCCATCAGCTGCAATATATCGTCTGAAATCAGGTTTTCTACCAGTTCTCTTTGTTCTGCTGATTTAAGAATTTCCTTTTAACATTTTCCCATTCTTCTTGTAAATTTTTTACCTTTTCTTTTTTATTCAAACCTCTTGCGATATCCTCCTCAAAAATCTTCTTTATCTCCTCTTCTTCAGGTTTCTCTAAATTCCACCGATTCATCTGACACCTTTTCTTCAGGTTTTTAAACCCTAATCTACATTTCATTATCACAAAATTATGGTCGCTATCAATGTATGCTCCAGGGTAAGTTTTGCAGTCAACGAGTTGATTTCTAAATCTTTGCTTAACCATGATATAATCTATCTGAAACCTTGCAGTATTGACTGGCTTTTTCCAAGTGTATATTCTTCTATTATGATTTTTAAACTGGGTAGTGGCAATTACTAAGTTATACTTCGTGCAAAACTCTATAAGTTGGTCCCCTCTTTCATTCCTTTTGCCTAGCCCGTATTCACCCACTATATTTCCTTGCTTGCATTCCAATCTCCAACTATTATTAAATTTTCATCTCCTTTTATGTGTTTAATTGCTTCATCAATTTCTTCGTATACACACTCTACCTCATCATCATCATGGGCGCTTGTAGGCATATACACGTTAACAATCATTGTCGGTTTAGGTTTTGATTTTATCCTTATTACAATGATTATATTGCTATGCGTTTTGAAATACTCTACTCTCTTCCCTATCTTCTTGTTCATTAAGAAACCTACTCCTGCCTGCCCATTTGAAGCTGAGTTAATTACTCTGAAATCACCTGACCAAAAGACGTTTTCCTCTTCCCACCGAACCTCACTAATTCCTACTACACCTACATTTATCCTATCCATTACCCTCTTTAACTTTTCTAACCTAGCAACCTTTTTTAAATTTCTAACATTCGACGCTCTGATTCGTAGAATGTTATTTTTTAATTTTCTGGTGACCCCTAACGTAGTAGTCCCCCATCCGGAGATCCGAACGGAGGACTAGTTTATCTCCGGAATATTTTACCAGAAATGGCGCCTCCATCATTGCTATATGAAAATGCAGAGAGCTACATTTTCTTGGGAAAAAAAGCAGCTGTAGTTTTCCATTGCTTTCAGCTGCGCAGTACTCAGAGGACTGAGTGATGTTGAAATGGCTGTTTAAGTCGTCCTGACTTATGCCCTTAACAACTACTGAAAGAGCTGCTGCCCTCTTTCAGGAATCATTCCTTAGTCTGGCTCTCAACAGATACCTCTCCGATATGGTTGCACCTTCAGTCCAGCTACTCTGCATCACTGAGCACTCAAGCCCTCTCACCAACGGCAAGGTCTCATGATTCATAGAGGGAGTTTTCTCGCAAACTCGACAATATAAAAAATTTCCATCTTATGTAAATGCACCAGGATTATCAACTATCTACGAAGAGACATTTTTTTTTTGGGAGACATGATACATATTAAACTTTGCTGAAATAAATAAAAAACTAAACTAAAGCGATAAGCGCGTCAAAAATAACTTGCGTAATTTAATTGCTCAGTGGTAGGAGTGCTGCAGTAGGCGTGCGTGATGCAGAACGGTATCGTCCATCTTTGTTTCACGTGATTCTGTGTTTTATTTGACCACATAATAATATTATCCTACCAAAACCTTAGACACGCAGCTGGAGAGCATAGATGTGTTCCCTAAGAGCCGTGCGGTTAATAGGTTTGTCCGGCTACAATGTAACATTTAATTTATAAACTAGGTACCCTACCGAAAAATATTAATTTAGCAAAAATATGCATTATCACTAGATTTTAAAGAAAATATGCAATAACCGGTGAGAATGGGCTTAATATGCAGATGCATATAATCCGGTCCAATTATCAGCAATAAATGCAGATTATTCTGAGAAATCTCTTAGATTCACTCATCAGGGAGGTTGAAAATTATATTTTATTCAGCTTATTGAAATTTAATCTTTTCAAAATTTTGATTGGCATAGTTTTTTTAATAATTAGCTGAATGCATTGTAATTTTTATTTTGAAATCAGTATCCCAGTAACCAAACAACTGATTCTTATTTTATTTAATGTTTTATATTTTTCACTTGCATAAAGATAGTTAAAAAATGCTTACCGTAATTGATCAAAATTAATGTTACCGAATTAACTACATAAATTTAAATTTAATTAAATATGGTTGTGTTACACATATTAAAATGAAAATAATGTACACTGTGAGAACAAATTGAATCTCTACAATAATGATGAAAATCTAAAAAAATCAGAAATACAGTTACAAAGAAAAAAGGAGTAAGGGGGAAAATGTCAAGAATAAAAGAGAAATTTTCTGAACTAAAATTACAATTAATATCCATAAGGAAAATTTCAGTATTATATCTTATTGAAGAGAAACTGGACAGATAAATAGATATTATTTTTAGTCTATATTAATAAGAATACAGAATAATAATATATGTTACTCTTATTTTTACTCAAAAACATACAACATATGGTAAGCTATAAAATTTTTATATTTTTTCTGTATTTTACAAGACTTTTTCATCTGTCCTTTGATACTAATGTAAGTAAAGACAATCATCTCATCTCATTTATTTTTTTATAACTTTAAAACATTGTAGTGTAAACTAATTAACACTGAAAAATTTTACAATATATATATAGTTTTGATTAAAAATATAAGATATTTGTTAAACAAGCTTTTTACAAAAGCTTGTTATATGTGTACAAAAACTTATATATGTGTATACATATATATATATATATATATACAAGTATGAAAAAAATTAAAAATGGTTACCAAATACTATAAAATTACCGTTTTAAAATTTTTCCCAAATAAAGGCAAAGTTGTGTAACCTACAACCAACAAGATTCAATGAATTTTTTGTATAAGCAATAACTGCTTATCTAAGTATAATACTAAAATATTGTATTACTGAATTTATAAACTATGCGTGAAAACAAAAAAAAATTATAATGTAAATATATTGTCTAAATTTTTATTTAGTAAACTGAATTGAATTAAAATGTAACAGAAAATTTTAATTCAAATAAATAAACTTTTAAACCGATCAGAACATAAAAATACATTTTATAGATCAAAACATAGTTGTATTTAAATACCATATTAATTAATTAAATATAAAAACGTGAAATTAAACGTAATATAAAAACGTGTATTTTTAGTTAGGCACGGTTAGATTTTATCAGTAACAGCATATTGTTATTCACTGGAGTTTCAGCTTAAGTTATAGCAATACAATTTTTATCCAGTACTGTTTTGTTTTATGCAGTAAAAATAGGGAAACCAATAACGACACTCTTTAGATTTTAGTACTGTGATTTATGGATTTTCAGACATTATCCTACTTTAAAAATTAAGATAGATAGATACATTAAATAACAATAAACAAAGTTCAGAAGAAAAAACTTTTGAAGTCAAAAAAATTAGGATAAATAATTAAAAAAGTTAAAAATCATCCGTGCATTAATATAAGGTCCTTAATAATAAAATAACTCAACTTTAGAAAATTTAGAGGTTCAAAGATTCAATGAAAATTAAAAATTGTCTAAAATAACACTGGCTTGATAATTAGAAATAGTTTGTGGAATTGGCATCAGATGTATTATTTCTAATCTAAATAGTCTGTATTTGCAAAAAGAAATTAGTAATGAACATATTTCAGTAATTTGACTAATACAAACTTGCAAAACTATAAATTATAATTAAGATTTATTATTGCATATTTGTAATTCAAACAAAAGCATTAATTTTGTTAACGTACAATTTACAGTGTTAGAATAACACTATATTATGTAATCTGTTACATACAATATTATATTATTACATTTGCATGTAATTTTCTTTTATATACAGGATACACAATAGCTTTTTTTTTTACTAAATTGTATCTTTGTAAGTAGTAGTATATATGAAACTTACATCTGGATATTAATTTTATGTTGCAGATGCAAAACAGAAAAAAAGAAGAAAAATGGAATGAGTGAATACAAAACATAGAATACAAATACAAGAAACAAAACACACAACATACCATAACACATAACATACATCTAGAATACATAAGATTTTGATTAATAGAAGGTATAAGGTATAGGATTAGTAGAGAGTATAGGGTACAGGATTAGTAGAGTATAGGGTATAGGATTAGTAGAGGGTATAGGGTATAGGATTAGTAGATGCAATTGTGTAGGTCAAAATTATAGGTAGCAATTTCATAAACCAATAAAGTTAATGGTTTTTTAACCAATAAAGTTTATGGATATGTAATTGCTACCTTGCTTAACCGCACACACCCATAGGAACAATAATTCAGGCAGTCCATCCTCGGAAAGATAGCCTGTTGGACGGTTCCTATGACTGGATGAGGCCCTTAGGATGGCGATGCAGCTCCCCCAGCACTGACTGGGAAGCCGGTTGAGGCCGATTGAGCCGTTCCTATAAGTGTGTTAAAAGAGTAAACTCTAACCTCAAGGGGGTTGTACAGCAACTTGGTATATCCGAAAGGATTGGATGTGGATGATTGGGGGTAACAGGTTAGGCAAAAATTAAATTGGGTGTAAAATGCAAGATCTATTTATCCTTAGGGTATCCATCATCCGCCCTTGTTGTTTGTGTACAATCTCCCAGCTTTGTTCGGGGAGACTTTTGAGTCTTGGAGAGTGGTGTAGGTTAATTAATGTAAGGTAGGAAAAATTCGGCTTACTATTCACAATGTACGGTAGGAAAATTTGCGCTTACTATTCACAAAGTAGCGCGTGTTTTTCAGAATAGTTTTTTACATTTAAGGTGAAACACAGATGAAGAAACTATTTTTAATTAAATGCTGCTGACTAAAAAGATGTAGTTAGAAGATGTGAGAAATTATGAAGATTAAATGCAGCTGACTAAAAAGATGAAGTTAGAAAGTGAGAAATTATGAAGATTACTTTCATGACAAAATGAGAATTAGAAAAGAAAAAAATAATGTAAGTGCTTTCTTGTCTTAGTTTACAGATTCTATTTCTAAGATATTTCACATTATCTAAAAATGTTATTCTCTTTATACAGGTATGTAGTTTTTATGTTCATAAATACAAATAAGAGTAATTAATTTTAAATGAAAACAATTATTCTGTTGAAATATTTAATTTATCATAGTACTGATATGATAAAATTATTCTATTCATCTGTCCAGACATTTTCTCAGTTTTCAATAAGATATGAATTAATAAATGGCATACTGATTTTCAATTTCTCTTAACAGTTATTAATTTTATTTTGAATAGTTTTTGTTTCTTTTGATATGATAAATGTGACAGAATTGTGTTGTTTCTGGATCATTTATCAATAAATTCCTTAATGGAGAAAATTGTTATCTTTAGTCCACAGACAGACTTAGAATTTTTAAAATTTCTTTCAACTGTTTGTCTTCTGCCGGAAAATTTGAAAATATGTGAAAACCAGTGAACGAGCTGAAGATGTGGATGTTTCTACCGATAGTACATTATCACTAAATAGGTAAGACAAATTCTTAGTTTTATTCTTTTTAATTCAGTAAGGCTTAATTTAATACATTACAATACAAGAAAGTATGGTAGATTATTTTAATATTTAAAAAACTGTTTACCTATGCTGTAATATAGAATTCGAACAGTCCACAAATATTTTTAGATGTAGTCTTGTTGGTCTGCTGCTGAATTCTAGCAGCAAAATCAATATTATCAAGAAATTTACAGAACTATTTTTTTAACATGACACTCAAGGGAATAATCTATCCCAAAAATGCCACAATAGCAAAAAGATTACTGCTTCGTCCATCTTCAGTAACTCTACTCCCAAATAATAAAATTCTTCTACCTCTGTAATCTTTTCTCTTCCTATTTTCATATTCAGTGGTCCATCTCCATTATTTCTACTATATTTTATTACTTTTGTTTTGTTCATGTTAATTTTCATGCGGTAGTTCTTACGTAGGACTTCATCCGTGCCATTCACTGTCTCTTCTTAATCTGTTTTACTCTCAGCAAGAATTGCTATAGCATTGGCAAATCGTAACATCTTTATCTTTCCACCTTGCATTGTTCTACGGATTTAAATTGTTTGTTAAAATCGTTAACTGCTAGTTCTATGTAAAGATTAAAAAGTAACGGGGATTAGGGAACATCCTTGTCAGAATCCCTTTTTTATTATGGCTTATTTCTTATGTTCTTCGATTATTACTGTTGCAGTTTGGTTCCTATAAATGTTAGCAACTGTTCTTCTATCTTTGAATTTGAACCCTAATTTTTTTTAAATTCTGAACAATTTATTCCAGTTTAGGTTATCGAATGCCTTTTATAAGTCTATATACCTTTCCTGAAACCAAATTGGTCTTCTCCTAACACTTCTTCTACTCTCCTCTCAATTTTTCTGTAAAGAATTCTAGTTAAGGTTTTTGATGAATGAGTAGTTAAGCTAATTATTCTGTATTCTTCACATTTATCTGCTTCTGATTTCTTTGGTATCATAACAATAACACTCTTTTTAAAGTCTGACGGAACTCCCCTTTTTCGTAAATAATACACACTAGTTTGTATAATCTATCTATTGCTTCCTCACCTGCACTGCACAGTAATTCTGCAGGTATCCCGTCTATCCCAGGAGTCTTTCTGCCATTCAAATCTTTTAATGCTCTCTTAAATTCAGATCTCAGTATTGTATCTCCCCTTTCATCTTCTTCGACTTCCTCTTCTTCCTTTATAACACCAGTTTCTAATTCATATCCTCCATATAATACTTCAATATATTCCACCAACCTATCAACCTTTTGTTTCATATTATGTCGATTTACCAATTTTATTTAACACATTATTAAATTTTAACTTATGTACCACAAAATTCTCCTTAACCCGTCTACTTTACCAATGGTCATTTCTCTTTCCACTTCTGAACACTTTCTTTCACTAATCTTCACTTCTTGTTTATAGTATTTCTTAATTGTCAATAGTTCCTTTTACCATCTTCATAACTAGCATTCTTATATTTTCTACATTCATCCATCAGCTGCAATATATCCTCTGATAGAATTCAAAGGTTTTCTAGCAGTTCTCTTTGTTCCGCCTAAGTTCAGTTCTGCTGATTTAAGACCTTTTTAACGTTCTCCCATTCTTCTACTATATTTTCTACCTTATCCTTTTTACTCAGATTTCTTGTGATGTCCTCCTCAAAAATCCTCTCTACTTCTTCTTCATCAAGCTTTTCTTAATTCCACCAATTCATTTAACACCTTTTCTTTACATTTCATAACACCACACCTCGCTAATTCCTACACATCTATATACATTTAACCTACCCATTTCTCTCATTAAATTTTCTAACCTACTAACCTTTTTT
Source organism: Lycorma delicatula (assembly GCF_047948215.1). Classification (NCBI taxonomy): domain Eukaryota; kingdom Metazoa; phylum Arthropoda; class Insecta; order Hemiptera; family Fulgoridae; genus Lycorma; species Lycorma delicatula. The sequence continues at coordinate 30,668,578 of NC_134456.1, forward strand.
TAAACATTCCATGCTCCGACTCATAGAATAGTCCCCACCTGGAGATCTGAACGGGAGAATATTTTACTAAGGAAGGTGCCTCCACCTATGTTACATGAAAATGCAGAAAGTTACATTTTCTTGGGAAAAAAAACAGCTGTAGTTTTTCATTGCCTTCAGCTGGACAGTACTCAGAAGATTGAGTGATGTTGATGTGGCTGTTTAAATCCTCCTGACCTACACCCTTAACTACTGAAAGCGCTTCTGCCCTCTTTCAGGAATCATTCCTCAGTCTGGCTCTCAACAGATACCTCACTGATATGGTGGCACCTTCAGTCCAGCTACTCAGTATCATTGAGCACTTAAGCCCTCTCACCATCAGCAAGGTCTCATGATTCATAGAGGGAGAGTAAAAAGTTATACTTACCATATTAATTCCAAGAATCAATTTTCTCATGATCCTGCATCTACAGTTGAAATTTTCTTAAATCATTTTCGTTTTTAAAAATGTAGTTAAAAAAAGTTATTATAGATGAATAGGTAAATTCTGCTGTCCAATACTGCAATGATGTAATATTAATATGGTTAACTTAATTTATCTACTTACTGTGTTTTGGTAGTTTATATTTAATTTAATATATATATATATATATATATATATATAAAACTCTTGAAAAAAAAAGTTAAAATAAAAATGTTTTTATATACATATATGTAATGAATGAAATCAATCTCACCTCAGCAGACATTGTGGCAAGTCTAACAGCAGATACGGCCCCCACTAGAAAGTTTGTCCTTAGCTGTGGATTTTTTGAGTCTTTCAAATTAGCAACTCTACTACGAATTCTGTTTTTGTAACGATTGTCAGTATTTCTGAATTCTTGAAATATTGCTTCTTCCAACTCTTCAGCCAATTCTTCTGGAGTGGCACACCCTTCCATTGAATCTGCAACTTATATAGAATATTCAAATTACATATCTATAATACACCTAACTGCACAAAATGCAATGAAAAATTCTAATAAAAATACCATCATTTTTAAAATCATTAAGCATTTCATTAATAAATAATAGATAGTTAAAACTATATAAGTTCAATTTATTTATTCATTTGAAGTTATGAAAACAGTACTCTTTTTGAATCCATTATTTACCACCAATTTTGCTGACATATAAATAAATAGCATTCTTTTTTTTTCATTTTTTAAGTATGTATTTTACATTATCCAACCAAATGGATTTTTTTATCTGATAAGTACAAGCAAACCAAAAATACTAAAATAAATCAGAAAGCATTTAATTTTTCAACTATATCATTCATAAGTTGCTGCTAAAAAAAATTGTTCATTATCTATGCTAGTTAAATGTTTCTAATGACTATAAATAATTTTTACTCAGTTACTTATTTCTAAGTTTGATTTAACAACTAACTTTAATAATGAAATGCCTTTAATAAAAAAATTCAGCTAGTATTTATGGAATTATTTCTACTGGATACATATTTTCTCATATATAGCTTACTATATGAATTATATATACATTATTTTGTAAATGTTTTGGCATATACAGTGAAGCTTTACAAAAACAACCTCTTAATAAAACAGAAAAATTCTAAGACCTGACCACTTTATAATGTACATGGCCTTAAGTAAAGCAGAAACCTCTTTTTATATAAATGAAAGCCTTTTCCCTGTTCACTTTGTTATTATGCTTACATTTTGTAAAATCAGCTTTTGGGAAAATTTAAATCTAAAATTGGTTTTGGAAAATCTGCAAAAAATATATATATATTTATATATAAATTGCTTTTTAGCTGGCCAATGAATTTTCCACCCACTGTAAAAAAATTGGTGTCTAACAGTTGTCAAGTGTAAATCTACCTGTTCCATTGGCTGCCAAATTCTCAAATGAAGTCCACAGCAGATAATTTTGGAACTTTTTCTCAGTAACAGTCAATACTGTGTTAAAGTAGTAGAAAAAAGTAGTTTTTCGTTTATGACCACATTTGCCTTTCCTTTGAGATGAAAAGGAACAAATTTTATAAACTGTTTTAAAATAGCATTTACTGTCCCTAATCCAACAACACACTCAGAAGCTATTTGTCATTGTGTCATACTTGTATGCTTAGACAGAGAACAATCTTTGAATGCTTTCTTTGCTCTGAGTTAATTATTATATAGTCAAGACACACAGAACAAAAAGTATGAAAATATGATTCTGTAAAAAAAAGGAAGAAATTAACTTTTACAAAATAATATTTATGACATGAAAATTGCTAAATAACCAAAGAACAATAACCTCTCATTACAAAGACAACTAAAAGAATGGGTGTGGTCAAACAGCGTAGTCACAACACAGAAATAAACAAAAAATTACCTGTGTTCAGATTAATTTGCACACTACTGTATATACATCAATATATTGATGAGAACTAAGCCCTTATCAGCCTTGCTAAATGTAATCTGATAACCATGCATTTTGTTTTTTTCTTTTTAAGAAACATAAAATTCTAAGAATCCTAACTTAATACAAAATTAACTATTTGCAGCTTTAAATCCGATTCTTGAATGTTATATAGAAAAAAAAGGTAATGTGATAGAATTTCTTTGGAGACAAAGGCAAAATAAATAATTATTATTATTAATCTGATAATAGTCAACATACTACGTAGTTTTAAGCTAAGGTTTTGCTATTTTGTGTTACTTTTATTAATTAAAATTAATACCATGCTGTATAACACTTTATTTTTTATACTTAAATGTTTTATTTCCTATAATAAATAACCACCTTCTTACTGAAATCTTAACTATTTTTAAACAAGAATTTCTGTTCACTGGCAATACTTTTATTTTCCTTAATGATTTTGATATTAGAGATTTTTACTCATTTTCAATCTCCGCTACAAATTTTACCAAATTCTAGCCCCATCAGTTAAACTTAAATTTGTTTAAGTATGTAGTTTTTTAGTCAAGCAAAACCAATTATTTTTCTGTAATTACTGAAGTCACATATTAACATCTCCAGTTCCTGCTTACTTCATTTATCCAGAATTACAACTGTCATCTCTGGAAACTCTATCAAAATCTCTTACCTTTTCTCACTAATCCCAAATAGATCTAAGAACTGGACTTCAGTAATCTATGTCACCTTTACAAAGTCCAGTTTTCTACTTCATAAAAAAGCATTATGAAAAATACTGAATTTTGACTGCATACATACTGAATTATGTAGGTCTGTATGGCTGAGTTTTCCTATATATATATATATATATATATATACAGGGTTATCATAAAAGAATGGTGCGGTTTTGAACATGATTTAAATTAGAATTACTTACAGTTTATGTTTTTTATTTTTCAAATTTGTCGTCTCAAACATTTTTTTACATAATTAAAAAATGTCAATATGTGCGCCCTTAGCTGCTCGACAAATGTCCAAATGATACTCAACTTCTCTCCAAACATTAGTTAACATTTCTTCGTTAATGGTTGTCATTGCTTCATTACACCTGTTTTTTAAGTGGTTTAGGTCACAAATTTCTTGCGTATAAATGCTTTTGATGTACCCCCAAAGAAAAAAATCGCAAGGTGTCAGGTCTGGACTCCTTGGAGACCAAAGTATGGGTCCTTGCCGGCTTATCCATCGATCTCCAAATTTTTTGTTCAAAGCGTCCGTGACCGATGCATTGAAGTGCGGGGCAGCACCATCTTGTTGGAAATGAAGTTGATGAATGTTTTCGAGTTAATCCGGCTGAGGAAAGCAATAATTGGTTAGCATGTCAAGATACACCATTAACTGTTTTTTCAGCAAAGTAGAAAGGCCCTATTACACGATTTTTCATCACACCACACCAAACATTAGCTTTAGGCGAATCACGTTGTTTCTCAATAATTGCATGTGGGTTTTCAGAGCCCCATATTCGTGAATTGTCTGTTAACGCATCCATTCACATGGAATGTAGCTTCGTCTGTAAAAATTATATAGTCTAAAAATGATTCGTTTTCACTTATTCTGTCCAACATTTCAACAGCAAACTTGTAACGTTTTACACCATCGGGTTTCAATTCCTGCAGTATCTGGATTTTATAAGCATGTAATTTCAGTTTTTTATGTAAAACTTTGTGAACTGTTGATTTTGAATACCTAATTCGACGCTTCGACGGGGGATGGACTTCCCAGGACTTCTAATTGCCGATTGTCTAATTAGTTCAACCGTTTCGTCTGGTACACTTGGTCTGCCGGTTGATTTCTGTTTCTTAACCGATCCAGTTTCTTCAAATTGTTTGAACCAACGTGTTATGTTATTTTTGTGTGGTGGATCTCTTCCCAATTCACGTCGAAATGCACGTTGAACTAAAATTACGGATTTTAATTCAGCCATCAATAAAACACACTTTGCTTTGTCTTTATCCGAGAACATAGTAACTCACTAAACTCACCGCTACAACAATACAACAACTGATGTTGTGGTTACAACTGCTGATAAACTGTTGGGTTGGAGGCTTTCAGGGATACCAATATAACATCTAGAAATTTCCCTACAATCTTCCTATGAATTACTGAAACTGCACCATTATTTTATGATAACCCTGTATATATATATATATATATATATATATATATATATATATATATATGTGTATGTGTTTTGTTTAATAATAGTGTGCATATATATATGCACACTATTATTAAACAATAATCATTTCCATTATTAATAATCAATTTAACTTAATTAAACTCTTTTAATAAAATAATTAGAGCAAACTTAAAAAAAAATTTCTCACAAAATTAACATAAACTTACCAAATGTTGTTAATAATGTTATACATGCACTCAACAAGAAAAAGGGAATATTAGTTACTTGTTGAATGAATAAATTTTATAAAACACATTAATGTAAAATCAATGAATGAATAAAACATTTTAAAATTAATAAACATATAAATAAATGATTTCCACAGTAGATTAAGCTGTAACTTTTTTATTTTATTTTATATCATTAAAGAACGTTATTCAATGTATGAGTGTATGTTATCTTTTCACAATCAATCTTTGGCATTTGAAATATAAGAATACTTTAATTATGTTTAATATATTTTATTTGTTTTAAAAGTCATTAATAAAATCTTATTTTAGTAGTGACTTATTCTGGCTAGTAATATCTACATTGTACTGCAGTATTGCTATTAAAAGAGAATACTTGCATTTAAGCTGTTATAATAACTAATAAATATGGACTTTTACAGATACTCTCATGAAATTTCAGGTCTCTTTAATAATTATTCTTGAAATATATTTATGAGCATTTGATAAAAACTGGAAATTCTGGGTGATATACATACATACGCTTAAATCTTCCATGTTGCTCTTGAGACATATGGCAGAAAACATTTTCATGTCATGTTACTATCCCAAAGACTATGGTTGTGTAATAATGGTGTTCCAGGCTATAATAGAGGTAATTACATTTAAGTAATTAATGGTCCTCAAGTTATTCACCGAGTAGTATGGAGTAATGAAACCTATAATACTAGTGTAATCTGTGCAATACAACTGTGTGATGAATAGACTAACATGTTTACTGCAAGAGTATCTATTTTAATTCAACAAATTATCAAAAATTTTATTACATCACTATTTTTGATTTTGATGATATTTGATAACTAACTACCCACCTTGTAACAGCCAAAAAATATTTTAATATTTTTAAAAGATATTTTTCTTGAGTAATAGAATTTTCTAACTTGCCAACAGATAAAAACAGCCATTTTCGTCACTTTTTCCATGAGCTGTAGCATTCTTATTTTACATTATACATAGAATCAAAAAGGGGTTTTTGGAAAGAGTAAAGATGGAACATCATCTAAGTGTGCTCAAATTCATTTTGCTACATAACCAAATCTTGTAATGTTTACTAAGTTACACTTACAAATTGTTGTTTTTTTCAAATTTTCAGCCCAAAATAAGGCTTAGGGTAACAGGCCTGTTTTTAATTCTTAAGTACTAGTAGTACTTATAAAAATCAAATTGGACTGTAAACAAGTGTCCATCATTAAAAAAAAAAGGCCACCAAATTGAAGATTTTGAAAATGTCTATTTTTGGGGCCCAAAAACCACATGCGGGACAAGTGACAAAAATCTGAAATTTTTACAGCAATAAGTGCTTTAAAACCATATAAAATTTATTTTGTTACTCAAAGGGGTTAACAAGAAATGAAGCCATCAAAACTGCTAAAAACACTGTTCTTTCTAACCATGAATAATGTATCCAAAAAATTCACAGCATGTATTTTTTCAGATGATAATGTAGGCCTACTCTACAAAATATTTTGATAAGTCTATGAGATAGCTTATATTCTAGATAGTTTGTTACTTAAAGTATGACTCTATTCATACACTCAAACTCATGTTTAAACATGAAAGTGAATAGACATGAATGTTTGCGTAATCCTGAATGTAAACATTGTAGAAGGCTCAGTTACTGTTTTGATTTCAATTTAATATGTTGTATTGTTGCCAGTGTTAATACTGCGGTTAGGTAATGTACACTTTGTTATAAAGTAATTTTATTAGCAGTGTACTTCCCTTTTATGCAGTATCCTTTAATTTTAATTTTATTATAGTTATATAGAAACTGGGATAAGACAAAGCGAGGTGCAATTGGTAGTTTTATAATTTATACTAACTCTATTGTTATTGTAAGAACCCTTGCAGTTTATAAAAACAGATTATGGAATGTTCAACTGGAATTCACATTGAAACAGTATGTCACAAATTGACTTACAATAGATCTTCAGTATTGCATGATATTTTAGAGTTTACTGAACAGAAAATTAAATATTTAGATAAATATTTTCATGTTAATGGAAAAAGTTGCTCTGACCAAACTAGTTGTCATGCTGAACTGGTTAAGAAATCTCTTCAAGCAATATCATTGACACTTTCAACAAGCATCCTCTAACCCCTTAGGAGAAGGTACACCCCCGCCTTGTGACGCTACTTTCAATAAGCAATCCAAATTTAAAATTAATTCTAGGCAGAGCACAGTGTATAAAATACTTAGACAAAATACAAAAACCACAAGATGATACAGAAAGCGAACTAGAATGTCAAGATATATTTGAGCCTCAATGTGTTGTAGTAGAGTCAGTGAATAAAGCTTGTTCAGCACTTGGCATTTCCCATGTTAAATTTCAAACCTTATCAAGCAGTGCAAAGGAATCATTTTAAAAAAATAGCAGTCAGTTACCAGTAAATTAAACGATTCCTTTGATTTAAAGATTTCTACAAAAGAAACCAGTTAAGTACCACAAAATTATGCTGATTTAAGTAGGGAATATGAAGAATTCATCATTACAATAAAGGATAAAATGAAAACAGTTAAATCAACCCAACAAAAAATTATATTTTAAGTTTATTACCAGGCACCTGGAGCAGTCAAAAAATTTTCAAATAAGTTTAGTGAGTCAGTATTTCAAACAATTAGTTAAAACAGGTGAAATTTTGCCAAAAATTGGCAAAAAGAAACCCAGTAATTGATGAAAATGTTATTAAATGTGTCCAACATTATTATCAGAATGATAAGCACAGCTGAATGATGCCAGGCAAGAAAAATTGTCTCTGTAAAACAAGGTGACAGGAAGAGAATTGATATTAAAAAAGGGTTATCTTATTTAACTTAAAAGAACTGTACACAGCCTTTAAAGAAAAACATAATTTAAAAATTGGTTTTTTAAAATTTGCCGATTTAAGAGCTAAATTTTGGGTTCTGGCTGGTGGGTCAGGTACTCACCTCTGGGTGTGTGTCATCCACCAAAATGTAAAACTAATATTATCTGCTCTATAAATGAAATTAGATTATAAAATTCTCCTTTCAACCATAGAATGTGATATAGAAAATGAAACATACATGCTGTCACAGTGTGAAAAATGTCCAGGCACTAATGAAGTGCTCAGATTACTGCAAGAGAGCTGGGAAGATTTTGATTCTGAAATTATCTTCAAACAGTGGGTTTCTGTTGACCGTTGTGAACTAACTACTCAAATTCTTCCATTTGAAGAGTACTTAGATAAACTTACTGAAAATTTAAATAATCTAAAACAGCATCACTTTGTTGCAAAGAAACAAGCTAATTTCCTCAACATTAAAAAGGAAAACTTGTTGGAGGGTGAATGAATTGCAATGGGAGACTTCTCTCAAATTTCCCTTTTGTGATACAGGGTGAAGTCCAGTCATCCCACTGGTCAAAAACTTAACGCCACAGTACATCCATTTCTCATATATTTTAAAAAAGAAGGAAAATTACAAAGCCAAGGCTACTGTGTGATTAGCGAATACTTGAAGCACAATACTATATCATTCTTCTGCTTTCAACAGCAAGTTATAAATAAAGTAAAAACACTGTTACCACAAGTTAAACCATTTTTTTATTTTTCTGATGGCTCCTCAGCTCAGTATTAAAACAAACAAAATTTAAGAAAATTTGTGCTACCATCAAGATTTTGAAATCGCAGCTGAATGGCATTTTTTTGTCTCACACCCATGGAAAAGGACCATGTGACGGTATTGTTATTTGTTACACCTTCTGAAATGGTACAATTATTGCAAAGACAACATTAAATTTAGAGACATTTTCTGCTCTAATAAAGATGTTCAAGGGACTAAAGAATACCTCAGTTCTCATTATCAGGTAATCACAATAGTCCCAGAAACAAGAACCTTTCACAGTTATGTTCCAACAATTCAGAGATTTATTCTGAAAGTTCGGGTGGCCTCTGAATCAGAAACATTTACGTTAGTATTGATATACAAAAACATTAGTGTTACTTATTACTTTGTAGGTTTACCAAAGTCAAAATGTAAAAATTATGTCTGCTGTGTATACGATGACAAGTAGTGGTTATGTGAAGTCATGGAAGTCAAAATACATGAAAAGGAATATCGAATACACTTTTTCCATCCGCAGGGCCCTTGTCATACTTCATTCAAGAAATTAGTGAGGGATAATCAAACATAAGTTCAGCTAGAAAATATTTTAAAGATTCTCACACCTTCAGAGCTTCTTCTATAAACTACTGGAAGGACACAACATTACACCAAAGATGTGAGGACTTATCAGTTCTACTCAATAAAAAATGGCAGGAGAGTGCCATTTTGAGTACACAAGATGAAGTTCCATCTTTACTCTTTCCAAAAAAACTTTTTGATCCTCTGTACAATGTAAAATAAGAATGCTACAGCTCATGGAAAGCCGTTTTTACCTGATGGCGAGTTAGAAAATAGTCTATTACTAAAGAAAATTTAAAATAAAAAAAAAAAAAACATTTTTTGGCGACTGCAAGGTGGGCCAAAAAAGATTGACATATCATATTCCAAATATCATCAAAATCAAAAATAGTGATGCACTGATCACTGGTTGAATTAAAATGGAATACCTCTACAATGGCAAAAAAATTCATAAGCTATAAATCAACATAAAAAATCCTTTTCTATAATAACACTATCTATCTTTGTATCTGTCTTTGTATGTTTATTAAAATAACTGTTTAGAAAATTAGATTGTACAAAACTGACATAAAAACACATAATCAGCTGAAACAATGCGATAAAAAAAAATATATATATATAGAAATAAGTATTAAAATACATTTTAATTAACCACATCAGTCCAAAAGTTTATATATACATATATATATTTCACTCTCTTGTGGACGCAATAACTGCTGTAATTTTGCGCCAATCACTTTCAAATCGATAACATAAAATATAACCATCAAAAATTTCAGTCAAGTTCGTTAATGGGGAAAATTGAACCATGGGAGTGGTAATAAGGGGGACTTTTTCGTAAAAACAAAATATTGCTATAACTTTCTTATTAAGTAAAATATCAAATTCATTTAAAGTTCCTACTATTCTTTGGATAACAGCCAAGGGGTGGAAAAAATGGGGTTTCAAGAACAAAAGAATCACAGTTCCCTTAATAGGCGCAAGATTGAATCCGTTTAAAGTGGTTGTTAATCCTCTAGATATTACCTAAAAATTTTATCTAATATGATTTTCGATACCCCTACAGCAAGGGATGACCAAAATATTGTTGGAATTGTAAGAAGATGCTTCCCATATACTAAGCATGTGAAACTTGTTTACATATGAAACTATTCGTATTGAGTGAATGTGAAGTGAATGCATTTAAACTGTCATGATTTAGTACTGTGTATATTTTAATTTTTGCAAGCGACAATATTTTATTGCCAAGAAGTGTGATTTTTCTGTGCATTATCCTTGTTTAATATGAAAGTGTGTAAATATGCCTAGACTTAAGAAGGAAAGTTACCAACAGGGAAAAAACTCCAAACTGGTGAATCAATATTTGGCGAGGGAACGTGAGGACATAGATAAAGACAATTTCAGCCCCAGTCGTCAGAGGAAGGCTCGTCTTCAGCAAGTCAAGGAAAACCAGCAGAAATACCTTAGGACACAGCAAAGTGCACTATTCAATGTGAACATAAGTCATCCCAATAGAAGCGTCTTCTTTCTCCTATCAAATGTGGTATTAACCATGTGCGCGACATATCATGCCACCACAAATGTCTTCATTTTCCTATGAATCATGCTATTCAACGTGAGCATGAAAAGTCTTCCCAACAGAAACGGCTCCAATCAGATTGCAAACGAGGTCGTCACATTCACCAATTTAAAAGAAATCAGCAGGAGTGTCTTTACGTTGTGGGGAAACATGAACAGTACCTTGAAAGATTACAACAATACCAACTTCGAAGGTTATGAATCACTACAGAGAAAATAAAACACCTGGCAAGATTGTGAAAAACTCAAGAACAATGGCTGAGGGATCCTGGGGGCCGTATTTTGCACATAGCAAGAGTTTTTTCATCAAATGTAATAAGAGAAGATAAAAAGAAATTAGAATACAGGAAAAAACTGCACAAAATCTTTCTGGATGAAAAGAAGCAAACCTACAGAGATGTCATGTAACACAGAAAGACATTCAAGACTTTGAATCAATATTGCACAAACATCATTTTACATCATGTGATTTTTTGGCCTAAATTGATAGGAAGATAGAGTAATAGATTTTTCTTTTCAGTATATTAAAAAACAAGGTAAGGTATCAACTTAAGTTGTAATACTTAGTGTGGGTAATGTAGGCCCCTATTTACTTTTCAATCATTTTCTTAACATCACTGTTTTTAAATAAAACTTTCTGAAAACAATTATCAATACAAAGATACATACATTATCAATACAAAGAGACAAACCTAGAACCTCCTACTAATCCTCAACTAAGTGTGTTGTCAAGCAGTTCAGGAAAAATTATAAAGAAGTCTTGATAAATTTAGCAATATCTTGTGGTCTAATGAGAAAAACATAGTGTCCGTAAAACATGAAAAGTAATGTTTGATACAAGCTCATACAAACCAAGTTTGCCTATCCCTATTTTGCCCTGGTGAAATCTACCTCCGTCTTACGGTATGCTGAAAGGAATTTTTTTTAATATTTTATATGATTTATAAATTATCATATTATTTTATACTTTATATTATTAGGAGCAATCAAAGTGTAACTGTAAACCTACCACCATCTGTACGAATAGCATTTGCAAGCAGTTCTCTACATTTTAAACGAACAGCATCAGTTGTGTTAGTAGGAGGAAAAGAGGATTGCATTTTCTTAACATCCTTATCTTTTTCTTTTGCTTCCTTCATTTCAACATCCTTTGGTTTATCTTCTTTCTCTTTAGATTTTTTAGAACCACTAGCAGGTGTTTCCTTAACTGCATTTGTTGATCCTGAAATACAAATAAAATATATAACATATATTTTGATAAATATTTACGGCTTAGGATGAAACACATGCATGTTAAAGGAAAGGCTTCAGTGAATGTGTATAACAACCAGGGTAGGTATAAATTCACATGATGCACAATGAAAGTACAAGTCAATATACATCATACAAGAGTATTTACTAGTGAACATGTTTTCTTCACCACAAAACATACAGAAGAAAATAGTCTATTATGTTCAAAAACTATTTTACTGATACATAATGCTGCCTACAAAATGTTCATGACAGACAGCAGTAGTTTATCAGAAGTTCAAAATTACAAAACAATTTTCTTTTTCAAGTAACTTAAATTGCAATAGAAAAAGGTAATATAAAATAAAAATTTAATTGAAAGCTTATGTTTCTGTGCATAGCTGTATGGCTAGGCAACTGTTTTTTTCCTTACAATTTGACTCTTATGACTGAACATTCTGATAATCAAAACATAAATGATAAATTTAAATAATGGAATAAGTTTTCAAAGTCAAACTTTACAGAACTTAAGAAGAGTTATCATCATCATCATCATCATCATTGTCCTTGACTCCCACCTTATTCAATCACAATTACATAATAAAAAATGAATATGTAATATTAAAAAAACATGTTACAATTACTTGTGATATGGACACAAAAGTTAGATTTTTAACAAGTATTTTTTAATTATATAATAATTTCCACTTATCAACTATTTTATTATTATCTCAGACTGCTTTCAGATATTAATCCTTCATCAAGAACATTTATGTGATATGGATTATAATTACTTCCTTCACAAATTAATATATTAGATGAATTTTGAATTTTTTAAAAACAAAAATTATAAATACAACAATTTACCATCAAAATGTAAAAGTAGAAAATATAATTCACGATAATGCGTTTAATCAGGAACATATTTTTGGATCAGATGTAATCAACACAACTAATATTGAATTTAATGATAAGGATAACGTCATTAAACACGCATACAAATTTAATCAACCAATTTTAAATAAAAATAAAATTATTAAAAATACCATCATAGATGTGGAAAATAATATATTTAAAATCGATAATATTTATAATCAAAATAAATTAATTAATCAGTTTGTTAATGTCATTGATAATATTTAATATAATAATAATTTTAATCATTATTATAAACATACAAATAAAAATAAAACTAATACCCCTATAATAATTTATATATTGAAAAAACTAATAAATTTATTTAAAGATAATAAGTTTAAGGAAATTAAGGATCTAACAAAATAAGGATTAAGAATACTAACAAAATTAAAAAAGATATCAGTTCCAACATTAAAAGATGTAAACATATTTTCAAGGATGAATACATTAAACGAGAATTTAAATAACTAATACAAAAGCTCCTATAATAAAAACACTACCTAAAATATATAAACCTGTTATGCCTATGAGATTGTTAATAAATTGTATTAATTCACCTCACACATTAAGCAAATTTCTATGTAATACCTTAAAAACAGATATTAAAATTGACAATAAATATAATCTAAAAAATGGATATGAATTGTTAGATATAATTAATAATATAAATATAAATAGCACAACAAAGTTATCACTTTAGACACGTATACTAATATTAATACTAACAAAATCATTAATATAATTAATAATACTTTAGATTAAAAATAGGCAATAACATTATACACAAATTAATAAACCTATAAAATTATGTTGTAAATACAACTATTTTGAATTTAATAAGTATTAGCAACAACAGAAACGTCTCATTCTGGGATCTCCACTTTCAACTGTGTTTTGGCTAGCATTTTCATGAATGAATTACAGAACAATAATCTACAACATATGTTTAATTAACATAAAATTTTAGTATATAAAAGATATGTGGATGATAGAAGAAAATACAATAATTGAAGAAATGAACTCCTTAAATTCACTTCAGATCAAGAAAATAATAATGGCATAAATTTTTTAGATATAAAAATTAAAAACTATAATAATATTAATAAACTGGATATCGACATATATAGGAAACCCACTAAACAGGACACCATAAATCATTATAATTATTTCATTCTTGGAATCAAAAAATATTGACGTTAATTCGTTAATATACAAAGCTATAAGATATTTAATCCATAACAATATAAAATCAAACATTGAATTAAATATCAAACATGTAGCTATAACTGATGGATACAATGAAAATTTAATAAATACATTATAGATTAGAATAAAAAATAAAATTTGTATAAAAGATACTAACAAAAAATAATAACAGATACAAATATGCTCAAACTGATTACAATATAAATTACAAAAAATTTAATAAAATATTGAAATATTTTGAATTAAAAATTAAACGTACAACGAATAATAAAATAATTAATTATATAACAGAAATCCTACTAGAATAATAAAACATAACAAAAAAATTTAATTTAGATAAACAGGAAGTATATAGTTTAAAATGCGCAAATTGTGATTTGGAATATCAGAATGACAAACCGATCTTTTTCAATCAGAATTATCAACACATTAATTTTATAAATAAGGGAAATAAAGAACAATCCAATTTTGCTAGATATATCTTGGAAAATAATCATAATTACAACCCAAATAATTAATATTCTTGAATATTCCAATAACTCTTACAAATATTATTGAAAAATATTACATAAACTTAAATATTAAAATCTGATAATTTATTATTATTATTAAACAAATTTATTATTTAAACAAATATTAAACAATAATACTGATTCTTAGGTTGGCTATACTCACCATATGTTCATACTAATAAACATAACAATTGAGAGATTCATACTGACATGACGTACAATGTTGAAATTATTTTTACATTTTGATGATTAGTTGTATTTATAATTTTTGTTTTTAAAAATTTCAAAATTCATCTAATACATTAATTTGTGAAGGAAATAATTATAATCCATAACACATAAATGTTCCTATGATGGATTAATACCCGAAATGCTTGGACATAATAAAAATAGTTGGTAAGTGGAAATTATTATATACTTAATTTATATCAATACCAATGGGCGATGATTTTTAATAAAAGTATTTTTTTTTTTAAACTAATTAACAGTTCGACTTTGGGACCATAAATTACAAATGTTTGACATATATGAAGCCTACAGTACAATAATCCCTCGCTATTTGTGGGTATTCTGTTCCACACAAATAGCACTACCAACAAAACCAAACTGACATGGCAAAAATGGGGTTAATTCTTAAGTAACCCGAATGTCAATTTTGTATACTATAGTATCTATTAAAAACCTATGTACTAACATACTACATGCTTATGAATAACTGTAGCCATAATGAATGTTTACTTATGTACAGAATTGTATTTTTATTCATGTCATGTTATTTTCAACAATGAAAAACTTATGTACAGTTTTATGTACAAAATCGAAAACACTAACACTAAGAGAACAGAATGTTTTATAACCATGTAACATAGGCCGATGTTAACTTTATTCTTAAAAAAAAAAAAAACTTGTAATATTTTATTTTTTATTTTAGTTCTTTATGTAATTTGCAGAATGATGCTAGTGATGATTCAAGCTGTTATTTAAAATTTATTGATTGCTCTAGGAAAGGGTCAGTTTTAGAAATCTTCAATATTAGCTGCCTGGCTAATAAAAAAATTTTGTTGACAGATTTTAAGTTTAAAAATTCGCACATAACTTCTTCATTTTTGTCTTCATCTTTCGGAATAGGTAAGGCTGCGTTATCAGCTTTTGAAGTTCTGCTTCCATGAGCTCTTCCCTGTCATTGTGCATCAGCTTCTGAACATTTGAAACGTCGATTTCATTGAAACCTTCACTTTGAATTTTATGTGCTGCGACATATTTTATCAACAGTTTTTTTTCTTTATTATTCTGTTTTTATTTTTTTCTTAGCAATGTCAGACCATAAATTCCACCAGCATGCATTAATCACTGATGGTTTAATTCCATCAAATGACTCCACAAGGTTTGCAATGCAATCTGCAATGGTGTAATTTTTCCACCACTGACTCACGGTCAATGAATTAGCCACCTCTGTTTCATTTATCAATCTACTGGAAATCCACTGCAAATAATAGGCTTTGAAAGCAGCGATGATCTCTTGATTCAAAGGCTGAATCAGAGCTAATGTGTTTGGTGGCAGAAAATAACATTCTACATCAGGATGCAAAAATTTTACTTCTCCTGGAGCGTTCAATTAAAAGAAGAATTAAGTGGCAAAGACTTAATTTTCAGATAAAGTTCAATATCTTTTGCAAAAAAATGAAACCATTTAATAACAAAGTTGTTGTTACCCATGCTTTTTTGTTTGATTTCCATAAAACTGGTAAATGATTTTTATCTTTACTTTTCAATCCCTTTGGATTAAACGATTTGTAAACAAGAGTTGGTTTTAGCATGAAGTTACCACTAGCGGTGTAGCAAAACAGGATTGTCAGACAAAATTTAGATTTTTATTTTATAGCAGATTTTTATTTTTCTATAGAAAGCTTCGCAAGGGCATCCCTTCAACATAAGCCTGTTTCATCTGCATTAAAAACTTCATCCGCTAAATAGCCTTTTGTAGATATGAGGCTATGTAGTTGTTCTGGAAATGAAAGTGCTGCTTCGTGGTCAGCTATTGCTGTTTCTCCAGTTATGCTAACATTGTGCAGGGAAAACAGTTTCCTGAAGTTTTCAAATCCGCTTTTACTAGCAAAAACATAAATGCACTGGTCCCACTTTCATTCTTAGATTTAACAAAGTGGCCGTACAAACGTTGTGCTGTTTCTAGAATAAGAAGTGAAGTGAGAGATACCCTTTTTTACATTTGATTTTCAATCCAAAAATTCAAGGAAGGGGGAGTTGATCACCTGCTCGTGGTGTCCCCTACGTAATCTAAATGATCAAGAGGTCAAACTTAAAATGTGTTGACTAAATTAAGATTGATCCATACCTCGACCAAATTAGCTCTTCTCAGAGCTCTCACAATAGCCTCCGGCTAACTTAATAGATAGCATCAGGAATCTTCATGGGAGTACGGAGCAGCCTGATTGCAAAATACGTGCAGTATCATGCACGAGATGTAGGAAAACGACAGACTGGAGCTAGTCATGGTTGACGTAACACTTTACAGTTTTTAGCTTGTAAAACCCTCAGGAAATTTTCCTTCTATGAATCCCTGGAGAGAAACATTCAACTAAATACCATTCTTGTTGGAGACTTCAACAGTCCTTCTCCAAGATAGGGACTGATGCCGTCCAGAAAGTGCCTTGAAGAGATGATTGATAATAACCTTCTGAATGTTGTGGATACACCACCTACCTTCCTCTCATATTCAGGACAAC
This sequence comes from Lycorma delicatula, assembly GCF_047948215.1. Classification (NCBI taxonomy): domain Eukaryota; kingdom Metazoa; phylum Arthropoda; class Insecta; order Hemiptera; family Fulgoridae; genus Lycorma; species Lycorma delicatula. The sequence goes on from NC_134456.1 coordinate 30,685,752, forward strand.
TATCACGACCTAATTTGGTTGTTGTCCACCCACACTTATCTGAAAAAATCAAGGCCCTCTTGCTTGATGATGCTGGTGGATGTGGTCACATAGCACTTTTAGTCAAGGTGGCTACGACAAAAGTGCCACACAATGAAAACTGAGCCTCACATTGGAACTTTAAAAAGGCAGACTGGAATAAATATAAAAAGCTTACTGATTCTGTGATCACAGCCTTCCCTGAAATAACCGTTGCAGCTTTAAACTTAGCTAGCCTCTAGTGTGCTGGTGACTGTATCCTATGGGTCAGAGAAATTCAAATCTTTTTGGACTTCAAAGCTTACTGATCTCAAGAAAAAATTAGACAAAAGCTGCCATAAAGTGGAAAGAACCCCAAGGCCAGTGAAGATCTTAGAAGAGACAAAGTGAGACTACAGAAAGAAATAAGCACAAAGCATTCTGCTTTTAGGAGTTTCTTATCCACACTAGATCATCGAAGACAGAATAAAAGTGCATCAATACATACCACATAATGAAAATATTTTAAAAGTTCAAGAACCATTGTAATGTGGCATGAAACCCACAGTTATCGCTAATGCTTTATGTAAGCATTATGCCAATATTATGTCATGTAAAAGGAGACATTTTTGTAGCAAAAACACTTCCGAAGCATCCAAAGAGTTTGTCATGATACGAATACCATGGAACTTTTTGAAGCTGATTTTACCATCCAGGAATTGGACGATGCTGTCTCTACCCACGCCAAAAAAGCAGTGGGATCTGACTGAATTTTCCCAGAACAATAAATCCACCTTCAGGAAAAAGCTAAGGAAACTCTACTCGGCACTATAAACATGACATGGCATAGACATAATCCACAGCAATGGTGAAGGGCAGAAATTATTCCTGTATTAAAAAATGGTAAAAATGCCAGTCTAGCTGAAAGTTACAGGCGTATATCCCTAAAAAGCTCTTGTAAAGTGGCAAAAAGATGGTTGTCAACCGTCTAAACCAGTTTATCAAAACACATGGGATCTTAGACAATGCGCAAGCTGGCTTCCGCAGACGTCGAAGCACTATGGACTATGTTGTTTACTTTACACGACAAGTCAAAGATGGATACCACAGAATGTCTACACTAGTGGTTTTAATTGGTCTAAAAGCAGCATATGATACCGTCTAGTGACCCATGCTCATTCACAAGCTGGCCATGTGCAATATCTTTGGATGCTTATTAAAATGGAAGTTTTTTCTTTGCCAAAAATTAATCCGAGTGTGCCACAATCGCAGTACTTCCCAAATTCTGCATTCAAAAGGAAGGCCTGGCACAGGACGCTGTTCTGAGTTGTACAATATTCAACATTATGATCAATGACATCTTAGACACAATCAGAGAAGTACAAGGAGTCAAAGCCCTCCTGTACACAGATTGGTCTCCTCATCTGGGCTACTCATAGTAATGTAAATGCATTGGAAGAATGCCTCAATAAGGCATTGCTGAATCTTGAAATCTGGGCAACACACGACGCTGACTGTTAATACCACGTAAACTACATTCCAACTGCTCATGCTTTATACAAAAGCACCAGCAATAAGTCTGTTCTACAAGGGTTAAACACCAGAAGAAAACAACATTTCTAAATACTTGGGAGCTACCCTGGACCAACGACCCACCTGGAAACTACATGTCGTGTCGAGCAATGCATGGGAAAAGCTATGAAAAGGACTTTTCTACTGAACAGACTCACTGCTGTGAAATGGGAAGCTAACCAGGAAGTGTTAATGACAACATATAAAACATACATTACACCAGTCCTGAAATACAGATGCAAAGTGACAGTCACTGCCCACTCCACAACTGCATATAGATGAACCTTGTCTAAAACGCTGATGTGAGACTAATAACTGGTGCTGCTAAATCCACCCTGGTGACAGCTACGGAAGCTAAGACACAAATGGAGCCTCTGCATGTCCACCATGAAAGAAGTGCACTGCGCTTCTGAGAATGTTCAAGAAGAGTGTATAAGCAACAGTGGGACAGTTACCAGCAAGCAACAAGCAGGCTCAAAACCCAAACTGCATATAAGAAACTATATGAGAGTATGGCCTAACACCCGTAGATCAAATTCTTTTTACCACCTGTTGCAAACCAAATATAACTTAAAATAACATCAACTGCCAAAACACACTTCTTATGAAGTATAAAACAGGCTGTGTTCCAAACCATTCATGAAGATTATCCAGAACAGGAATGGTTATATACATATGGATCAATACTGGGAACAGGAGAAACAGGAGCTGCATACTACTGCTGCCACTTCCAGGGGCATCTTGCAGCTGGCACTCCACAAAGAAAGATAATTGAGAGTTTGCTGCAATTCAAGCAGCCTCCACCCAACTTGAAATCCTTTCCACACGGAAAGCAGTTTTATTTGTTGATTAATAAGTAGCCATCCAGAACTTGTCATGTAACAATATAACTGACTGCACAAGAACTTAGGAGTGAAATTGGCAGTTGAAATTCCAATGGGTTCCAGCCATGTTAACATATATGGTAATGAAATGGCTGAGAAATTGGCAAAGCTGGGAACCTCTCTGACTCAGCCAAACCGCAAATAAACTATGCAGTCAATAAATGGATTGACTAAAACTAAACTGCAAAGAATCAAGAATCACTGGAAGAACTTGTCACACATAACTCTATAAGCTATAGCCTCAAACAGTCAGCGTTCTGCATTTAGATTAAAAACCAAACATGACTGTCTGGCCTTGCACCTATGTCGCAAACAAGTTCTGACCTCTCCAGCATGCCAACTCTGCAGCCACAACACTGTGGATGCAGACCATCTGAGAGCCTGCAGAGCTCTGGACCACTCACAGAAGGATGATGAAGGCCTGTTTACACAGAAGCCTGTCTATATTAGTCAGCATGTCTGTATAAAGTATAAATTCAAAGCTTTTTCAGTTTTTTCAATGTTTGTGTCACGACATACAGACATAGCCTTAGTCATCTGAGGACCTACCATTACAATTGTCTGCACCTTTTATTTTTCTTTATTTAGTGAACAGTTGATTCATTAACATTAAACAATTTTACTACTGATCTTTACTAATTACATAACTTTTTGTCTTTTCTTTTAATTGTTCACTTCTGACTTTTTTTTAATGAAGACTGGAGACTTTATAACAGAAAAAAAAACAATAACCATGACATGCATCTCTGAACATACTAAAAACACAAACCAAATATCCACTCAATATCAGAACTGCAATCTGCTGGTTGGTTTTTTTAATGTACATATTGAACTTGAGAAAATGACATAGGTAGCCCACGTGTCAACTGCTGCTATTTGCAGATGAGTCAGCACTGGTATCAAGATTGTTAACAGTGATGAAACAGTGGCTGGTGATGCCTGTATTTTCATTATCATCATAATTAGGCTACACTTAAAATAAACTTTTAACAAAAATATATACATCACATAGGTGTCATGTAAATTTATTATGTTCTATTACTATTAAATAAATGTTACGTTTATTATTTAATAAATTATCCAACTATGCTAATAGCCTCTTTCCAAATATGGATAAAAATATTATTTTCAAATGGTAAAAGTAGTAACCAACAGTTATAACAAAACATTTTTTAAGTACTGTACTAAATGTTAATTTTTTAATTTTTGCTGTTATACAAGTAATATTCACTCTTTTAAAAACTGAATTAGGCAACCGTGAATAGCAAGGGATTACTGTATGCCAAGTTGGCTTAGTAACTTCATTGTTTTAACAGATTTATTTGCCAGTTTGTGGTAAAGATTTTTTTTCAACTTGTGTAGTTTTAACTTAACATTGTTTTATTATTAAACATGACATTATTCTAAATGGACAGACAACTTCATTAGTGAACTTTCAAGTAAGTTTAAAGTTGACAATGATCCACGTGCTTTAGCATGGATTTTAGTTTAAATACCTACATGTCAAAGTAAAATTGTTATAATTTATTACTTAATTTTCTCTTCAAAAATTTCAAAAGTTACAGATCTCAGATTAAGTTTTAATTGCAGATTAAGATCTGTAATTGTTTTTTGATAGACAAATATATTTTTATTTCTTTGTTGGCAGAAATATTCCACTAAATTATGCGTGTTCTACTTAAAGTATTTTTTATTTTTATTTTCCTGTTTAAGTCTCCTGGTGTTGCAACAGTATTGCTATAGGGGAAAAGTATAGTGATTGAGCAAAATTCTGGGTTTCAGGGTTTTATTACATTACAAAACTCCGAATTTTTTGATCTAAAACACAAAAAACATAGAAATTTCCAGAAGATGTACATGTGTTGGGTTATACTCTGATTAATATCTCTATACTGGTTAAACATAAATTCTTTAAAAATTGCTGTACATTGCACATATGTATGTATATACCATTAAATTTTGCACAAAATTAAAATTTTTGACTTTTTGTGTAATGGTTGTAGAAATTGAGCTTTAGTACAATGAAAGTATATTTATGATGTTATTTAGAATTTCAAAGTTTTAAATCAGTCAGATTTAGAGGTGAGGAGATATTGAACGTTATTTCTATACAGTTTTCTCCTTACATCTCAAAAATCTAAGATATTTGCTATATATGCAAGGGCGAGTCAAAAATTATCTATATTTTTCATTCTAGAATTTATTTACACAAATATAGGGGTTCAATAAGTCGATCATTTTTATACACAGTCACCTTTCTTGTAATGCACATTTTCAGTGGTCCACAAGCTTGCGCATTCTTTCCAAGAAGGTTTATGGTTGGTTGGCAAGCCACATATTATGCTAAATATTACACACTGCATATGTGACTACAGTCATACCAACTCTAAGCATGCATGCAAACCTTGAAGATGTACAATGGCAAAAGTATAGATAATCTCTGGCATGCCCTTATTTGTATATTGTGTGTAAATACAATGTAAATCGATTCTATGTAGACATAAATGATTTTGGACAAAAATATTCCAACTTTGACCTGATTTTCAATCCCATCAGACAAAGAGGGCATTCATGGGTATGAAAGAGGGCATCATCATACCTATATTTTACTTTAATAAACTATATAATTTTTAAGTAAGTAAATGCTTTTAGTCTTGTAGAATAACAGAATAACAAATTGGGCCAAGTATGGGTCCAGTTATTTAAGTACAGGTCCATACATAAAAGATCAATTTTTGAGAATAGAAACACACAGTATGTAGTATTAATGTAGACATGGAAATTTTGTTAAAAAAAGGGTGTCATATGGGACCATAGTTAAAAATTAAAACTTTTAATGTGACATTTGTCTGTTTTTCAAACTGATGGTGATATTAAACAAGTTATCTGAGGTAGCTGTTGAGCAAGGAGGGATAAAATTTAGGCAATTGGATGGAATAACTTATAATGTTCTGCTAGCTGAAAAAATATAATATAGAATCATTTTAACAACCATAAACATTATATTTCTTTACTTTTTTGCTTAAATAACAAGAAAGATTTAATCAAACCAGAATGACACCTTTATCCCTAGGTTTTCTGTTTCCCTATTTTTATATTTCAATACCAAAATAACCTGCAGCTTAATTAAAATGTATGAAATATTCACAGGTTTTACTTTGTTCTTACCATCTCAGAACATCACAATGGTCTCTTTCAAATGATAACTGCTCTGTTTTAAATCAGTTTCACAATCATGTATATGATACTACATTTTGAAAATGGCAATAATTTTAGATTAAAAAACATAAAATTCTAAAGGCTTAAGTGATATTGGTACGTAAAAATTAGTTCTCTATCAATTACAAACCAAAATTTGATAGCTTCAAGCATATTTGACGGTTGATAAAACATATGAATGAAAACAATCATATTTTGGATAAAAATATAATAAAATAAAAGGAAGAGTTAATTTTAACTACTTATCAAATTTGAAAATTTTACCTATTTTGTTTGGCAGATGTTCAATGTTGACATTCTTGTAATTTTTTACGCATGGTAACAATAAATTAATTGTAAACAATAAAAAAAGTTACTTCACATAATTTTTCTTAGAGTTGTCTGAACATATAGGAAACTAACGTAATACTCTATATTAGATGACAAAGAAATAAATAGTAAATGGTCAAGTAAAGTAATGACAAACTGAAAACAAGCTCCACATTTAGTAATGCACAAAATTGTTTAACACATACTTACATGTAAAATACTTACATACCTGATAAAAATTTTTTCCAATTTTTTATAAGTGTCTTAGACAAACTAATAACTTCATCATCAGTACTAGACTTTCTTAATGCATTAACAGTCATTCCAATTCTAGTTTTGGTTAAAATTTCTAAATTGACTGGTAAATTTTGAAGGGCTTTGAGCAAGTCTAAAGCTTGCTCCTGTCCCTAAAAGTAAAAAAAACATTTTTAAATATATTTGTAATTTCATACAACAGGGTTAACTAAACTAAACATACTACATTTCATGCAGTGATGAATGAAATTACCTTCTTCTACTCAAAAATACATCAGCTAGCTCATCATTGTGCTTTTGTTGAGGAACACACACATCAGCTATGTTTAAAATAACTGATTAGCCCATCCAGTTGTGAAATATGATGGTTTTTTTTTCTTAATGAGACATATGTTAACCACATGAAATTTACTGTCAAACATGTGAAGTTTACAGGTTAATAATTGATGAAGTGAAGGATGCTGAATGTGAAAAAACATTTACGATGACGAACATAGCGGTCACTTGTCCCCCTATCAATGAATCTTTGAAGAAAAGATTCATTCTGATATATAATTCATGATTTCTGATTTGTATTTTTAATTTCCCAACATTTTAAAATCTCTTTTGATTGAAACTGTAATTGAACACTTGCAATAAAAAATTTTTCTTCAGAGATTAGGCCAAAAATTGTAACAAATGTCCACAAAATTAAATAGATAGCATTCTTAGAATTTTCACAGCAGTCTGAAAGGGAAAGGAAATATTTTTTTTAAAGGATTGTCTACAGTAATGAGATGTGGGTTTGCCACATGACAGCAGAATACAACCAACAATTACTTAAATGGCAGCAGTCTTTTCCTCAAAGCCAAGAAATTCAAAGCAACTCTTTTGCAAGAAAAATCATGTGCTCTGTTTTCTGGGCTTGTTCAAGAATTCTGTTGGTATATTTAATGCAGAAATGTAATGCTGTCAAACTCAGTAAAAGTAATCCAGTGCAATAACTGAGTTCTGGTACTGTGTTATTGCATGATAATTTATTACAAAGGAGGTGCTTAACCAATTTTGCTGGGAAAAATTCAGTCATCCAACTTCAGTTTAGAAATGGTGTTAAGCAATTACTTCTGTTTATGCACCTCAAAACAATCATGACAGTAAAAAGTACAGCATTGATGATGAGGCAAACGAGATGTACAGAAATGGATCAAATCATCAACAGCTGGTGATATAAGTGATATAAGCTCACTATCAAAAGGAAAACTCATTAAATTGGTGCAATGATATAAGTGCCTCAACTTGCAAACTGACACAGTTGAAACACTGATTAATGCACATAAAATTATCATCCAATAATCAACTTTTTTCACTAGTTAAATCGTACTTTTTTTCTGGATTTCATCTGGATTATTTTCTTATTCATTGGGCTATGTGGTGCATTGGTGACAATAGGCCATTGCCCACTTACAATCATTATGAAAATCCAGTTTCAAAATTCTTTTCTACTATAAAATAGTTTAAAATTATACTTATATTAACACAACCTTTGATTATTATGTTAATTGTTTACCAGAGCATGACAAAGCCAGAGACACAATAACCATTTTCTAATCTTCAGGTGACAAGGTATGGAAAACAAAAAAATATTTCATGCAACTAATTAAAAAAAATAACAGAATTCTTCTCCAGCTGTTATATCCACGATTAGAATAGCTATTACATTTCCATGTAGTGTCAAAACCACTTCTCAATCTATTAAGATCACATCTTTTACCAATTTCCTCTTTCATTGGATCTACCACCTTTGTGGTAAGTTTCTTGTTCTACTCCAGTTTCCTTCTGTTCCTATACTTTCAATGATATTTGTTGCTTGTTGTCTAGTTGATGTAGGTGCTTAAACTATCTTAATTGTAGTCCTACTCGTTCCAGCAAACTAATCATACCCAACTGACCACATTTTTCACTAAATATGTATCTGAAAAATTTCCTCTGTACTTGCTGCAATGTGCTTTTGTCTTTATTTAGAGTGCATGCTCTTACCCTCAATGCATGTGTAAGGGAGAAGGAATACGTCTTATACAGAAGGTCTTGCCCCTCAAATGAAGTATTAATAGAATTAATATAACTATCACCTAAATCACAGAAAATATTTAACAAAAGTAAATTACACAAAAGACCCTTAATTGAATCACAATAATTCTTTGACTATAGCAACTGCGTTGTAATAAGGCCACTGTTTCATTTTATACATTTTTAAAAATATTAACATTAAACTTAAAAGTTACTACAAAACCAAACAAATCAAACTATAAAGTTTACATAACTTTTAATACATCAAATATAATTTTAAATGCACAAAATAATCCTAACATATCCTGTCAGTATTTATTTGCAAGGTTATGATGTTGTAATGAATATTTTTATACTATGCAAAATAATCATTATTACACATAAATAGATGGGAACATGTTACAATAAATTACTACTTTCTTATAGCTCTACTTGAAACAGAAGAAATTCAAAATGGTCCTTATATAATAAATAAAACTTACATATTAAACCTATAAAGTTATGTTCATTAACAATAGTTTTAAACTTACAATTAAAAGGGTTTAGTTTATTTATTCATCTTATGGATCCATTGCTTTCAATAAATAGAAACTTTTTAAACATGATTAATTTTAAATGGCATAAATCATTAATAAATTAAAATAATCTGTGTAAGTGACAAAACCACATAAATAATAAACACTGCTTTTCACAAAATTAAAAAAATCATGCAGTAAAACAAGATCAGATGTAAGACTTACAAGCTATCAATTTTTCCTATATTTAGAACTTTATTAGTAATGTACAGAATGTACAAAATTACAGTAATTTAAATAGTTTTTGGGTAGAATGAGCACGCTGTAAGTTTTATATAATCCTCACTTTTAGTCTCAAGCACACTTGCAGATTATCCACCAGCTAGTAAGATTATCAATTAAAATATCATTGATTGTAGTGCAGGTTACTACTGTATATGTACGATGCTGAATACTTCTGTCACAACTCTCCCTACGATAAGGCACATGGATTTTCAGGACTTTGATTAAATACATAATTTAAAATATATTTAGTGCAATTTTAGGAACTGTAAAATATGAATAGATCCCTAATGTTCTGTATTGTATGATATTTATTTCATATCTTATTAATGCAATATAATATACCATGGAGACCAATGTCAGGATTGCTCAATTTTGTAAAATCAAATATTATTAAACAGACTTGAGCACGTAGTCCTGAGAAGAGAATAGCCTAATCATACACACAGCTTGTGTAACTAAATTAACATGCTCTTGCAATTATATTATGGCAAAACAAAAATATATGTATCATAAATACAGATTTTTAATCATATGTATTATATGCTCTGCAAAAATCACTAAAATTCTACGGCATCAATGATTGTTTGGTATTGTCAATGACTGCCATTATTTTAAACATTTGATAAAATTAATGAAAAATTAGGATCAATAATTTTATATAATGTATTACGTAATCAACAGGCTAACAAACTGAATTTCAATGATTCTTTTAATCAGATACATGAACTGATTATTAGAATATTACTACTGAAAATCATCAAAATATTACTTGTGCATTGATTATATTCAGGAATTTATTAAGTTTGCCAATAATGGCGATACTTAAAGTACTTTACAGTAAGTGTTTTTACAAATATTTTTCAAAATAATATTTATATTTTGTGTTATCTAATTTTTAAAGCTTTTGTATAGTATTTTCATTAATAATGATAGAAAACTACTTTTTTTTATATATATATAAATATAAAATTTTATATATTTAGAAAAAAACCCTTGTATTGCTTTTAATTTGACATTATTGTTAATGAGTGAAATACCAATCTTGGTTTTCCAAATATCAGTAAAGGTTATGTATGACAACATTTAAAGGTTTATTCTTTTATCATTGCAGCAGGTTATGTAAAAGATTAAGCTACCTTCAATGCCAGAACAGATACAGGGGATTCATATGGTGTAAGTATAATACTGCACTATAACAGTACTGTAGATAGCCCTGACTAACAAATTACAAAAGTACCAGTGTTAACAAATAGACAGTGCTGCAATCAAATCACATGTACAAGGTCTACACGTCTTTTACCACCCTACAAGATGGCAGCGATCTGCACCACACTATCACGAATCCAACCAAGGAATGTGGCAGTCAATATTTTAGAGATTTTAATTCCCTTCGGTATTCAAATTTGATCTCACAAACCAATGCCATCACTCATGCAGTCCTATTATTTACAAAAACTGCTAATATTCACATAAGGGGCCAAAGAAGAAACAATCAAAATGAGGTAATCCAACATTGGTTGCTAACTCATCCAGAAACTTTGATAGGTGTGTCTGTCCAGAAAATATTTTGTACAAATGGGCATAATACCATCTACAACTATCAATATAGGTTTAAAAATGTACTAAATTTATAAATTCAGATGATGGTTTCATGATAAATGCAGTCAGGAAATGCATTGTTTTCCCAAATTGTTTCCCCTTAATTGACACTGATTCATAAATAATTTATCCATTTTCCAGTCTGTTTTTGAGGCATTAATATACAATGACTAACATTTCTTTGTTGATATTAAACCTAAATAACATTATATTACATAAATTTAGATCATTTTAATTTTTGTCAACCGATTAATGAACTGAAATAAATGAAAACTGAACCTGAATAAATTGGCCCAAATCCCAACTCTTGGGTCATTATATGGCCATAAAATATGATTTAATCTACATCTTACAATTAGTATCTTATCACACTAAATGAATAATATATATAAATGCATATTAAGTTTTTAATTACGAAGTATAAACTGTATTTACTTTTTAATGATTTATTTTGTATATTTGTTGTTATATACATATAAATTTTACAATATTATTTGCATTTTTATCATTTAGGTGTAGTAATACTGACCACATATTAACTATAAAGATATAAGTAATACAGAAATAAAGCGCTAAATGTATTATATTCTAAAGTAAGTTTAATTACGTAGTAGTATCGCATAATTTGGTAATTTAATAATACATGAACAAGTGTAAACAGAAGATTACCAACATAATTATGGTAAACTAGAGAAAAACAATAATAATAATAATAATGCACCCTAGCTAAGTGAAAAATAATAATGCACTCTAGCTATAAAAACATTAAGTAAATGTAAAAGCTACATTTATATAAATTTAAACCACAATTTTTAGACAGAGTTGCTATTGTATGAATTAGAAATAAACTTCGCTGACATGTGGCAAAAAAATATGAGGATAACAATTTTCCATGATTTCAAACAATAGTGGCAGAAGTTGATAACTTATTAATGTGGGTTACACCATAATGTTTGAATTTACAATGTAAATTACAAAGAGTATAGTGTAACCGTACAACTTATTGTTTTAAGTTAAATTAAATTGACTAACTCAACTATGAACTTGGCCAATACACTAAAAAGTAGGCATAATCCTTGTTTACCCTGAAAAATCCGTGAACAAATTACATAAACGTGGTCTAGGTAAATGGAGTATTATCTGACTAATTTGAGTAAAATCTGATTGCTTAAAATCAGTTCAGAAAACTGAATCTGTATAATTTTTTGATGCACTTTTAGAAATAATATGTACAGTTCATTAATGCAAAAAATTAAATTCTTTATTTTAAGAATGATAGTTTTTAAATATACTTTCAATAAGTTCTGAAAAAATAACGAAATTTTGCATAAAAACAAGAAAACCAATTCCAGAATGGAAAGACAAAAAAAGTCTATTTTATTAAACCAACTCATAACATGGGCTATAATCAAAACATAAAGCATATTAATTGTAAAATAATTTAACAAAAACAATAATTATTTTGGGGTTAAGGTGGATTCTCATAAATATTTTTTTATTTATTTCAAATAATTATTAAAATAACTAGTTCTATAATTTATACAGAACTAAATGTAAGACTTCAACGTAAACACGGTGCATTCTGCATATTTCCGGACCGAGCATTAATATATTGCAACTTTGCAATTAATAACAGCGTTCTGGCAATTTTGTCTTCCAAGAGAGCACTTACAGCTATAGATTTAAAAAGTAATACTGCTATATTACATACCGTTCCATCACTAGAGGTCATTTTATTAAGCTTTTTCTGAATTTTCATAACCTCTTCTTCAATATTCATGGTAAACAAATATTACTTAACAGGTAATGCAAAAAATATTATTCTAACTGCACTAATTACTCACGCACAAAACAAGAGTACGCATCTCGCGTCTGGTATGGCAGAATAGTATATCTGAACAACAGACCTTCATGAAATGTTGCCAATAATGAATATTTTATTATCGTGTATTTTTAATTAAAATCACTAATAAGAATTAAAATCTTTTCAAATATGTCTTTAAAAAAAACAAAAAATATCTAAAATAATATAAAAATAAAAACTATCTGATTATATAAAAGAAATGTAGAAAAAATTGAAAGAAAAATTAAGTAAAGTAAAAGAATGTTTTCATATGAAATTAATAATTACTTTGTGATTCATTATGATTGAACAGTTTCTTCTCCTTTGAATTATAAAGAATATTTCAAAAATTAACATCGATGCCAAAGTGTAATAATAATTACGAAAGTGATACTTTGGATAAAACAACAAATTTTAATAACAATTTTGCCTGAATAGATATTTTCAGATTTTTAGATTTTACAAGAAATAGTTCACGTATTATTCACATAAATAAATAAATTACCATTTGTGTAATGCATTTCAGACATATAAACTATTCCAAAGGTCATTAAGAGGTTACTTTAAATTTAAAGTCAACGGTTGAAGTGACTTACGTTGTACCGTGTTGCAAGCTTGAATGATGACTAGGTTTCGTAAATCAAATTGCTTATCTAGTCTTTCAAACCTCGAATTACGAGATAATATAAATAACATTTCAAAGATTATTTATTTCAGCAATAATTATGGCCCATACATTTCGTTTACACTGTTATCGATATACAATATTCTAATTTCTTATATGTTTTCGTTCAGGTAAGTTTTATTGTTTTTACACGTGACAGTCGGCAATGAAAAGATAACAATGGTTGTAGTTTTAAGTTTCAAAAATGTTGAGGTAAACTTTTCAACCTGCTTTGTCATCGACAATTTTAGTAAATAAACAAAATATTTATAAAATTACACTAGTTGACAAAGAAGATTTTTTTTGTGTATCTGGAATCGTACATTGTGATTTTAACTATTTTTGTAGTGCTGAATTCCAAACTTATAAGAATTTGTGTATTACGTCACGTTTGTTTATTTTTTGATACATACGATTTATTTACCAATAAATGCATAATCACTGAAATCATTAAAATGTGTATTCATTTAAAATTTGGTTCATTTTTATTTATCCAAACAGATAAATTGAAATACATTAATACAATTTTAAAATAAGTTTCCAAAAGTCTAAATCAGTGGAATTATCTTAACCCTTAATTTTTTAGATATGTTAACACTTTTTTGCTTGTACGATGTTTCTCCAAACAAAACCAACAATAGTCGTGCACCATTCTAGGATCCCATCTGATACAACAACTTTCAGATGATTACAAACTTGCCACTCTGTATTTTATTGCTTCTAATATTGATACCATTGTTTCATGTCGACTGCGTGATCTAATGGAATGGAAGAGTCAATAAAATATGCCATTCTTCAGGAATATGTTGAATTCCAAGCTCTTTCATCAGGTCATCAACACCAGTACAGATGCACAATGTATTTTTCATAGTAAAATAAATGAAAGAGTTTTATTTTGTGTTCTAAACATTGTAACTTTTTTTTTGGTAAAAGATTCCATTATTGCAGTCTAGATCCTAGAAGTTCGGCTTGCTGCTTTGATAACTTAAATTCCGAACTAAATCATTAAGTTCATGTTAGTGAATTAAATGAGATTTCTCATCATATACAGGAAGAAATTCTTCCTCTGTATCATCTGCTTCATTTTCAGATTGTTCTAACAATGATTAGATACAGGTACTACTCTCCTTGTGGTACTGGCTATAAAGTTGAGGATACAAATGTGTATTTTATGAACTTTATATTTTTGAATGAAAATCCAAATATATTTGTCAAACAGATTTTATCTTGATCCTGGACAACCACAGATCACCGACAACAGAAACTGTCTGGATCATTTTAACATCCACAAACTTTTGCTGAAGCCATGTTGTAAAAAAAATAAAAATGAAAATCACTTTTGTATTATAAAGAAGTGATGAAAATATAGCAAAACAGTAATAACAATGGAAAATACAACTCACAGTATCAATTAGTGAAGATAGACTGAATAAGATTTTAAAGCTCTGTAGTAGGCACAGTAGACATCTAGATATCTACTTCTAGTGATAAAGTGCATTTTATATTTATTTTTTTTTCTTTATTAAACTTGTATGCATATTGTTTAAAAGTAAAAATACAGAAACTATTCTTAATTGCAACCAGTAGATGATCTAAGTGACCATTATAAAAAAAATTTTATAAATGTACGATTTACATAAAACCTTTACGTGGTAATACAATTTCAGTAGCATATTTGAAATCACCCAAATTACAATAAGAAAAGTACTATAACACATTAGATACAAATGTTGTGTTTAGTGTTAACAGATTTTTTATTGCTGCCATTCTTCAAACAAATCAACTTATGAATTGGTTAGTGTGATTTTATTTATTATTTATTTTTTTGATTAAAAAAATTATAATGTCAAATTTTTAGTGGCATAAATGTTTTTTTTTATTTAACCTCCGAGACCACCATTAGGTATTGCTTAAGAGGATGAAATGAATGATTTGTAGTGTGTGAAAATGCCATGCCTGATCAGGATTCAAACCAGGACCTCCAGATGAAAGGCTGAGACACTACACTTGCACCAAGGAAGCTGGTGAGTGGCATAAACTGCATTAATCAAAAGCCACTAAAAAAATTTCCCACAGAATGCATTAAAATCAGTTGTAGCATTCTTTAACTTTGGTTATATATGGTAACCAGTTAATTAAATATAGTTTGACCGTTGAAATGTTTTCCTTATCTTACATCTTCCAATTTATGAGTAGAATTCCCTGATGGTCCAGGTAACTGTAGAACCATATGTTGTAAGGGATGCAGTGTATAATCTTAGAACACCCTATAAGAGTTTAATTAACATTCTTGAAGGAATTTTAAAAACCTTTTGCTGGAATAGTTTATTTCAATTAATGAATATCAAAAATACACAATCTTTTTTAAGAAAAAATACATAAAATGTATACAAATTCTTGTTGCTAATTACTTTCATTTTTTTAATATGAAACAAAGAGTGAAAATAATATAACAGAAAGTGAATAAGTACAAAGTACTGCTGTTGGACATATGTAAAAAAATTAGAGTTACCACAACAGGAATGGCATAATTCATTTTAAATAGTAAATGTGAATGAAGATCTCTCTCAAACTAATTTTGAGTGCAGTATGTTACATATTTGTTTGAATTGAAAAGTTAGTTATTCTGAAGTATTTTGCATTTTTAAGTTCAATATTTTTCACTTGCAGCTAATGTAACAACAAAAAATTGTTTAAACAAAATTTTAAAGTTTCTTTTAAATTCTCCTGAAGTATAAATGAGTGATATTCAAGGATTTACAGAAGAGTTTGGTTCTTATTTATATTACTTCAAAAATGTTAAATGATTAAAATTAATATTCTTCGCTAATTTGCCATGCTTTTATTTTTTGGGTTAGTAAAAATATGAGATATGACCTCTTTTCTTTTTACTTTCTTGTACAAACTAAAGGAAATATTGTGATTGTGAAAAATTTTGGTTTTCAGATTTCAATTGAAATATCCAGTGCTTTCACTGCACCCATAGCTTCTTCAGGTGTTTTTATTCGAATAAGTTGAATAAACATTAAAAAATTAAACAGAATGTGTTGTTATTCTCTGTCACTTCATTAAAGAGTGTTATGTACTGGTAAACATTAGTTTGGTCCAAAAGAAAATTAGTATCCAGTCTAGCATTTACCAGGATTTAAACCTTAAACTCTTGACTTTGAAAATCAGCTGACTTTGTTATGATGCAAAACTAAACTAGCCTGGCAGGTTACATATATCTTGTTCAAGCCTTTCTCACCCATACACAATTTTATTTTTTCTTACATTTACCTAATACAATGAAGATAAATTCTTTACCACCCATTTTATAAAAATTGGAGCAGCTATTTTAGTTAACTACTGTCACAATTGCTCATATTATAATGATATACTGTACAGTACTATTATGACAAATACTATGTGTTGATCCAACCAATTAGGAGTTTCTCTTCATTGAATTGCAGCCTATACAAATTGTGAGCTAAATTCTGGGCTTTTTTAAGGCCATGGTTAAAGTTTTGTAAAATAAAAGAACTGTAAATAAAGTCAATCAAATAGAATAACTGGAAGCAGCATAATAATTTAATTCTACACTCTATCACATTCAAGAATATGGTACACGGTTAAGCATAATGTGCTTAAAAACTATTTGGTTTAACTGAATAAATAATAAAATGTCAATACAGATAATATTTTTAGTATTATTAGGTAATATCATAATAAAATATTTGCTTAAAAACATTATAGTCCAATGGTGCTTAATTTAAATTTCTATGTACACAGAAACAAATACATAATTAGTTTTTACTAATTACCTTCTCTTTCACCCTTTCAGCGTGTTTTTGGACAGATTTGGCAATCAAAGAGCCCTTGCTTTTGCCATCTTTTGATCACTACTGAAAAAAA
This sequence comes from Lycorma delicatula, assembly GCF_047948215.1. Lineage (NCBI taxonomy): Eukaryota > Metazoa > Arthropoda > Insecta > Hemiptera > Fulgoridae > Lycorma > Lycorma delicatula. Next base: position 30,702,834 of record NC_134456.1, read on the forward strand.
ACTAAACCACTTTCATATTCCTTTCACAGACTAAACTAGAAAAGGAAATGAACAAGGAATGTTCCATACACACGCTTGAGTAAAAAAAAATTATCTTCCACCAGCACACCAGTGTCAGCACTGTGGAAGCAACAGTGCTCTCTCTCCCTTGCAGCTTTGTATGCGTACAACAGCCAAACACCATGCCACTGGAACTATGAAGCGCAAAGTTGCATACAAAGATTTTTGTATCTTTTTCATAAACTGGGGGATGGCTACTGAGATTAAGCTTAAGATTATATATTGTACAAATATAAAGAAAATAAGACTCATATTAAATGTTATTGATATGCGTCTTCCCAAATCAGCTACTTTGGAAGTTGAGAGTTCCAGCATTCAACTCAGTGCCTATATTTGGTAGAGAACCAACTAATAATTTTAAAGAAACAGAAAGAACATGTTTTACCTAAACCTTTGATCAGTGATATGACCTGTACCTCATGGCCAAGAAATACCTGTTCCTTCACCACCAGATAAATTAGATAATATATGTGTTGAAGGAGAGGTTTCACAGGCCTAAGCTAATGAACTGGATGATGAAAATGATGATTATGACTTTCGGTCCAAGGTTGAAGGAAAAAACTTTGTTAGTTTCTGGCACTACTTTTTACTGGTGTAGGAAGGGTTTAGGAGTTAAGGCTGTACAATATTTTTCTCAAGAAGATGCATTAGTTTACTTTAATGGTGTAGCTGGACTCATGGAATGATTCCACAATACAAGGTTTCTGAATGGAGACTATTCACCTATTTGTTGGAAAGGAGTTTTATGGCAGGTCTTCTGCACATTGGAAGTAAGAATATTTCTTTACCAGTGGGGCATTCAATTCATCTGAAGGAGTGTTATGAAAATCTTGAGTTACTTTTAATTAAGCTTTAGTATAAGATCGGGGTTAGGCAATTTGTGATGATTTAAAGATACTTGGACAACAGATCAGTTTCACCAAGTATCCACGTTTTTTGTGCGAGTGTGGTAGATAGCAGCACTGTAATAAAAAAGAATGGCCACCAAGCCATAGTTTAAAAGTTTGTATGAAAAAAAAGCAAAATTTAGCTTCCTCTTACATATTAAAGTAGAGTTAATGAAGCAATTTGTTAAGCCATTAAAAAAAGATTGAGAGTGTTTTAAGTATCTTTGGCAGTCAGTTAACAGCTTTATCAGAACAAAGATAAGGAGATTGTTTTTATTGGGCCCAATATAAGAATGCTTAAGAAAGATAATTACTTGCATCTAAAATGGAGGAAGCAGAAAAACAAGTTATGAAAGCCTACAAGGATACTTACAGGATACAGTTACAAAGTTTCTTGGCAACAAAATAAAGATTATAAAAATATTGCATAGAATATGTTAGAAAAATAAAAAAAATGATGCTGTAAAATGAGCATAAAGGTGCATTTTCTTTATATGTATCTTGACTACTTTCCCATAAATCTTGGTAAGATTTAGTATGTGAGGAGCAGGGGGAAAGATTCCACTTATGCATGAAAGAGATGGAGAGGAGATACAAAAGGAGATGAAACATGAGCTGATAGATGACTATTATTGGATGTTAAAAAGGGATGACCCATTGTGAAACTAGGAGCATCAAAACAAAAAGAAAAAAATTATAAAGATTTTTATGAACATATTGTACTATATGTTTTAATGTTATTTTAAAGAAATTTTGATTTTCATATCACTTGTAAGTAAATACTAAATTAAATTAAAAATTGGTTTTTATATTTTTAAAAAGTTATTATTTTTTCATCTTTTTGTGAAAAATGCTTGTGATGGAGAACAATGCTTATGTGATGGTTATATTTGAATTCAGTGCCCAAAAATACATAAGAATCAGCTATTAAATTATAAATAATAGTTTTTTGATCATTAAAAACACAGGTCTATATAATTATTTACATTACCTTATCTTGCCATGAAATTCCACAGTCTGGGCTAATCCTAGCATGAAACAGCCTACAACAGCTCGAGCAAACTGCACTTGACTGTGATAAAGGCCTAAAATTGCCTCTGGCACCCATCCCTTCCAGGAGGTTGGTCCCTCGCTACAAGGATTTCTGTCCACTTTGTGCAGAAAGGGAGAGTGTCACGGAAGACAAACTTATTAGCAAATTGTTCTGTCAGGTCCCTGCCATTGAACACTCTTCTGGATCATAACACAGTTGCACTTCACAAGATGAATAAATGCAAACTACTATTTAATAACTGCCATTTCATTAGAATGACCCAGCAACAAAGGACATAGTTTGCACACTGCAATAGGCAGGAAGGTATTGCACCCTCTGACATCCTTGCATTCCATTCCCGTCTTGTCTTTTCTTGGAAAAAGAAGCAGTTCCTTTGTCACTGCATATTGTTTTATTAACAAGTTTGTTACTGACAGATCTTTTTATGCAAAACAATCTAATACTGCTAAAGTAGTTAATTATTGAGGAACATTAATGCTTATTGTAAGTTTGGTATTTTAGGTTTTAATTTGGTGCTTTTTATTTTGTGCGTTGTCCCTTTTTATTTTAAACTTAAAACTTCATAGCTTTAAGTTTTAAAATTAAAACATTAAGTTTCAAAATTTACTGAAATTAATCTTATTAAGATTCATATTATTCCTCTGTATTGTTAAATTACATTTAAATTGTATTAAATAAACCACATAGAACAGAATATTAAGATAAGATGTATTTTACCTTAAATTTTCATGAGAGTAATTTCATGAAAAATGTACTCATATTCTGTACTATATATATATATATATATATATAATCATACCAATAATTTATTATTGGTATGATTTTTCAAAGTGAAACAATGTGGTTAAATCTTGTATCTTGTCACAAATGAAACTAAATTGATTACTCCAAAAGGTTTTATAATTTAATAAAATATCAAAAGATTTTGCATTGTTAGCAATAGAAATACATTAGTGTGAATTACATCAAATATTATTATTGTTAGTTATGGAAATTCTGTTCATGTGATTAGCAATGAAATCTCTACATGAGAAGCACACTACAAATTTTATCCATCATTGCAGTTTAAAAGATTGTTACAATCCATTCTAATTACCTTCAGATACTATGAAGGTTACCTTCAGATACTATGAAGTGATTTGCAGAGTGTTGTTCTGAGATTCTAAAGATAATTAACAAATATTATGAAAACGCAGGAACTAATATTTAAACCACTAATGAACTAATGACACTTTCTGGGGCAAATCATATTTTTCATTTTAGAGTGTGGAACTACTTTAAAATATAATTTAAAGTCATTTAAAGTTATTCAAAGTCAATGTTTTTTCACCCTCTTTGGAAGTGCTATGTTTTTAACTTGCCGTTTGCTTACAACTATGTCTTTGAGTGCTGCTTTCTTAGAGCTGATTAGTCATTTAAAAAAATTTGCGAAGAAAGATTTAATTTAAGAAAAATTTAAGAAAACCTTTTCCATAATTAAGCGAAGGCAAACTTAAAGAAAGTTTATTTATTGGGTTTAATATTAGAAAAAGAAAAGCAAATTTCAACAGTCCTGCTTTTGAAGTGAAGCTCAACAAAAAAAAATTAGCTGAATAGAAATTATTTATGAAGATGATAAAAAGAATTTTAGTCTACAAAAATAAGAAAATTTGACTCCACATAAAAATAAAATTAGAAAATGTTATCGCGTTTATGGTAAGTTTACATTATTTTGCTATTTTATTTTAGATAGTCTAACGTATACTTATGAAATTGAATAAAATAAATTGAAAAATAAAGAACATGAAAAATTCTTAATAAAAGAATTTTAAAGAATTTTAAAAGAATTTTAAATTTTAAGAATTTCATTCTTAAATTCTTAAGTGTTCTGAAAGTTATTCTTTTGGCAATTTTTTTATGACGTGCATTATTATTGTTCACTACAAAAAAAAAAATTATAAATTTGCCTTATTGCAATTATGTTTTAGTTTTCCTCAAAATTAATTAGAAATAAGTAATTTCTTGATGTTTCATAACAAACTTTTATATCTTCAATTTTTAGGTAGATTTCATAAGAAAGCTACCTATTGTTAATGGGTATCATGATTCGACTTCCAGAAAATTTCAACATATCTTCATATTTCAAAATCCCCAGACCCCAAAACCACCGTCAGCTCAAACATTTACATATATATCTATATATATTTCACTTTCTTGTGGACACAATAACTGCCATAATTTTGCGCCAATCAGTTTCAAATCCTTCCTTAAAAATAACTTGTCCCAAAATCTCAGTCAAGTTCGTTAATGGCCAAAATCAGACCATCGGGGTGGAAATGGGGGAGCATTTTCGACAAACAAAATATTGCTGTAACTTTCTTATTAAGTAAAATATCTAATTTGTTTAAAGTTCCTACTATTCTTTGGATAAGGACCTAAAACTCATAAGTAAAGGTTTTGATATCACCAATCATTAGCCCAGGGGGTAAAAAAATGCAGTTTTGAAGACAAAAAAAAATCATACCTCCCTTAATAGGCACAGTATCGAATCAGTTTAAAGTGGTCGTTAATCCTCTAAACATTACCTAAAACCTTTGTCTGAAACAATTTTTGATACTTAGGCTTTAAATCCTGTCTCAAAACTAATTTTTCATGAAAATATCTTCATCTCGCAGGTAAGTGTGGGTATATTCAAGCATAGTTATCATGTAAAGTAAAGATTGGTGTTAAAATAATGATATAATCTGCATAATCTAATTCATAATTAAATTTTATTTGTATTATCTAATTACAATTGAACAATATAATTGTATTGTATCCTATAATAGATAATCTAATTTATCTAAGCTTTATAATGCTTAAGTAAAAAACTGATTCTGATATTAAAAAGGGAGAGTTCATTTAGTATAACATATTTAAGAGTGTTTGTTACTTGAAAAACAACTTTTCCTGAGTAAAATTATGTTCTATCTAATAACGGCATAGTTTTCCCTATTCAAGCAGTAAATATAATGCATTTTTTCATAAAAGAAAAAATTTGTTATGAGAGAAGTTTTTAAAAGAAAGTGCTGATGAGTTGTTACATAACATTAATTTTCCCAATTTTCTCATGGCTGTTACACATATAAATCACTTGCTATGCAGAGGCACCAATTATAATTTGCATATTTGGGATTAATGATATTCACTGTAAACTAGTTTCTGTAGTGACAGAGTAAATTTGGTCACTGTTCACCAGTAGGGCTGAATATCCCTTAATTTCAGAGGGCTTGATGTATCATGACATGCAATGGGATATTTAGATTAGTGAAGATGGTGACTGAGAAAACTACTTTATTCTTAAATTTTCAACAACTAAGTAAGATATTATTATTCTTAAGAATAACGTGTCGTTTTTGATATTATCTTAAGACTTATGTTTGTTTACAGTCATTAGAGTTATGTTACTTATATCACAATGTGCATTATGCTTTTATCTCTTAGTAGTAGTTTATCAATGATTCATTGTTTTATGATACTATTCCACCATCATCTTTGTTTTATGATACTATTCCACCATCATCTATAATAACTATCAATGGATATATTATTCAGACTTTTATAATGTTCATATATCATACAGAAGATCCCAACAATTTTCTATCAGTGGGAGAAGGAATTCTTTCATGACCACATCTAGTAGTATTTGGTGTGGATGTAATAGGTGAGAAAAATGTTGTCACAACATAGGTGTGTAATGTTGAGAAAAACAGTTGTTGATTCTGCTATTATTCATGTAACAGGTTCCATTTTTCAAAAGGAAAAAGTGTAATTTAATAGTTACAGAGCAATAAATACTGAAAGTTAAAATAGTTAATTATTGTACATTATTTAATTAACTAAAATAAATACAGTGCTCCCTTGTTTGAACAATTGCCATTGAAATGTTTCTGTCCAGTTAGGGGATTATTTATATATTATTAGTATATTGTTATGCTGAGGAACAAAATTAATTTTTTTTTGGGCACAAGAAACAAAAAATAGTGATCCTAATAGAACTATTAATTTTGAATTCAAATATGTAAATAGATTTTCTCCATCACTCACCATTTGTTTTATGAAATGTAGGTAAACTTCAAAAAAATGTAAAAATTTACGTACATGCAGGGCATTATTCAATGAGTATCTTGCAACTGACAATGTGCGGCCTCACATATCACTTGCCACTACAGAGACTCTTCGCAAGTTGAAGTTTGAGTTTATCCTGCATCCGCCATACTCGCTGGATTTGGCTCCGTGTAACTTCCACTTCTTCCCTCATCTCAAGAGGGATCTCAAAGGTAATCCTTACACCTCCGATGATGAGGTGAAGAAAGCTGTGGCCAATTGGATCTGAGAAAGACCATCAGAATTTTTCAGTGATGGAATACAATAATTTGTCACATGTTGGGAAAAGTGTATCAGAGTAAATGGGTATTATATTGAAAAATAAATACTGCATTTTGTAGTTAAGGTATTGTACTTTTATTCATCTTTTATTTCATTCCAATATATCTTTTCTCTATGCTACACATATATGTGCCAAAAAAATCAGCCAAGCCTTGTATTACTAGAATAATTCACCCGCAGTGTTAAAATACTTGGGAAATTTATGATTTCTTAAAAAATTGTGCATAATACTTTTAAATGATCTTCACATTAGTTTTATAATCTAATGGCTTTCTGAGCCATTAGATTTAAAGCCACTAGCTTTTAAACTAGTTTTCAAAAAATTAGTGAACTATCTTGATTCTCTAGAATTATGCTGAAGTGCATCCATTACAGCAGAAATATTGTTATAGTACACTCAACTATTTTCTTAACACGTCTTAGTGTCAGTATGGAGAAAATTCCAGCCTTTCAGCCTAGATCCCTAAAGATCAGCTTGTTTCTTTAAAAAGTTCAAATCCTAAATAAAATTGTTTAATTCACCTTGAGTTATCAAATGAGGTTCATGGGAAGAGAATTCTGCTTAAAAAATAGATCTTCTTGCTCCTCATATTGAATTTCAGGCTACTTCAGATTCCAATTGATCTTCTAAAGTTAGTTGTGTTGGAGGAGCCGTATAAGTAATGCTTCACCATAGGCACTAGCCTTATAGCAAATGGTAAATTCAGGTACTGCACTATGTGTTTAGATTTATTAGTTATTCTTTTTACCTTTCTGATAGAGAAATAATATCTAACAAATAGTCTTGCTATTTATGCCAAATCACATTAGTATGGCAAAATTCATGTGCTGATTACCCTTACCCCCTAGCCTAGTCTGTTAGAAGTTTCACAGTGGATCAGCAGATGTGAAGGCCCAATTCTTATTTTGAACTACGGCTTTACAGACAAAATATAGTTCATAACAATTATTGGAGTAGAACTTTGTTGTTATTCTTTAAAGATCAAATTCCTATATATATATAACAGAAGTTATCCGGACAGTTACACACCTCCTTGGCATCTTTATTCAGTAATACAATACATATGACATTATTTGCAAACACAGTGAACATTTAAACATTCTGTTGTGTTAATTATATGATTTAGAAGACTGCTCTGTGCTGATATATTCAAACCTAAAGTAAACGAATTATCATACATATAGAGCTATATACCTTCATAATGTTAAGTTTATAGCCACCCTCTGTGTTAGGCATCATTTAAAATATTGTTTTATGTACATAAGTTATAACAAAAAATCATAGAATTCCACAAAATCAATACTAAAAAAAAAAATAGAATTGTGAGCGATGAAAAATTTCTAAATGTATTTTTGAATTCAGCATAAAATATGTTACATTAGAAATTTAATAAAACTTTCATATGCAAAGAATTGTTTATTAGTGTTATTGCTAAAAATAAAATTTTACTAAAATTATCTGTACAATAATTTATATCACCAGACTAAACTAAGAAGAATTGTTAATAATAACACTGATAAACAAAAAAAAATTTTAATGCTTCTCTAAGTGTGATACCATCTCTTGAATTGTTTTTTTGCATACATTACAGATCTGTAAATACAATTTTTTTATCACCCTTAGTTTTAAATAAATTACGCTTCAAAAAAAATTAAGGGAAAATATAGTAAAAATTTGTAAAATTTATAATTTTGCATGGCCATTCCTGTGTTAGAATGATTTCACTGATGCTTTTTTTTATAAATAGTCTCAGGCACATCCAAAATCAATATCCAACAGTAATTGGCTAGCATGTTAATATTCCATTTCATTTTACAGCGGCTTTCCATCATTAAAATGTCTTGGTGGAAACGTTCACTGTGTTTGTCATTTACGTCTCCGAGGTTGTCTGGGAAAAAATCCAGATGTGAGTGGAGGAAATGCATTTTCAAAGACATATTACATCCTATAGCTCTGTATGAAGTAAGAAGGTAACAATATCGTGGTAATTGGATTTTTTTTTGCTGATAAAAGTTTTGCAAACATCTTTAAATGAAGCCCAAGCTGCTCTTTCTACATTATTAACATCGAGTTAAATACATCATCTTTGACAAACTCTCTTATTTGAGGACCAACAAATATTCTTTCTTTAATTTTTCCTTCACTTACATTCAGAAATTTCTGCCTGATGTATAAAAATCCGGGACTATCCTTCTTCATTGCTTTAACAAAATTTTTCATTAGTTTAGCTTGATATGGAGAGGGGTAAAAATACTTTTTTGGGTTCAACTAAGGGATCATGAATAATATTTTTCCCATTTGGAGTTAAGTTATCTCATTTCTTCCACTCTTTGGTAACATAATGTTTATCTCTAGCTCGGCTGTCCCATTTGCAAAGAAAACACATGTACTTAGTATAGCCTAACTGCATGTCTAACAAAATAGCTATAACTTTCAAATCACCACATATGTTCCAGCTATGTTTTTTATAATTTATTTTTTCAAGCGAGTGGTATCGAAGGATATTTGTCACTGTGTAGTAGAATCCCTACTACACAAACTATACTTTTAAACAATACTTGGATGAATGTATGAAAAGGCACCAGTCCTCAGGTTTATGAACTTGTCCTAAGTACAATATACGCTCATCAATATTTGTGCAATAAACCAAATTATTTTCATCAATAAAGTACTTAGAAAAAAAGTTTTTGTTGTATTTTTTTAAAGTAAATTCCAACCTTACAGTCTTGATCCTAACAGTTCAGCTTGATTTTCTGATAAATTTAAATCCCTAACAAAGTCATTTAATTCACCTTGTGACATAAGATGTGGCTTATTGGAAGATAATTCAAAATCAAAATCATTGTTTTCTTCTTCAGTACTGCCTTTTCTTCATTGCTGCTTTCGAAATATACATTCACAGGTGGCTCAGGAACTGGAATAATTTCACTGTGAGTTACAGGCCTGATTGCAGATTGCAATGAAGGATATCTTACAGTACGTTTAGATTTTTAAACAAATTAAAAAATCGTTTAGACACAGTTAAACAAAAGTAACAATTGGTTACATGATCCTTTGGTTCACGCCAAACCATGAGTACACCAAGTGGCTAAGCCTTCCGTGTACCTTTCAGCCATCCTCTTAAATAAACAGAACAATTAGTGCATACTATATGAATAGTCCACGTCTTATACTGATCAATTTAAACTGAAAATACAAATGATATGCTTTTTAATTAAAGGTGTAATGTTTTTTCTATTTGATTTTATGGTAAACTCACCACATACATAACAAAAGGCATTCACATCATTTACACTATTTCGAGGCATTATGACACTACACTGTAACAAACTTAAGACTGAACGAAATTAATTCATTCCCAAATCCAGTGCTTACTACACAGCTTTGTTTTCAGCTACAAGTTTTGACCTGCACAGACATGATAAATCTTCTTCATGAAGGCTCACTCTTCAGTATTTGTAAGTGTAAATGTAATTTTGATTATTACCATCCATTACCTTACATTTAGAGTAAATGTTGGAAGTGGCCGCCATCTTCTTGAATACAAGCTTCAATTCTTTTTACAGCGTTTCTTGCAACTTTTTTCAAAGTTTGTGGCTGGATATTTAATACAGCTTGTTCAATATTGACTTTCAAGTATTTGTGGTTTGTGTAAACGGTAGTTACCGGAGGCTAAACAGGAAAAAGAAAGAAAGGTCGTAATTGTAATTGTTTGGTCGCCCCATGAACAGTTTATTTAGACAAATTAATTTCAGCAGACAAACGTCTGATCGATTTATTTGGCGAGGCGAGTAATCGGTCTTTGATTTCAGTGACTGTATCTGTATTCAACACTGACGCAGATCTTTTGTGTTCCTTGTTATTAACAGAACCAGTCTCTCTAAATTTTGCAACTAACCTTAATACTGATGTTTTGTTAGGAGCTAGTTTATCTGGGTACTTATGGCAAAACAAATCTTGCACTGCAACCACTGATTTCGTACTGAAGTACGACTCAACAATGAAAACACGTTCATCTAGCGAAAACACCATCTTGTCTCTAGCATGTTATGATTGCATTGTTGTTACTATCGGTAGTGTTCTACTGCGTCGCCATTTCAGTAACGAGTAGGGGAGTAAGCTTGACTTGAAATCTCATGGATGAGTGATTGATGGGTTGCATTTTATATGGGACACTCTGTATAATCTCATAGCTACATTATATTTTCATATAAAAAAACTTCTTTTATCAACTAATAACATTATTAAAGTTTCTAATATATCTAGTTCTGGCAGAATTTGTTGTTACAGTTTCTTTTAAAGGTGAAGAGAAATTAAGTATTAAGAAAAAACCTATACGAGAGTTACCATCATTGCACTGAATGAATAAAAAGATTTAAAAATATATAATATAAAGGCACTGTGCTGCCTAGGACAAAAGTAAGTGAAAAATACTACTACTTATTATTTACAATAAGAATTAACATCCAACCTATGCCAATAAACCTTCATACCATCAGAATTGTATAACAATAAAAGAAGTTTTGAATATTTTAACACTCCAACAAAAAATACAAGCATAAATTTCATTTATTTTATTTGTTTAAATGTTTGTAAACAAAAAAGAAAATGATGTAATATTAATTTTTTTTATCTACAGACAAAAGAGTTACCCATCAGTTCACCTACATCTGCAATCATGATTGAAATTTTCTAACATTTTGAAAACATCGTAATTAATGACATTTTCAAATTTAGTTTTTTGAACATGGCACCGTTTGTTATGATAACTTTTATATATAATTTTAAAACAGTATAGCAAATTCCAATTTGATTTCCCCCAGCGCTTTTGGCTATTCTGCCATCTTCAAGAGGATAATTATGACTGACATATATAAAACTATAATCTTATAGTTTTATATATAATTAAATAATATAATATAATTAAATTTATATATATATATATATATATATATATATATATATATATATATATATATAATTATATATATAATTATATATATATATATATATATATATATATATATAATTATATATATAATATACATGTATAACAATTGATCATCATTTGTTAAAATTCCTCAAAAGTTAAAGTTCTAAGTCTAAGTGACTACAACCGAATTATAATAGTTTCTCGATTGTTATCTATTCAATTCTATTCTAATCTAATTATCTAATCAAGTTTGATAAAATAGCCTACTATTTCATAATTTCCCTTGCACAAAAAGTTACGAGATGTAACTCATTACATCAAGTAAAATAAACCTCATTTTTTTCCCTGTTGTTTTGTGAAAGTTGCAAGATTTAACTAATGACACCTTTTATAGTTATCCTTTAAAAAATTCAACAAAAAATGTTTCCTATTAAACCTTCTCAGCGTTTCCAGTAACAGTTTTTCTTCCATATAAGGATCATTCAATAAATAAAGAAATAAATTACTGTGTTAAACAGTTTCTTTCAGTGAATTACTAAATATTCTTTAACATAATCTTTAGTTACAACAATGCACTTCTCTTTTTCCTTTACTTAAGAGGAAAAGTAAAAAATGAGATAAATTTACAGAATGTCTATTTTAAAAGGTGAAGGGCTTATTAACCCCCCTCCCCAAAATCCTCTGATAAAATTTGAAAAATTTCCACTGTGATGTTTGTCATTTAGAAGAAAATAATAAATAAACTCAATAGTTTAGAAGAGTAAGAAAAATAATAATAATAATTATAAAAATTACTATTATTAAAGGGTCCCTTCAACAATCTAATAAGGGTAGAAAACTCTTCTGATACTGATAAAATGGTTCATTTGGAAACTTTAATTAAATTTCAAATCAACAAAATTATAAATGATCATTTTTAGGGATAGTGGAATGATTTTATGAAATAAAATATTTTACTTTTAGTAGTCCAATTCTTGAGACATTTAAATTCAATGTCTCTTCCTCCTTAGGAATCTTATATAATGCATCCCTCTAACACACAATTTATTTCACTGAATTTCAAGATTATTTATTGAATCAATGTTGAGATAGGAAGCCAAGTAGAGGCCAACTCGCATGCACATGAACACACATTTTTTAATTTATGAATTTAGTAACTTTGGACTTGCAAAACAAAAACCATTGTGAAATACAAAATCTTGGGGATTGATAAATTTTTTACTTTGTATATTAATAATTCTATGTATCTACAACAGCCAGGAAAATGAAAGTAATGTAAAAAATGATTTTTTAATATTGAGCAAATGTTAGGTCTTTAATTGAGGCATCATACAGCAATATTTGAATATTAAAACTAAAATATTTTAAAGTAAAAATTTGAATTATTTATTTAGACTACTTTTTTTAAATTCAAGCTTTTTTACTTTAAAATAAAATAATTGAATTTACAACAAGTATATCCAATATATAAGTTCTGAAATCTTTACTAATTCAATATGAAGTAAACAAATTTGATAATTAATAAGATAATGTTAGTAGACTTATTATAAGGTAAAAGAATAGATGCTTTACAGCTAGGAAAAGTGTGAAGATAAGTTTTATTAATTCAAATGTATCTGATTCCTCATACACTTCATTTCTTAAAACTATTTAAATGAATTACAGTCTTCATTGTTGACAGAAATAATCTATTTATGAATATAAAGATTGAGTGCAGGTTCTTTCTTTTTCTGTTTAGCCTCTGGAACTACTTATTTCAGAGGATGAACAATTTTTTTTGTAAATTTTGATCTTACTCTTCTTAAAATCTCTGACTAAAATACCTTGTCACCATATATCAAATTCTTTTTAAAGATCAACAAATGCAAAATAGGCAGCTTTACATTTCTTCTACTATCTTTAACCTGAGGACTACAGTGACCATCATACCAATACTTTTCTATTTGGTTTCATTTAATCTACAATATTTTTCTCATTCTGTTTGTGACTTGGAACATATAAAATATTAAACTTGTAGTTTAACACATTCATTTGGTCTTGCTTTGTTTGCTACACTAAAAGTAATTCTTTTATTGAAATATGAAGGCATTTCTCCCACCTCATACATTTTTCTTGCTAATAGTACTGCTTAAATGATCCTCGCCCAAACATTATACCAATTCTGATAATATATCATGAATTCCTGTAAACTTATTCTTATTTAAATTTTCAGAGCTTCATCAAATGATTCATAGCGTAATCTTTTCTCTAAAATAATTCACAGTTGGATTTTATCATTCAGTGCTTCAGCAAAAATTTTTTTGCCTACATTTCTCTCACATATTCATGTCACTTGACAGTCTTATCTTACCTCTTTTACATTCTATTTGAACGACAGTTATTATTACATTTTGGCTTCATTTCATCTTTACATATGTTGTTTCCTATTGTAATTTTTTTTCTACTTTTCTAGTCCAGTCAGGTGTTTTTTTAAATCTATAAATCATATTCTGAAATTCTGTACAATTTTCTGCTCTCATTAAACTTTTTCATTCATTTATTAGATGTTATATATTTCTTGATATCCAGGGTGGCTTTCTACAAACAATATTTGCTTTTTGTATTAAAAACGATGTTCTGAAATTACAGTATTCTATAAACTTTCATAAAGTTTTTATAAACTTTCATATTCAGTAAATTAAAGTAAAGTAATAAGGATAAAATAAAAAAAAAACCGACAGTGATTGTTAACGTCTATATGCCTACAAGCGCCCATGATGATGATGAGGTAGAGTGTGTATACGAAGAGATTGATGAAGCAATTAAACACGTAAAAGGAGATGAAAATGTAATAATAGTTGGAGATTGGACCGACTTATAGAGTTTTGCACGAAGTATAATTTAGTAATTGCCAACACCCAATTTAAAAATCATAATAGAAGAATATACACTTGGAAAAAGGCAGGCAATACTGCAAGGTATCAGATAGATTATATCATGGTTAAGCAAAGATTTAGGAATCAACTCATTGACTGCAAAACTTACCCTGGAGCAGACATTGATAGCGACCATAATTTGGTGATAATGAAATGTAGATTGGGGTTTAGAAACCTGAAGAAAAGGTGTCAGATGAATCGGTGGAATTTAGAGAAGCTTGAGGAAGAGGAGGTAAAGAAGATTTTTGAGGAGAACATCGCAAGAGGTCTGAGTAAAAAAGATAAGGTAGAAAATGTAGAAGAAGAATGGGAGAATGTTAAAAAGGAAATTCTTAAATCAGCAGAAGCAAACTTAGGCGGAATAAAGAGAACTAGTAGAAAACCTTGGGTTTCAGACAATATATTGCAGCTGATGGATGAACGTAGAAAATATAAGAATGCTAGTGATGAAGAAAGTAAAAGGAACTATCGGCAATTAAGAAATGCTATAAATAGGAAGTGCAAACTGGCGAAAGAAGAGTGGATTAAAGAAAAGTGTTCAGAAGTGGAAAGAGAAATGAACATTGGTAAAATAGATGGGGCATACAGGAAAGTTATGGAAAATATTGGGGTACATAAATTAAAATCTAATATATAATATACCAATATATAATACGAAAGGTAAAGTCGATAGATGGGTGGAATATATTGAAGAGTTATATGGAGGAAATGAATTAGAAAATGGTGTTATAGAGGAAGAAGAGGAAGTTGAGGAGGATGAAATGGGAGAAACAATACTGAGATCTGAATTTAAGAGAGCATTAAAAGATTTAAATGGCAGAAAGGCTTCTGGAATAGACGGAATACCTGTAGAATTACTGCGCAATGCAGATGAGGAAGCGATTGATAGATTATACAAACTGGTGCGTAATATTTATGAAAAAGGGGAATTTCCGTCAGACTTCAAAAAAAGTGTAGTAATGATACCAAAGAAAGCAGGGGCAGATAAATGTGAAGAATACAGAACAATTAGTTTAACTAGTCGTGCATCAAAAATCTTAACTAGATTTCTATACAGAATAATTGAGAGGAGAGTAGAAGATGTGTAGGAGAAGATCAATTTGGTTTCAGGAAAAGTATAGGGACAAGGGAAGCAATTTTAGGCCTCAGATTAATAGTAGAAGGAAGATTAAAGAAAAACAAACCAACATACTTGGCGTTTATAGACCTAGAAAAGGCATTCGATAACGTAGACTGGAATAAAATGTTCAGCATTTTAAAAAAGTTAGGGTTCAAATACAGAGATAGAAGAACAATTGCTAACATGTACAGGAACCAAACAGCAACAGTAATAATTGAAGAACATAAGAAAGAAGCCGTAATAAGAAAGGGAGTCCGACAAGGATGTTTCCTGTCTCCGTTACTTTTTAATCTTTACATGGATCTAGCAGTTAATGATGTTAAAGAACAATTTAGATTCGGAGTAACAGTAAAAGGTGAAAAGATAAAGATGCTACGATTTGCTGATGATATAGTAATTCTAGCCGAGAATAAAAAGGATTTAGAAAAAACAATGAACGGCATAGATGAAGTCCTACGCAAGAATTATCGCATGAAAATAAACAAGAAGAAAACAAAAGTAATGAAATGTAGTAGAAATAACAAAGATGGACCACTGAATGTGAAAATAGGATGAGAAAAGATTATTATGGAGGTAGAAGAATTTTGTTATTTGGGAAGTAGAATTACTAAAGATGGATGAAGCAGGAGCGATATAAAATGCTGAATAGCACAAGCGAAATGAGCCTTCAGTAAGAAATATAATTTGTTTACATCAAAAATGAATTTAAATGTCAGGAAAAGATTTTTGAAAGTATATGTTTGGAGTGTCGCTTTATATGGAAGTGAAACTTGGACGATCGGAGTATCTGAGAAGAAAAGATTAGAAGCTTTTGAAATGTGGTGCTATAGGAGAATGTTAAAAATTAGATGGGTGGATAAAGTGACAAATGAAGAGGTATTGCGACAAATAGATGAAGAAAGAAGCATTTTGAAAAATATAGTTAAAAGAAGAGACAGACTTATAGGCCACATACTAAGGCATCCTGGAATAGTCGCTTTAATATTGGAAGGACAGGTAGAAGGAAAAAATTGTGTAGGCAGGCCACGTTTGGAATATGTAATTGTTAGGGATGTAGGATGTAGAGGGTATACTGAAATGAAACGACTAGCACTAGATAGGGAATCTTGGAGAGCTGCATCAAACCAGTCAAATGACTGAAGACAAAAAAAAAAAAAGTAAAGTAAGTAAATATTATACTAGCTACAATCAATCTTAACATTTATAAACATTTTCACATTAAGAAGCAATCTGAACACATTATGGAAGATGTGTGGACAATTACAATAATTACATCTAAAACAAAAATTTTCTATTAAAAAAAGTATATTTAGTCTTAATCAACAATAATGGATTTTGAAACTGAACAAAGTTAGGACTATGAAGTTTTTTCTACAATCTTTCTACTTCTATCATTCATTACTTATTACTCATTACTATTTTCTATAGCATCCAATTATTTAGTAAATTAATGGCCTGGTCAAACTTTCAGACCAGACATTTTTTCTCCCTCTCTCATCCATTTTTTCTCATTATTTGTTATGAATCAACTTTCATTTAGTCATAACTAAATTGTGGTCACTATCCATTTATATGATTAATGATAAGTATATTTTATAATACATAATCTGATATAATAATTTTATAACTCACTTGTCAAATAAAGGATACGTGTTCCAGAAGATATCTTCAGGACTATAATTCAATACCTTCCTCAGTTGTGTAATATAAGGTGCTTGTCATGAATTGGTTGGGGAAACTCATTTATGTGGGGTCAAATAGTACATTTGACTATGCTGTGTGTTCACTTAGGAGTTTGTAGTTTGTTTTATTAAAACTAAACATACTATCTTTTTACTGAAAATTTTCATCCTAGATGTAATTATTATAATTGTCAATACATCTTTCATAATGTGTTCAGATTGCATCTTAATGTAACACTTCATTTCTTAAAACTATTTAAATGAATTACAGTCTTCATTGTTGACAGAAATAATCTATTTATGAATATAAAGATTGAGTGCAGGTTCTTTCTTTTCTGTTTAGCCTCTGGAACTACTTACTTCAGAGGATGGATGAGGATGATATGTATGAATGTAAATGAAGTGTGTAGTTTTGTACAATCTCAGGTTGACCATTCCTGAGTTGAGTGGTTGATTGAAACTCAACTACCAAAGAACACTGGTATCCACGATCTAGTATCCACATCTCAGGAGTGGTCGACCTGAGACTGTACAAGACTACATTGACATTCATACATATCATCCTCATTCATCCTCTGAAGTAATACCTTGCAATGGTTCCAGAGGCTAATCAAAGAAAGAGAGATTCATTGTAGCTAGAATAATATTTACTTATCTTACTTTAATTTACTTATTTAAAATGTTATGAAAGTTTATAGAATATTGTAATTTTGGAAAATTTTTTAATACAAAAAAAGTAAAAAAAATAAAAAGTAAACAATAAAACAAAAATTACAGAAAGAAAAATCTATAAAGAAGTAAAAAAAAAAAAAACTAACAAAAAGAATAATTCAAAGTGAACTATCACCAATCAGTAGATTTTTAAGTTGCAATTTATGATATTCATGCATTATGTTATAATGTTGTGCTATTATTTCATTATGTGACTAGTTTGGATATAACTGGCTACAAAAATTTATTTTCACACAAAATATTACTGTAGTGTGTTGGACTAGTGCAAAGGGTTAGCATTTTCTTATTAGTAGGAGGTAGGCAATTTAAAGACAAACTTGATCAGTGTCAAATTATTCAAACATCAAATTTCATGTAAATTGATTAAGTACTTCTGAGTTATGTTTTCTGAATATAAATCCTACAATTCTATCTTTGTTGTGATTTTTGGTGGTGAAGGTACATTTT
This sequence comes from Lycorma delicatula, assembly GCF_047948215.1. Classification (NCBI taxonomy): domain Eukaryota; kingdom Metazoa; phylum Arthropoda; class Insecta; order Hemiptera; family Fulgoridae; genus Lycorma; species Lycorma delicatula. Next base: position 30,721,072 of record NC_134456.1, read on the forward strand.
ATGATAATTTTTATTTAGGATGTAAGAAAAATAACAGGCATTAGAGTATCTCATAGGTTACAGCATAAAAAATATTTTTTCTTAAGGTAGATTTCATCTAAATGTTTAGAGGTCCTTGATATTTTTCCCAGCCACTAATTTGTTGGATTCCAATTATCATATTCTGGCCTTTCAGTACAGCAATGTACCAAGCTGCAGTTGCATGTTTTATTCAAAGAAGGTACATCTGTCTAAGGACCGAATCAACAAAGCAGAACTAGATATGCTAGAGACTTTTACATTACATTTACGTAATATTATGATATAAAAAATGACCAGAGAAAATTATTACAATACTAATAATATAAGTAAATTATAATAATCAAAATTAATAATAATCTAAGGATTGAAAGGGACCTTTCAATGAGTTCTGTTCAATTTCTGTATTTGGGGTTCATTTATTTATGTTTACATAGATAAATAAAATATTTAATATTTATTTACATATCTAGAATACTAGTTTATTATTTACCACAAATTATTATTTGCATAGAGACTGGCAAACATATATATATATATATATATATATATATATATATATATATATATATATATATATATTATGATACCTATATCATAATGGTTTTGATGTTTCCCCCAAGACATGACATTTTTATGAGGGGGTTAGAAAAGTGAAAACTTTCAGTTAAAAATTAAAAGGTGGTAGAGGATTGAAAGATTAAGGAGGACCAGACCTCTTGGACAACATTATATCTTTAATCTTTTTCAAAACGTAGGCTGCACTTCTTAAAGGGTATTCATTATTGAAGTATTTAAATTTTTGTTAGTAGATAGGAACTTAGGGAAAAAATGAGTGAATTCTTCTAAATGATTTTTATTTTTTTTAAGTAGAACAGTACATATTTTGAAAAAAGAGAAGTTCAAATATTGCAATACTTCAATTTTTACATTTTGGTGACTTGAAATTTGGTGGTCTGTAGTGAGCAAGAGGCCGTGAAAATCTTGGACACCATTATGTGCTACAATTTTTTTCCTTGTAGTAGAATATATTTTGAATAAAAATGGTTTCAAATTTCTCTAATTGTGGCGGCTAGAGGGGACATAAGCCTTTTCAGGAACAATAAGGCATGAATCTTCTTTTCTTATATAATTTGTAATTTTTTTTAAGTTTATATTTTGAAAAAAATCTGAATATTGCTGGAATACCTCAATTTTGTTATATTATGCCACTGTTGGAGGATGGACTCCTGCGAGGTATGACTAATGAGAAAACCACACTGATCACACAAGTTGAATTATAATCCATCTTTAATTTTTCCTATATATTTTTAATTACTATGAAATGGACCAAAAGATAGGCAACAATATTTTTTTGGGTCCAATCCAGGACGTATTTTTTAAATGACTTAAAAGTCTTAACAGTTTGAAACATAAAACTTTATTTATTCAGTTGTATTTTTCATTAGACATGACTTTTTTCTGAAATGGTTTGTTTGTTTTAATTACATAACAAAATTCACGACAAGAAAGTTCATAATTAATTTTAGCATTTAGCATATGCTTAACAGTAGATACTGAAAGTTTACCCTTTCTGCAAACCAAGTATTCCCCCTAATTGAAAAAACTCTATCAACTGGAGTAGATGTTCCAGGCAAAGACATCGCAAACTGAACCATTTTAGAAATATTGCAACATGAAATGTAAGTCTTTTGAAACACCTTAAAAATTGCTTTTCACTTTTCTTCAATAGTATTTTGTAGTTTTTCAGAACTAGAACCACATCCTACCCTTTGGTTTTGAATTACCTGGTTCAACAATGTACGTTCATCAAATAGGTCATCAATATTTATGGAATTTTTTATAATTTCATAAACAACTTGTACACTTTCTTCTAAATCAAACTAGGCAATTTCAGTTTGTAAATTTATCTACTGAAACTGACTAATTTTATTAAAACTAGTTCTCCACAACTCTAAGTATTGGATGCTAGAATTATAAAAATTATCTACGTTTGAGAAGAATTTTCTTTTAGAGTGCATAGCAATTCTTTGGCAGAAGATGGTATAAATTTGTGGATTTTTCTTTCCTAAAGTTGACAAATTAATTCAGAATATGTCTGAAATGTTTCTGTTTCTGTGAGAGAATTAGCTTCCAATTTCAGAAATACATTATTAAATAACTGTAGAGTACGATACAAAAATTCAACAACAGTTCACTTTATAGATTTTCAAAAAAGTCAAATAATAATTCTGGGCATTTGTCACAAAATAAGTATAATTTTAGGCCATCAAAAATGGAAAGAATTCTTTATATTGCAGGTAACAAACTAAGGAACCTTGTGCTGCTATGAGATAATACTTTTTTGTAATTTGTTTCTACAAATTCACGGAATTCTTTAAGTTTCATTACTCTTATTGTATATATGTGAAAATATTTATACATTTTTATAACAATAACTTCTATGTCCAGGTGTAGAGAATCACATGCTGTTTGTGTTTGTACTGAATTGTGTACAATGTGAGCTGAACAACCAATTCCTAAAATAGGTCTATCTAAATCACTTTGAACTTTTCTGAACACATTTTCACTCCCCTTTCTCTTCACACCATCAAAATTACTGTTAGTGTTATTAGCAGTGTAACAAACTAAGTTTTCTTCAAGATTGTATTTTTTCACACACTGTAAAAGAAAATTTAAAAGTTTAACTTGAATTCCCTCCTCCAGACTGAAATATCTTACAACAATCAAAACAAGTACTTACTTCACTTATGTTTAAGCTATCCATTGTTACTATTACGTAATTAATGTTTTCCAAAGAACGCAACTCATTATCAAATATAAATGGTGAAATAACATTAACAATAATTTCCTCAGTTTTGGTTCTAGCAGATAAAAATTTTGAATCATATAACTTTTTCTCCAGTTTAGATGTGCAGTCTCATATTTTGAAACTGATTTCGTGTCTAGCAGTGTGGTATGAAAATGTAGCTTCTTTAGCAGCACACTCCAGATCACTGTTATTGTTATTTCCATCTTTGGCTTTAAAAAATCTCTTGTTTGCTAAAGCAATAGCAGTAATCGCACTCCTATGTTTAGCTGTTTTCACGTGGTCATTAATATCACCCTTCACTTTATGTGCAACAGAAAATTCTCCAGTACATAGTGTGCAATAAACACATTCATTATTACTGTCATTACACAATTTCAAAAATTTGTATCCTGTTGCAGGTTAACAATAAACACACATTTTCTTTTGCCCATTGCTAAATGATGAGACAAAAAACAAATAGAGATAAAATGATCAAAAACTTGTAGACGAGTTACTTCACACGTGAAAACAACATAAACACATTGCCCCTGTTGTGTTACCAAATGACTCAGTAAAAAGTTGTGGTGAGACCAGTAGCCATGCTTCTGTCAAAACTGACGTTAGCGCGCTTGCTCCAAGGACAGCTAAGAGATGCACAGCTGTAAGAGAATATTTAAAAACGCGATGTCGAACGTATAGGTCTAAAATTAAAAAACTCCTTGCCAGTCACAAAATTCTCAAACCCCAGACATTTTTCCAACCTTGGACATTACTCCAGGGTTTTGGTAAGCCTACCAAAAGATGAATTTGGAGTGGGGTTTGAAATTGCATGTAGCCTGTTACTCTCACGAAAGAGAAAATTTAAAACAAATAGAAATCTTTCATATTAGTTTAAGATTTCTTGAGGTTATTATACAAATTAATTAACTCTATTCCTCTTTATATCCATGCAAATATGAATAAATAATATATTAATAGGTAAAGCTGAAATTTGATGCTATACCAATCATTTCTGTTGACAGTATTCCATGGAAGTTTGTTGTAATTGACAAATGCATTAGAAGGATAGCTTCATTTATAATACATATAAAATGCTATTACCAGGATTCCATGAGTTGTTCTAGTGAGATTAAAGCAACTTAAGAATTTTTTTCCATTTGGTACATTTGGACTTTTAAGGTATAACTTAACACATGTTAATGACACTTATTTACACAATGTTGTTTTTTTCATGTTGAATTAAGATATAACCTTGATTTTATTCATAAAACTTTTCAAGAGAGGATATCTCTTTTGAAAAAAACATGATGAAAATGGAATCTTTATTATTCGTACTGATAACCAAATCATCCCATAAATAGCTAGATGATTCTATGAAACTCATTAACTGTTCTTTTAAAAAATGTTTTCTTGGTTACAATCTGAATATTTTGTTTTTGATGTTTTGTAGTTTAGCATGAAGTAAGATATAATTTCATCATTGGAGAAAATTATTAAAATCATAATATTTATTGGCTTTTCCTGAAAAAATGCAATGTTAAATTTAAAAAAATGCAGTACTTGAGGAACACATATACATCAAACTCATTGTTACTTTTTAGAGGGAAAAAAGGAGTTTTATATATATATATATATATATGTGTGTGTGTATATAAATCATTGTTTACATTTATGTATGTGTTGTATTTGATGGTATAAAACAACAATTATTATTTAAATTAAAAACAGCTTCTAACAACTTACTAACTGTTAATTTGGCATCAGTTTCAGTTAAAAGAATTAAAAATTAAAACCTTAATTTTTTTTTGTAAAATAATTGTTCTGTTCGAGTTATACTTGTTTCCTTAAAAATACTTATTACGTATCTCCAGCATAATCATTTTTTTATCTTTCTTCTTTTAAATAAAATGTAGGTCATCTAGGACCTCTTTAAAGTTATTTATGATAAGTAATAAGTTTTTTATTTTTTCACATGCAATTTAAAGTGGTCTGCTTTGTAGCATTCTAGATTTTACACCAATGTATTTTATATCATTAATATGGCACAACATTTCCACAATTTTTAAGGTAGATTTATCATATTTATTAGCCAACTGCATCCTTCTGGCTTTATTAACTTTAAATAATAATGGTTGAACACTGTTAACATGTGCTAATACAAAACTTGCAGTATATAAGATGCCTTAGAATATTATCTAAAATTAGCTGGACTTTGAATGTCAAATTGTTGTAGTTGTTTAATATGTGGGATAAAATATAAATGAAACCGGGCTTGAGAGTTTGTATGATTATTCGTGCCTGAACATTCAATTTCCTAATCAGTGGAAACATTATTGAGATTTTCCCTTTCAAAACCCTTTCCTGGTGGGGTAATGAAAAAATTGGTTTAAATTAAATATCTCTGACATCATATCATCCAAGAGCAAAGTTAACCTTCAGGGAAATGTGAAATTGTACTTTAAAATAAGGAATATACATTCATATGACATGAGTAGTTCAAAAACTAACATGTGATATGATGTTTTGATCAATTTCTGAGTAGAGGTGCTTCATGTAATCTATAACGATAAATTAACAGTTATAATGTTGTATTTTAATGGAAACACTTATTATCCCAGTTAATCTACAATTTGGAGTGAATTATTAACCATTTACAAACTGATAAGTGTCTAAAATCATCTCTTCTTTTCTACTACGCCACTGCAGTAATCTAAACTGTAATATCATGGCATATGAAGATATTTTTTCAGTGGTGTTGTATTAATTACGATATTAAATGTATGTTGGCAAGAATATTCATACTATTTTTGAAAATCTATAATTGTTTTATAAATCTTTGCAGACACCTCATCTCTCATCTGTAATTTTTTATTCCTAAGTTCATTTTATGTGAAAAAGCTTGTCGTTTGAATTTTTTGAACCTGCATCATAAGTTGAAAATTCTGAACACTCAGAGGTTTCTTGTTTTACTTGAATCATCCACTCTTTGTACAATTTAAGAAATTTTATTGAACTACAGACAAGCTAACCAAAATATGTTTATTATGGAAGCCTTCAGTCTACATCGCTAATGATCTTTTCATTTCTTCCACAACTGTACCTAACCTTTTAGGTACATTAATTTTCAAGGTGCTCATATAATAAGTTGTTGTACGTTATTGTTCTGTTTTTTATTTATCAGTGTATACTTGAATGAGTCAAAGGAATTCCTAGCAATAAATACTATCTTAGTAAAAATTACAAAAAAAAGATTGAGATCTAATTGTAAGCTATAACCTACTGGGAGCTTTGAGCTCTTGATTCAGTCACACATTAGTAATGGCATTTAATTTTTCAGAAAGGGAAGATTTCATAATAAGAATTTTAATTCATCTTGGAAGTGTATTTGAATTCTGAACTGTAAATCTAATGTTATTATCATTGTTTTGAGTTTAATTTAGTTTATTTCTATAAGAGCTTTAGTTAGAATCATTGAATTAAATAAAGGGAAAAATATTATATTTAAATAAAATGATAGATATTTTTAATTAAGTTGTGTGTGTAAACTGTGCATCAGAAACAAACCACATCTGCAGAATTTTCCTGGAATGCACTTTAGTCATGTGACAGGAAAGTCCTACAACGTGCTGTCAGCTTTATATATATAAATTATTTCACATTATTGTTTTACTTACTGTTGTTTATATTTGACAAATATAAGTTTTATAAACATTAGAAATTTTAATATGTATAAAAATGTAATTTTAATCTTATGAAATAAAAATTTTTAAATGTATTTGCTAATTGATTATTAAAAAAAATACCTTCTAAGGCATTTTTATTAACAATGAATATAAAACAGACTGTTTTATATTAATTCACCAAAACCGATTTATACGAGAAAATAATTTTACTTCATTATAAATTAGTTAATTTTAAATCTAGAGCATTGATTCCCAAAGTGGTCCAGGTGGACCCCCAGGGGTCCACGGGAGACTCGACGGGAGACTCCACGTTTTTGTCTACGTTGGCGTGACAAAAAAGTGGGGGTTCACAATTCGTAAGCGAAATTGGAGGAAATATGGTAGAAATGTAGCTGCAGGGGGTCCACCGGAACCAGCAAAATTTTGAAAGTGGTCTATGAGAAAAATAAGTTTGGGAACCTCTGACTAGAGTAAGGAAAGAAAAGGAAATTTTAGAAAAAAAATTTCCGTACCCTCTAAAACTTTTGTTCCAAGGATTTTTTTCTTAAATACTTAGTTATAAAGTTAAACATGAAATAAATGAAATACTTATGTTCGAAATACTCTTACCTCTTAGAGGTTGGAGGAGAGTAAAAAGCTTAAAAATGTGATAATGTAATCATATTTTATTATACAGAATAAAATAAAAAAAACAAGCTTCAGGGAATTTTTTAAGCCTTAAATAAAGTTTTAAATTTTTTTGATAAAATCAATACTTTTTCGCTAAAAAACTTCATCTTATAATTTTCACCAATATCTTCCCTTCTTTCACCAATATCACACCTCTATAAATCTATTCGATAGAACCTTTCAGAATCACAATAAATAAACTAAACATGTCAAATAACGATTCTTAATTATTTCCTTATTAATTGTCTATTTTTATTGTACAACACTGTTTATTGATTTTAATTTCTGGTTACTAATCTATCTGTTATTTTATGGCTATTTCTGAATCGTAAAGAATAATATGCATTCAGGCACGTGAACGTGCGCGCGCATGTGTTGGAAATTATATAGTGAGTACTTGTTTGACAATATATATATATATATATAAGCTTATGCCTTACCTTATTAATGAGTGAGAATCAAGGCAACAGTACAGTCGGTAGCTCATTTAATCGTGTTTCACGGCTCAGCGATTGCTTACTGCCGCTATTACGTACCCTCTGTGGTGAATGTTCACGCTGATTAAACCATTTTAATTAGCTTCAAGCTGTTGCCGGCCATGTTTCTACTGCACGAACGAACGAGCTAACAAAAAGTTGCAACTTCATGGCAGGTAAATTCAATTGGAGACGAGATGAATAAATCTCTGCTAGGTCACTATTATATTTTGAAACAATAAAACAAAGTAAGTAATTTAAGATAAAATAATTATGAAAACTGATATATGTATTAAAAAAAAAAATACATTTATTGTCGTTTAAAAGCCACATTCTATATCTACCCTAAATTAACTGGAAAGGGGGGAAATGTATATATTAATGAATGATTAAACAAAAATAATTAATAATATTTTTAATTAAAATTAAACCGAAAAAAATGCTGACTATAAAAAAAAAATTTAGTTGAATTCATACAGCTATGATACATAAATTATTGTTAAGTTACAATGCAGTTCCATTTTTTCGAAATTACAATCTTCGGGACAATGTCTAAGTTATATTTGTTAATGACAAAAAAAATTCAGTATTAAATGAAAATTTATTGTTACGACAATAAACAGAATTAACGGAAATTAGTTATTCGAAACTTTAACGGAAATTAGTTCAATTTACGGAAATTAATAGAATTGACTTTAACGGAAATTTTTTAGTTGAAAATTAATTTTCAAGATAATAAATTTGATTTTAGAAGAGATTGAGGGACACTGTAAGCTATTATTGTGTTTGAATAATAAATTACAAATTATTTCTTTAGATTTTTAGCTCTTTAGCTTTGGTTGATGCTAAAATATCTTTGACACTATTAAATGGAATACAATATTAAAACTGCTCTAAAATACCAAAACTGATTATAGAAATCGAAGAATAATTCTGTAGCTATACACAGCCATGAAAGTCTCACAGATCTGGAATGGTTACCAGAGAAGGCATTAAAAGGCGTTTGACAAGACTTTAGTTTACTTTCTCTATTTTTTAACGTATAAAAAGAATATGCTATGTAGGATCTCTTGAAAACCAGAAAGAAAGAATTAAAAGTAAATTATGAATGTAAAAAAAACATTAGTCTTGGTAGTGATTTGGTGAAAAACAAAGAGAATACTTACAAGATGCACCAACAAAATGAACAAATTTTAGATAGTAAACGTACGAAAAGATCAAAATAAGAATAAAAAAAAAACATTATGAGGCGTACCAAAGATAGAAAACAGAAGATAAATTTTAAAAACTTAGCATAAATCAAAAATGTGTAGCAGATATATAGGCTTAAACAACATAATAAGGGAAGCATTTTACTAAAAGAGAAAATTTTTGATAATCAGGAGTGCTGATCTAAAACAAAGGAAGCATGTAAAAATGTTTTTTTTTTTTTTAAATTCACATACATAGCCTATCTATACTTTTGGATAAGAGATGTGGGCTTTCCAAAATGTGGCACGAAGAAGCTTGAAGTTTTTTAAAAATATAATGCTGCAGAAGAATATCGAAGATCCTTCAAATGGATTTAATGAAGAATGAAAAGTAATACGAGAGTGAAGAGTGAAGGTTGATTCAAACGGTAACAAAAAGGAGAAACAGATTTATTGACAGAAAATGTTAGAAGAGAACTGAACGAAAAGAAGGCAGAGAAGGAAGTTTATGAATTCTATCAATTAAGGATGAAAATATTAAAAAATAAGGAACTTCACCTTTTTTCTGAAAATAACTAACTGTAAGGCTCACGAACTTTTGGATAGAGAAGAGAAGCTCGTGTTGTCAAAACCAGTTTATAATCCAGTAATATCAACATCTAAGCGGTTCCATTAAAAAAAAATATATTATTAATTTTCGTCAATAATTATTATTTATCAAGAACGAAAAAGTAAATTTAAAATAAACTTATTACTACTATTTTATTACAAGTAATAATTGAATTTCCTCAGATAGTTATACGCGTTTAATTAACTACAAAAAAAAATTGTTGTATACCAAATTTATTAAATAATTATAAACATTAATAAAGCAAAATGTGAAAAAAATTCATCAAACTAGTACGCGACTTCCTATCAGGCAAACTTCTGTTGGTTAACAAAAAAAAAACCCAATATATTTTATATATATATATATATATATATATATATATATATATATATATATATATATATATGAAACTATTAATGTATAAATCCACTGTAATTTCATAAATAATGAGAGTATTTTGAATACTTGCAAACAACACTTGAAATTTATATATTTTCCCTTCTTACCGAGGGTTCCTTCTAATTAAAGAAGTAATTTCAGGATTAAATTAATACTATGTAACTTATTTAGAAAAACTAAAGAAAGTATTTCTATCTGTTGAAATACTTAAAAATATTTATTGAAAACCAGGATTGCTCCGTAAATTTTCCGGTACTGGAACATTTGATTTTGTATTATAGCAGACCACAAGAATATAGTCCAGAGCCAAAAACGGGTTCGTAACAATATTATGAAAAATGCGCATTCATTTATATGTTTTCATTGATAAGAAGAAAAATTTTTTTTTTCCATATAAAATGTTTTATTTTTTTTTGTGATTTAAAATTTTTAGTGACTTATTTTGTCGCTGTTTGGCTACAAATATCCAGAAGCAAGAAAGATCTTCGAAGGATGTGATTTTTATAATTTGCACCAGTGTCCTTATAATTTTCTTTAAGTATTCTAAATGGTGTACACACCATTTAAGAAAGTGATAATAACATTCATTAAGAAATATGATAACTATGAGAACTTATGTTAAATTAAAACGTAGCCCTTACTTATTTAAAATAGATTTTATGTGAAAGGACAGTCTTTTATTTCTCATAAAAAGCCGTAACGGAATGGGCGTTCCGGCGTTTTCCGGCACCAGTGCACCCCCTTTGAAAAATGAGTGCGTACTATTAAGATATTTTTTATAGTATATTAATAAATTTGCAAATACTAATTTACATTTTTATGATCTATTTATATATCTTTGAAATTAATTTTATATTTATTTTTCACTTTTTCTTAATTTTAATCAAGGAAATTGTTATAAACAAATAAATTAAATAAATCTACTTCTAACCAGGGTATTAACATTGTTATTCGAAGCTTACTGTGTGAATTTTTCCAAAAAAGGGTTAATGTTCAAAACAAAAGACGGAAAAAATTGAACAATCGTTAGGTTTTTTCTTTAAATGTAAATCCTGAAATTCTGTTAAATTATCACTTAGATAAAATCCAAGACCCAGTTAAACTTTAAAGATAAAATCTGTAGCCTAGAAAATTTTAAGAATAATAAAAAATTGATAGCAGATTTTGAGCTAAACCAGAAAAAATATATGTAATCGATTACATCACATAATATATTTTAAGCCTAATGATTAAAAATAGCATAAGTTTATAAAACTAATAAATAATTATGTATGTTAAAAAAATGTCTGACTAATATTATCTTTTCCGTTCTATCAAATAATTAATGGTTGAAATATTACATAAAAAAACAAGGGTTTTCTTTGAAATAAATATAGAGGGGGCAAAAGAATTGTAAATGTATATTATATGTACGAAAGAGAGAAGAAAGTAACCAAGGGAGAGTGTTAAGGGAAATGGTCCCGATTCAGTCTAATGAGGAGGTGTTGCAGTAACTATGGCAACATGTCACTTTACTGCCTGGTTAATCAACTACCTTAATATCTATCTTCCATATAATATAGAAGGCACTGGAATTCACTTGTTCACTGCCTCAATACTGTTACTGTTTTGATTATAATTTACATCAGAAATGTAATTACCAGTTATTAAGTTATAAATTAATAATATTATTATTATTATTATTATTATTATTAATAATAATAATAATAATAATAATAATAATAATAATAATAATAATAATAATAATAATAATAATAAAAAAAATAATAATAATTATTATTATAATTATAATTATTAAATATTTATTATTATAATAATTATAATTATAAAATAAAGCACATATTTTTCAACTTCCAAAGAAAGATAAAAATCTAACAGATCCCAATAGTTACCGTCTTATTTCTTTGACGTGCGGTATGGGAAAAATACTTGAAAAAATGATAAATAATCGACTCGTTTGGATTTTAAAAAACGAAAATCTCTTATCTTCATATCAAGCAGGTTTCAGACAATACCAACTACTGATCAAATGATTAATTTAGAGAACTTAATATATAACAGCTTCCTCACAAGAAAACATTGTGTCGGAGTCTTCTTTGACCTGCAGAAGGCATTCAATATCATGGAATAATGCTTCAATTGCATGAACGGGGCATTCGCAGAAATCTGCCAGTATCACTCAGCAACTATATTAATGAACGTTCTTTTCAAGTACGTGTCAACAACGAATATTCAACAGAAAAAACATTGGAAAACGGCATATCACAAGGCTCGCCGTTGAGCGGTACCTTGTTCACGATCGCCATTGATAAACTGATATTAGTCATTCCAGCAGAAATCAGTAAAACTGTCTATGTCGATGATCTGGCAATTGTACATATCAGCAACACGACAGCTATGGTGAAGTACAAATTGCAACGTGCGATAAACGCTTTCAACGAAGTGAGGAATAATGATTTCAAATTTTCACCGGAGAAAACGCGCTGTGTACACTTCTGTAGGAAGAGAATTCCTCACCGAAGTCCAGTTTTAACCATCGACGATCATCCAATAGATTACAAAGACAATGTGCGATTTTTAGGTCTATTACTAGATAAATTCCTTACATGGGAATTACATATACAGCACTTGAGTGATAGATGCAAAAAACCCTAAACATTATTAAATATTTATCGAAAATTAATTGGGGCTCAGATAAAGAAATACTACTGAGACTGTATAAAGCATTGGTTTAATCGAAGCTCATTTACGGATGTATTATATATTCATCCGCTGGAAAGTCGCATTTACGGAAGTTAGACGTAATACCTAACAGCGGAATAAGATATGCCACAGGCGCTTTTCGTACAAGTCCGGCGACTAGTCTAATGTCAGAAGCCGGAATGATGCCACTACATTATAGAAGAGAGATATTATTGCTAAGATATGCAGAAAATATATGGATATGGGCCTTTCCTTCCCATATAAATAATAAAATATTCAACGATCATCATTTGGCTGCATTAGACGAACGTCGAGCTACCTTTTCCAGGCCAGCCGGAATACGGTATCCGAATTGATAAGAAAATAAGAAATTGCTCTTCCGGAAACATTAGCAATTTCTACAATAGAAATATCGCTATGACTCTTACTAGCTCTTGGAAATACAAGATTAGATCTCTTCTGTGGAAAATAAAGAAAAAAACCAGCAGTAATCATCCAACAGGAATTTTTATCAACCGTCAGTAGTTAAGAAGAGAATACATTAAAATTTATACTGACGGTTCTAAAACCGAATGCGGTGTTGGATGCTCCATATATGTAAATGGAGAAGCCCATTTTTGGAAGCTGTTAGATATGGAAAGTCCACCCTTGAGGGTTGACGAAGGGCGCGGGGCAATGGGTATGAGCAAAGCATGCTTGGAGCCAGGTAGGTCAGGACCGGGAAGGGCATCCTCCCCGCCGAGGGGTTCTTTGGACGTCCTGAACAGGTGGTTGAATTGCTCCTATGACGCGGGGGGGGGGGACCTCCGCGTCATAGGAGCAATAAAGTCCTACGTGACAATTTATAGGGGGGGCAGTTAACTGCCACGGCATCCTCGGGCGGCTGATGTGCTGCTTAACGGCGGTTTCAGTTGTTCCCGGGGTTGCTTAAGAAAGAAGGGAAGGAAAAGAATTCTGTGGATTTGGACTCTCTGGATATGGATATGAATATTATGTTGGTATTGTAAAGACATTCTTTTTTATTTTTGTTTCGTGTTTTATTTATTGTTTCTTTTTAATATCAGGGCCCTTTACACCCTATAAGTGTTCTCAATGTTTATACTTAAATTCTGTGTTGATAATTTTAGTGTTTTTAAATAAAATGTAAGAGCCCTTTACACTCTTACGTATGACGAACCTGATGGTGACTCAAATCTTTTTTAAAGAATGTGACGAGGGCTAATGACCGTAGAAGTAGATGTCTATAAATCCCCCCCCCCCAAAAAAAAAAAATAATTATAACAATAATATTATTATTATTGTAATAACAGAATGTAGATATTTCTTTATTACTGTTTATAACTTTTAATAATTAATGTATTATAAGAATAGTAATTATTAATATCATTATAATTAAGTTATTTCAATAAAAAATGCAGGTCTTTCATTATTAATGTATTTTTTTAATTTAATATATGAAAAATATTAATTTTCGTTTTGTTTAACAAATTATTTCATGAATAAGTCTTGTGTTTAATTTGTGTGTGTGTGTGTGCGCGCGCGTGTTTGTTTGTGTGTACGATACTGTAAACAATAAGTAATTGATGTTTATTGTATTTATAAAGGATTTGTTTTACAGATTTTCAATTATTGTTGTTTGTTTAATAATTTAATTTAAATACTAAACCTGTTTAAACGGAACAAGTAACAGCAGTGATTATCGGAATAAATATGATATTATTGTTCGAACGGTCCAAACAGAACGTTCATTTTTCGAAGAAATTAAGAAACAGGGTACTTGAATAGAACATATAATCGAGTACGTCGAATCGGAAGAAAGGGACAAGTGTGTTGACGCGGAGGGAGGCTGATTTTTGCGTGTATTTGGTAATGAGTATCATGCATGAGGAGCAAAACTCATTAGGGGAAGGTGTCGGGCCCATTGTGAAAGACTCATCTCGAGCTGATTAGCTTGCGAACATGTCAAACGCATCAGCACCCACAATGCAATCAACATCCACCGACGAAGCATTCATAACTCCCCCGCTCTTTGTTAATCTGCCAAAGACCGGCATCACACAGACTAATAAAAGAATTTCTAAAACCCCTATTACACGTCCACTTATCTGGGCCGCTAAACAAATCCGTTATCGCGATCCCAATGTTGACACCACACTTCACCAGACAGCTCCACCTCCGATTTCTACTATTACTAACGCTACTATTTCTTAACTTCTTAAAATCCTCCCCTTTATCGTCGTTTACTTTTCCTTTATTCCCTTCTTCGCTCATATCTATCAATTTTTATTTCCTGCTACCGACTGTCTACTACTTTTCTTGTGATGACATATCGTTTTAAAAAAAATATCTTTGCTCGAATATTTATAATAGTTAAATCGATTCAATAATTTTTACGTTTACCTTTTAATCTGTAAGATTTATGAATTAAAAAAATTAAGAAAATAACTCCTATTACTAATTTTTTAACGCTAAAGAATTTACATTAGGATAATATTTAATAATTTAGTAATTCTCAAAGAACTTTTTTCTCGATCACACTGTAATAAAATTTAGAAAAGTTGCGACTTTTCTGAATTACACGTGCAAGTCTGACACCTACCGTGTAATTCAGGAGTTTCCAACCTTTTTGTACTCTAGAGCACATTTACAACAGCGGCAGGGCGGTGGGCGCCACCTATTTTTCAAACAAATTTATAGTTGGATACAGTTGGATATAGTTGGATTTACAGTTAATAATACATGTAATACACAAAAAAATATTTATTTCTATCTGTAATTTTAACTGTTGAAGTACATAAAAATTATCGCTTAAATTCTTGCATAGTTCTATACGCATACAACTTAATGACGCTTATTAAGTGTACACACACACACACACACACACACACACACACACACACACACACACACACACATATATATATATATATATAATTCACCTTTGCAGTTATTTTACAATTTACAATTGTGTAAATAAACAAAAAATTAAATTCCTGCAAATATTGACAAAATATGGTATATCTTTACCTTTATCAAAATAACGGATTCTTACAAATTGTATTGCACAACCAAAATAGAATTTTGTTCAACTGATTTCATCGGAAAACTGAATGTGAACTGATTTTCATTTTTATTAAAAACACCAGTCAATAATCAATTTTTGTAAGTTTTTTGTCCTACGGAAAATAAAGATTAAGCTAACTCTCAATACTATGAAGAAAATAACATTTGAAATCAAATTATAAGACTAATTTTTTTATTTTTTAATCTTTATTTTGAACTTATTTAAAAAAAAAAGTAATTTAAATATATCACAAATAAATAATTATCTATGGAGATCAGGTAACTAGAATTAATGGAAGTCTAACATAATACCTTACTCATCATTCAAGATTATCAAAAATTATACATAAGAATATTTCTTTTTATATTTTTGTAGACAGCAAAGAAGAAAGGATGTGTTTGTGGAATATTAATGTTGGTTGTGATAATGGGTAAAAAAAGGATAGTGCAAGGAGCAGTTGTCGGAATATCACGCTTCAAATCACAAAGACCTGTAATAAATCCACCGCCAGATATCATCCATCTTACCGACATTGAAAACTCATTTCATTTTTTCTTCGCGACAATATTTTCATACAACACTGAAATAGATGTACAGCTGTCATGGAATAACATAAGTTGGTGGTAATCAAAAGCGGTTTTCAACACGCTCGTAGCGGTAAAAATTTTGCCAACATCATAGCTGAGTAATAATGTCTAAAGATTTCAGAATTATTACTACAGTTTTGACAATAACAACAATGTTTCTTGTTCAAATAACGAAAACACCCTCTTGAACCAAATTTAATATAACATTCTTGTTAAATCTAAAGAACGCATAAATAATTTATAATGTATATATATATATATATATATATATATATATAAAGAAATGAAATAATTTGATAAAATGCAATAAATCCAAAAATATTGTTACGGTTAATTATTATTGTTATTTATTAGGTAGAACATAAATATTAATTAAATAATATAAAAAAATTTACTTAAATATAAAAAAAACTGTTTCACTATAAACCTATTATTAGCTCACTATTTAGAATCTCTTATTCATGAGGAATTTACCACAAAAGTTTGTTGCTCTACAATTCTCGCGTTTTGTGGATCACTATCCTAATGAGAAAAATTAAACTAATTATTATTATTATTATTCTTTTTTTTGTATCTATACGTGAAGTATATGGTTAATTAATCGAACAGTATTGAACGGAAGAATTAATTATTAGAAGAGAAAAAATCATTCTTTGAAAAAAAAAAGATTGTTCTATTTTCCATGAAAATAGAATTTCACAAAGTTTAATAAACAGATAAATTAATAAATATCAGGTTGTTTTAATTGAGCCTTTGAAGGCCAAAATGAGAATATATTAATTATTATTGAAAAATAATATTATGAGACCACACATGTACCATTTTTTTCGATAACATTGAGCGATTTTTCCTGTAACACTATAAGCACGACCCTATAGAACTTCTATAGTTTCTGGTCAAAAAATTGTGACACGTGGTTTTCACAGGGCTCTTTTGAAACAAATTTAACACCATTCAGGGAGTTCTGCAGAGACCAAAGCATATGATAATTTGACGGTACATGCATATGGTGGATGCATTAAAACCTCCCAGTCAAGTTTTCTCAATTAATAACGGGTAGTTAAAGATGTATGCGGTCTGACGTTGTCAGCGTGTTTATACGACACCCTTTCTGCTGACCAGTTCAGGTCATTTTTTTTTTTATTTCCCCTAGGTGAAATCGCGCTACTGATCCAACCGATTTTCTTCAAATTTGGCTAAAATATTTCTGGCACTGGTCATATTAAGTTTTTCAAAATTCATTAGATGGATAGAGGATATCGTGTAAAAAACAATTTCGATCTTCTTCAAAGGCATTTTAAAGAAAACTTTATTAAATTTGTTATTTACAATAGATATTTTAATAACCCAAACCATTAAAAAAATAAATAAGTAAATCGACCCCTACTTTCTAAAATTGAAATACATGTTTTTTTGTTTTTTTTTAGTTTTTTCTCCCTTAGGTTTAAATATTTTTCAACATTTTTTACGAAAATTTACTTTTCGTAATATAAAGTATATATGATATAGAAATATCAAAAAATGTTTACAATTTTTTAAATTATAGATCCCGGAACTAAATGCAGAAAAATATTTTGCAATGTAAAAGCTATACAAGGCATTAAATGATTTTTTCTTTTCTTTTTCTGTATAGCCTCCGGAACCACCGTCAGGATTACTTCAGAGGATGAATGCGGATGATATATATGAGTGTAAATAAAGTGCAGTCTTGTACAATCTCAGATCGACCATTTCTGAGAAGTGTGGTTAATTGAAACCCAGCCACCAAAGAATACCGGAATCCACAATCTAATATTCAAATTCGTATAAAAGTAACTGCCCAAACTAGGGTATAAGGAATTTTATAACTTGAGCAGCACGGCATAGCCTGGAAAATCATGCAATACTTTGCTAATGTTTCTTTTTTAAAATCACCGTCATAAAAATATTTATTCGCATAAGTATAAAGACATTGCAAATAGAATTGCTACACGATTATAAATAAACGCTAACATTACTCACGTTACAAAATTTAATACAGTATTTTTGGCAATTACCAGTAGAAGAAGCAAACATGAGTGCTGATAGCCGTTCGTGTATCGAGGAAATATTAAACGATCAGTAATTTTCATGATACGTTTAAAATTTACTTGTCTTTAAAAGTAAATAAGAAATTGTGACAATATATTGTTATTATATATATTTTTAAAAGGTTAGATAATCGATTAATAATTAATTATTAAGGGGATATTACTTATTATTACGAGGATATAAATATTACACGCTTATAGTAAATTATTTATACATTGAATTATTGTTTGAGATCCGTTTTAAAAATAAAACAGGATTGAAATTTATACACAAGAGTTGTAGTTAAAGTCGCCTTAACGCTTTGTGTGCACAGTTCATCCGCTTAGTGTGACGTCACAGTGGTGTGGAAAGGGGGTAAATGACTCGAATCTCGATTATCCAGCACAATGGACTACCTCTTGAGAAGCCTTATTCTCACCTCCCTATTTAATTCAGAAAGAAAATGACATTTTCGATACTTTATAAAATAAACTTCATCTTTTCCTCCCCGGGTTTCGCGGCTCAAAGGATGTTTGACTTGTGCGGTTTCTTTAATTATAGAAAGCAAACCGGTCTCATTGTTAAGCTTGAAATAATCTTTACCTGTTTTCACTTATCCGGTTCAACGTGATTGGTTTTTCAAGGGTTTCTCAGATCTACATTTCCCGTTTTTGCATCATAATTACTCTTGTGCCGCTGGGAGAAGACTTAAAATATTTCTGTTTATCTAATTATTTGCAATTTTATTCTACAGAGCAAACACGGGGTATCAAACGAAACTGTTCGCAATGGATTATTCCTTTGGAACATACTATTGGCAGTAAACTAAAGAAAGAAAGTAACTCTCTTTTATGTGTATTTACAAACACAAATTGAGTGAGGATATTTCTTTCTTTTGTACTTTATGGATAAAAGACGACTTTTATCGTAATTATAACGTAAAACTTTCCCGTACCCGTATTACATTCCGATTACATTGAAGGAAGTTACTAATTAAAAATGAATAATCATCTACTACCAAAATTAAAAATGTAATAGAAAAATAACTTTTATGTGAAATATCTGACAATTATATCTGATAAGAACAGACGTTCTCATGATAAAAATTATCTAACCTTACAGCAAAAACTGATACTCTTTCTTTTACTTACATTTCTTTGTATTTCTATAATTTTATTTTCTTAATTATCATATTTATGCGTTTCTGAACTTTATCTTTCAACTATCTACCCCTTTCTTAACGTTTTGTTTCAAACGGGTGGTGTATTTGCTAAGTTCATCGTCAGACTATGATAAATAATTAGAATATTCATCTTGACATGTATAACATTTTTATCTATTAGTTCCGTTTCGCCATTGCTTATTTTATTAACAACAATATTATTAATTTTTCCTACGCAGTTTAAGTTAAGTGAAATTTTTTCACTTTTGAGATTTGGGTAAAGAGAATAAATGTTTATTTTTTCTTCAATACATAATCTTAACTCAATAATATTAATAGCAACTCAAAACATAATACATTAAATCTAAGTAAAAATATCATTCATATGAAAAATCAAAAAATTAAGTTACGCAAAAAAAGGAAAAGTAAAAAAATAAATTAGCATATGAAAAATTATATATATATGTCAAACAAGTCATATTAAATGAATCTTTCAATCGTTCAATGTAATTGAAAAAGAAAATAAACGAAAAAAGTAATTTATAAATAATAAGTAGATTTACTGCAATTTAAATGTAAATGAACTGGTAAACGTTTAGTCTGGAACAGACTCAGGACTTTTCAAACTTATATTGAGACGTGTAGTTAATTGAAACCCAACAACCAAAGAATACCGGTATCCACAGTCTAGTGTTCAAATCCATATAAAAGCAATTGCGTTTATAAGAACTTGAACCTTAGAACAATCGACTTTGAAAATCGGTTGATTTTGCGATGATGAGTTTAACCACTAGACCAACGCGGTAGATTAAAACTGTTCCATTTAAGCTAAATAATTAAAGCATCATAAATATAAACAGTAGAAAGAAAATTTATATCTTCCACACAAGCAACTAAATAAAAAAAATAAAATCAATTACTCACTGTAAATTATATGTAAACCAAACACAATATAAACAATTCTTGTGCAGTCGAATTTTCGTTATTTTGTTTCCTTGTTGAACTCACCTCAATTTTAATTTTTTTAAAGCATCTACCAATGTTTTAGTTATAAAAACATTTGAAAATGCAATGACATTTCAATAGACTACATTTAGGCATAAAAGAAAACAATTTATGTTTTAGATTAATTAAACAAAATTTACAATTATTGCTTCCTTAGCCACCATTGATCTTTGTATTATATAATAGTATATCTATTTTACTCGATCGATAATAATAAAAATAGTTCAGTTGTTTTCTAAGCGTAAATTGAAACCAAAAATATCCATCACTTACACGTTAGATAAATAAAAATGTATTTATAACTCAGACTAATTAAAAATTTTAAGTTGTGAACTTATTCTAATTATTAAAATAGCGACTTAATAGAATAATAAATTATCAAAATCCACATTCACGATTATAAAATTTATAATCTTTTTGATTTGGGAAATCTTAAACTGGGAATGTTTAAAAATATTTCTTCGAACAGTTGGTAACTTTTAAACAAACATTTTATAATCTCCATATTGATCTCGAATGAAGACAAGTATAACAATACAGTCACAAATGTACAAATAATATAAAAGATTGTCTAAAAATAGCTAGAAAAATTAACAACTTTCATTTCAACCAAGATAAATGAAACATATTTCAATTATTAAAGAATATTATTATTCGTTTACGAGATCAACTTCTAGTAAATGTTCTTAAAAGCCTCTCCTAGTTCTATAATTATGAAAATAAATAAAATTAGATGTAAGAACGAGATAATTCAGAGAGACAATGGAGTGCAGCATGACAAAAGTAAATTATTGGTATTTTTTTTAGCTTTCAATCTGTTTTCTTCAAAACATATGATCTTCAGACGTACGTACAAGTATGTAATCTCAATAAGCTGCAACAAATGTTGAGGAATAAAATTATTCTATTGTTACTTAAAGGCCTATATGTTTTCTTCTTGACTGATTCTTTTAACCACTGTGCTGGTATTGTTATTACTAGAAGATGGCCCAATTCCCGATTGAAATTTTGCTTAACTCAAGATAGAATGGTTTTAGAACTGATGGAAGTAGAACAAAACTCAATGTAAAAACTTTATTTTATATGGTTTCTAAATGTTCTATGATGAATAAAATGAACTTATCAATTAATAAATTAATTAAGGATAAAGTTAATTAAATAAGATAAAATCCGTTAAAACCTATGTTCACTATCTCTGAATATAGGAAAAATCCACCGATATTTAAGTAAAGTTACGTAAAAATACTCTTTTGTTCTTTTCATACCACATTTTTCTTTGTTTAAATTTAGTTCATTCGTCAGTCATTTTTTTATTATTATTATTTTTCTTTGTATCAACATATAAGTGATGAGTACGTAAATAGAAACCTATATTTCTGATTATAGAAAACACAAAAAACCTTCTAAAATGTACAAAAGAAGTTTAAAAAAAAAAAAAAATAGTAAAATGAGGATTTAAAATTTATGTGAATCTAAGGGATCAAATAATATTTGTCTTTTTAGTTGATGGTAGATTTCCCAGAGGAAAAAGCGTCAGGTTATCAGGATTCTACCATGCGATGCAGATTGTCCTATTGTAGTACATACCGTAACTTCACTTTTTTTCCCTCGTAAAATCATTGCGGATTATCTCACCCCACCCTTTTCTAACACAAAACAACACCAGTACGCAACTCTTCATATATCCTAACAAAAGATTTCTCTTTTATATTGAGGTGTGATAATTTTAGTAAAACCGTATTGTTTCTTTTTTTTTAGATAACATAGAATTAATGTGACATTAATTCTGTGGTTTATAAAACGTAGAATTTTTTGAATTCTGTAAAATATGCTATTTGTATAAGTATATATATATAAATATATATATAAAGAAAAAAAATCAATTTATTTTCCATATATGTAGATATATAAGTTAATTAAAAATAAGTTAATGATTATTTTAACAATAATTAATCAACAGTCTTTGAAATCTCAGAAAGAATAACAATTCATAAATATTATAAAATTTCACTGAGCTTCAAGAAATAAAAAATAAAAAAAATTGTACAATTAATAATCAGTAAAACGTATTTAGCAAATCAAAGTAAATCTAAAAATAAAAAAAAAGAATGAAAAATATCGTTAATATTAAAACCATTAGTTATAGAAAACTGCTGGATTATATTCAAAGCTACGGTCATAAATAAATGCATGCTTTAAAAATTAAGCTGCCTTAAAAATATTCATTATCAAAGAATAAAATAAAAAATGTATAACAATTATATAAAAATATAAAAAATAACAAAATATAAACAAGATCAGACACTATACAACGGTAATCCGACCAGAGGTTTTTTTATACGGCAGAATGTGTAGCTCTGAACTAGATAATAGATAAACCGGAATTTGCTGAAAGATGGATACTAAGGAAAATCTAGGACCCAGAAAACTAACGTCGGTTGGAAATTAAGGAAGAATGAGGAAGTTTACCGGGAGTTAGACAGAATCATGGAAGCAATATGTAAGCGAAGACTGGAATTCTACGCACATCTGATAAGAATAGATTCAAACAGGCTTACGAAGATAATTTTTGACAGGTGTAATGGTGATGGTGTAGAATTCAAAGGGATCCTGAAGTAGAATTCTCCAGAACGAGCAGAAAGAATGCGTAATTTAAAATGGTCAGAAGAAAGAAGGAAGCGGAAGAGAAGAAGAGAAGGAAGGAAGAATAAAGAAGTTTTGGAGAGCTAGAAAACTAGCCAGAAGTTAACTATTTATGTGGTCCTACAGTGTAAAAAACAATATATAAACAACTAATTGTATTTTATATTTAATAATTAATTTCTAAATTCAGTCGCTTGAAGTGCGACCATCACCAAAAGAGCAAAATGAAATTTCGGATGGGTACAACAAAAGTAAAATCTTGAGATGTTTCAATCAGTGACCAAAATAATTAGATTGTTTATGATTGAGAGTTTGTTTAATGTTTTCAAAAGATTTTTTATTTTTTACCTTTTGACTGTATGTATATGTTCTTCTTCCTCAGAGGAGATGAATCTCTGAAGGCAAATCTACTCCTATTATTTTTTCTCAACAATATCACAATTTTATTTATATTTTAATTGTTTCTTTTTTATAACTACAATTAAAAAATAGACTTTTTAATAAACGATTTTTTCTTAAATTAATTTTTTTCGGAATGTTTTTCCAACAGAGAAAATATAATCTGTAGCTTGAATATAATTTTATAGTAATAAAAATCGTGAAAAATGTTTAGAGAAATTTAATTTCGACTGTACAATTCTAAAGCGTACGATTGACAACCGGAATGATGGGAAAAAATAGAAGACCTTTTGAAAATATCATTAACACTGAAATTTTTTGAAAAAAAAAGTTCCAATATTTCAATGAATCATCGCAATTTTGCCAAGCGTACTTGTCAGTAATGTAACAAGAGCAATTTATTTAATAATTATTAATTACTTATTTAACAATGAGGAATTTATTTAATTTCACTAATACTAATAATCTATCAAAACTATTTATATAAAGCTCTCTCCATTTTGATTATAAATTAATTTAAAGAGCAGAAATTATAAAAGATTTTCACTTCATAGTTTTTTCTGAGATAATGGACATCGACTGCTTTGGTCACTTTCTCCTATGAGAATAAAAATTTGTAAAGAAAAACGCCAAAATTCGTAAAAAAAGTGCCATGCTTGATCCGGGATTCAAACCTAGTATATTCATCTTATTAATTTTACTTAATCATTGATCACTTGTAATGTAATCAATCTATTTAATCAACTTGATATAATCAATAACAACTTATGGTACTGAAATTAATATTTTTACAAAATAATTATTTACAATTATCGTTTCAAATAAAAATCTATCTTCATAAAGAATTACTAAACTAAATAACAGGTTTGAAATTCAGTCATAGTGAGATTTTACACCTGTGTTAAAGGAACTATCAAAAACATCTTTTTCTGCTCGATAGATAACATAATTCTGTACTTCGGCCGTAATTTTTATATGAAGTCGATTTTTAAGTATCTGATTAAACTGTTTTACGTCAATAATAGCGATATAGTATTTGAAAAAGATATTTAGAAAAAAAATCATATTTAATTTTATGAATAGTGGAAATAGAAGCGTTTTCAATTTACGAGTATTTCAACGAATGCAATGAAATTTAAAGGGGAGTATTTTAAGGATGATACTTTATTACTTGGATATTAAATACTTTCATTGATTTTCTCTGTTTGTACACAACCTGACTTTAACAGACACATTTTTTTTCAAATCATTTTTTTCAAGTACTAGACTAACAATCCAAGGTTCTGTGATCCAACCAGAGAGATGTTGAAATTAAAAAACAAACTTGAAAATGTAATTAAAATTGTTTTTTTTCTTTAATTTAATTTTTATATTTTTTGGAAAGAAATTCCACGGATAAAATTATTATTATTAAGAGCGGAGCAGTGGAATAGAATCATCGTTACTAGGGAGAGGGTGAAGCTTCCCTTGTAATTTATATAAATGTAATAATTTATGCATTCTTAAATCCGTATCTTCATAAGGGTTTAAAAAAAGAAGCAATAGACACCTGTTATTTTGTTTTCATTGATATATGAAACTGGGTGAGGAAGATGAGAAATAACTAGCAATTTCCCAGTTAATGTCATTTTTTTTTAAATTGGGCGTAAAATATAATAAAAAAAAATTAATTATTTTGAAGAAAAATTATATTAATGAAATAATACTACGCAGATCAATGAAAAAGTGTTTGGAAAATAAAATCTTTATCATTATTTACCTTTAATATTAAGCAATTTAAGCGTTAAAGCTCAAATTAATCTTTAAACAAATATATAAGGATGATTTTTTTTTTTTTTAATTTACCTTTTTCTATCTCTGTTCTGATTGTTACTATTGTTTGACTTCTTTTTTCGCATGCCGTTATAATTTTATAATTGCAACTTTTTTTACATTTGAATTTTTACCTATTATTAGGAAATGCATTCACTAAAATTAATAATCAATGTATAAGAGTAAAATCAAGTAGAAATAATTATGATAAATATCATAAAAATAAACGGTTTCTCCATTTCTTTTCTATTATTTCATTTCATCTTTTTAATTATTAAAGTTGTAATTGAAAGAATTCAATTTAAATTAGATATTAATTAGCGTAATCGCAAAATAAAATAATTCAGTGCAGTATTTTATAAGTTAATAAAGTATAGTTGTTACTTTTAACAGGGAGAAAATTTTATTTAAATCGTGAATAAATATAAATTCTCTTTAAACAGTGTGTTTACCGATTCTCTGAACAGATTGGCATTAAGGAAATGATAGAAGTAGCCTATATATACATAAACATTTAATTGCCAACACTTACTCTGATTGGTTTGTATTGACATCTGCAGGTTGGCGCCTCTTTTGATTATAAATTTACAGCGGTTGTTTGTCTAGGATGTTGTCTCGGTCGTCTTACTTCCAGAACACAGGCTTCTGCGTTTAATGGTGGTAATATTTTACTACTTAGACGGAGAGCCTTCTCAGGTTCTATGCAAATAACGACAATCGCCAGGGAGACTTCTCAGTGGTTATTACCACCAATGGTAGCCGGGATATTGTAACCGACTGACTGGGTTCATAGTGATCCGAGTTGCCCCTTTCAATGCGTATTACACTACAACTTACCAGATGAGATGCACACTCACGCTTCACTATCTAAATTCCCTTTTCCATTCACTTCTCTTACATTTAACAATAATACATATATATATACATATTCCCTGGAGCATCTTCAGTTCTACTGTAATCCTTTCCCATTATTCAATGAGAATTAAATGATTGTAACGAGCTCTATTCGTATATTAGTGAATAAACACCGCTTCTTTTCGACTTTAATTAAATAACATACAGCAAACTTGATACAAACTAAAAAAAAAAAAAAAATAAAAAATAAAAAATAAAAATATCGGTAAGTAAATTAAATTATTGTAATTTAATAATAAACTAATTAATAACAATGTAATATTTATAAATAAATCAGAATGTCCGTGCGTCCATGTTTAAGTTTATATGTGTATATGCTTACTTAAATCTCTGAAACCGCTGGTGTGGTTGGAATAATTAATTCTTTTTTACTGGTTTTATTCAGCTATGAATCAATTATTTTATAAGAATTAGCTATACGATACTGAAGAATATAATTCAGAAGAAAAACAGCAAATTTTATTTTGGTATTTTATCTGTAAAAATCGGATTGTTTTGGTATTAGTAATTTTACGAAAGTTTTCGTTGGTATATCCTTTTGTTACTAAATAACATTAATTCGCGCGGGAGAGGCGGTACTAGCGGCGATGGTCGGCACTAACTAAACTAATTTAATTTCACAATTTACATACAGAAAATTTCACTTGCACGGTCGGTAAACTGCTGTAGCCGCGACGCTTAACGCACCAGGTACCAAGTCAACCGGACGATCGAGTTCGAGACCCAGCCAAATCGCGTTAGTTTTTTACACTTTAAATATTATTCATTTATTAAATTCTTTTGCTCATCTGTGACGTCACAAGATAGCAGATGACAACAACGGAATTTTTTGGGGTGGAGGTGCGATTTGGCAAAACCTTCTTCTTTGCAAATATTGTTATTTTTTTAATAAAAAATGTGCCTAAGAAAAATATAACCTTAACTAGGCGAAATCATGAGATACTGAGAGTGACCTTGTTCTACAGCCTTACTCCCTTGACCTTTTAAGTTAAAAATGTAATGGCATCTGTTCAGTTTTGGTTTGAAAATCAAGGCCTATTAAATCTTTGTTTAATCGCATCTGTTCAGTTTTTGGTTTGAAAATCAAGGCCTATTAATTTTTGTTTTTAATGATTAGTGTCAGCTGATGTTTTTGTTTTAGAAAAATGTAAAAACTGAATTGGAACTGTTAATGTTTATTTATTGTATTGGCATGGTTACATGGATTGTTTTTCAAAGAACATGTTTTTACCTTCCAGTTGAGGCTCTTCCATTGTTTATCGCAAATAGTGCTCAGCTATAATGATGTTAAATTGTTTATGGTGTTATTATCTCTTAGTCTCTTTTATATATTTTTTTTGTGGACTATCTCTTTTTGTCATTGATTGGTAACGGCCTTTCTTTAATATTATTTTTAACGATTAAACTGCATTTACATGAATCTAAAAATCTAAATTGGATTGTAATTTTGAATTGTTTATTAATATTGTTTGTTTGAACGTAAAACTGTGTGTGGTTAATAAAACGTATACAACTTTGGATCGCCGGTTGAATGATGTTTTATTATTTTTTCCTTCGTAATCACTATCCAGTCCCAGACCCTCAGATCTTCTCAAAACAAGCATCAATGCCCTATTATAGAAGCAACTTGACAAAAAGTTTGGTCAAAATCGGTCCAGTAGTTCTGGAGATATATGCCAATTTGGAGGCCAATACCGAACACACACATACAAAAGAACGTTAACATCCGGAAAATTTCCATCCGGTTTTTTCAGTTCGTTAGGTGTCAAAACGTTAAGATCCGGTGTAAACCGCATATACCCAAATTTGTCAGATTACAATACTTTCCCTAGAGAGCTCTGCCACATCGCTAGACTGTCAAGTAATTGTTAGCTAACTTTCTTGATTTACGTCTATTTTTATTTATCTTTGTAATTACGCATGAACGAAAAAACTTTGTTTAACAAAACATTAAACTTAAATTAACTAAAACAGACGTTTTTAATACTGAGATAGATTCTATACACAGTATAACGGGAGATAATGGCCATACTGAAGGGAGTAATTGAAGAAATTAAAATAAACAAAAAAAAATTCGTATACAAATGCTCTATAGCGGTTTATTTCCATTTTATCCGCCATTTTGTGTCTTTTCAAAAAAAGCTTTTAACTGATTGTGATACTGTATTTTAATAAAATTTACATGTACCCGACAGATTCTACAAATAGTGTGAAAATTTTACCTTTGAAAACTTCAAAATTGTAGGAATTTAAATATTTTAATCATTAATTGCTCCGTAACTATTAGTTTTATGGAAATATATTTTGTTAGATAAAATGTTCGGTCATTTATTTTGAACAGAAGTGACGCATGCTAATTTAAGTTAGTTGAAAAAACAGCTGAGATACGACTGAGATTAAGTGGATCACGAAAATTATAATTTGAACTTTGTGCCTGATTACCAGGGCTTTGGGTTGAGTACAATAAGGTGGCTTCATTTAAATATGTTACTTCTTGTTTGTATATAACTGGGGAAGGGTGGGTTAATAGTAAGAAAAAATGGTAAGTAGATAGCATACCGACAACAGTTTTCTATCTCGAAACTCCCGTTCTTTAGGTGTTCCCGATGCACGGATTGCTTTTTTGGCTGCAAGAGTTATTTGAACAATATTCTTTCTCTTTCTTCGGTGACAATTCGATAGGTTTGAAGGCTACGGAGTCGAAAGTTCCAATCTAAATGTCCAGTGTAGAATTTCCAAAATTATTAATTTTCCAACATCCTTATACTAACATTATTATTTTTCTAATATTTTCCCTTTTCTAATTGTTCTACTATTCGAAAATCATTTATCATTAATCATGGTTAGAGAGTACACTGAGCGAATGAAAAGTGGAGATACTTATTTGAAAACGAAATGTAGATTACAATTTTCTTCTTGTATGCAACTGGTAGTGTGCAAAATTTCATCACGATCGGAAAAAAACTGTTGATCTATACAAAAGAAAAACGTCATACATTCTTCATTATTTATATATATATGTAGAAGAAATGTTTGCGATTTTCTTTAACAATTTCTGTTATATGTAAAATACTCTTATGTACTTGATAACCAGTGTTATCAAGAGTTTTTGTGTTATCAAGAGTTTATCAGAGTTTTTGTGCCTGATGAACTTGCCGAGCAAGTGACAGTTATAAAGCAAATATTAAACACAGCTGATCTTTCGGAGTAAAATTTGTTTACTTTTTTACAATGCGTTACAGGAAATTTTTCTAGTGACAATAAAATTCTAAACGATATTTTTAGGAATTTTTCTTTTTCATTTGGAAACCATCAGTCTTTTGATGGTTCTTCTTTCTTTTTGATAATTACATAAAACTTTAAACCAATAAAATTAGAATTTGAATTTAATTTTTGGCAGATGTTTTTTTTTTTATTAAAGGGAATATTATGGACAACAGTTTTCTATCTCGAAACAATTTAATTCAATAGTAAACAATTTTGGTGAACTAGAATTAAATAAAATAAAATTTGTAGCAACCTTAATATGAAAAAATTTTCTAATTCTGATAAGAATACTTTTCAAGGTAATAAATAAAAATTGGTATCTGAAGAAAAACTGGTAATTTCGATTATAAAATACGATATATTCATATCATAAAAGTATGATATTAAACGCTTGAAAATATTGCTGATAGTGTATTGGTTATACAATTTTACTGTTTAAAAACAAGTATTTATTAATATCTTAACAGACCCGGCAATGCCTCGCTATTGCTAGATTTGATAACATATGTAGATTAAATGAACACAATTGAAAGTTTGATAAAACATTAACAAAATGAACTTTACGAAACTTCACAAAATTTAACCTTTCCCTTTTACTCTTTCTCCTTTTCATTTTCCCATTTTCATTTTTATCATATTCCCTTTCCCTTCCTTCATTTTCTCCTTTTTAACTGTTTCCATTTCTTTCCATTGTTTCACTTTTCCTTTCCTCTTTTCCCTTTTACATTATCTTTTTTCTTTCTTCTTTCCATTTCCTTTTCCCCGTTTTCCCAATTTTATTTTTTCAATTTTCCCCTTCTTCCTTTTTTACCATCTTCTTTTACCTTTTTAAATTTTTCCCTTTTCCGATTTTTCCTTATTTCAGTTTTCCAATTTTTCCCTTTCTCCCTTTTTTCCCCGCGCGTAAATCGGTCCTGTAGTTTTTTGGTCTACAGCGGACACACATATCGGAAACATTGAAATGGAATTGTGAAATATTTAGTATAGTGTGTGTTGCTTTTGCGTCTAACAGATAGCGCTCTTTTTTTAAAAAACATGTTTATACCAGTCACAGGTGTGAAATCTTTATGTAGGTATGCAAACGAACATTTTCATTTTTTTATTTATGCAGATCATAAAAATGAGTTGAGTAAAAATTATAAGCATAAATTATAAAAATGATTATAAAATAATTTAATGCTATTGTGGACGTAAATAGACGCAGACGGGTTTATCAAATGGTACTGAACAAATTTAAGATATAAATATTTTATTATTCGTAAAGTAATTTGAAAAAAAAATAGCCTTGAAACATGTAAATGTGTTGTTACATACATGTGATATTTGTACATACTATGCCTGACTAATTTAATTATTTTGAAGATATATTTAATGAAAAAAAATAACTCCGTAATGTGGAAACAGAAATGTTCAAAGCTTAGAGAATACCTTTTTAAAATAGGTTCCAAAATGAATTATTACATTGCCTAAATAAATAATAAGGTAATGCAAAAGAGGAAGTAGTAGTAATACTGGCAAATCAAATCTCCAGTATTTTTACATAAAACCAAAAATGTAATCCCTTTTCTGCGATTAAAGCTGAAAATTATTTTTACACAAACAAAACCTTAATTTTTCTTAATAAAAAAAAGTATTTAAAAAATTATTTATTATATCATAAGATTCCTCTGTTCCAAAGTATGAAAAAATGTGATTGAATCAATTTAAAGTGATAATTAACTTAAATTAGCACGTTATCTACCGGTTAAATTTTTCTAATCTTCTTGTGTGAAGAGTGATTGTTAAAATAATAAACGAGTAAATGTTAGAGTTAAAAAATTGAATTTAAAAAAAATAGCATCCTCTGCGGTAGAGGATGCTATTTTTTTTAGTGCGGGAAAGCCGAGATGGCTTTCCGCGCACTATTTGCGTATAAAACGTAAAAAATTGGAAATAGTTTTTTTAGTAATTATGTGTGGAATGTTGGTTTCAATTTATAAGTTAATTACTATTTATAAGTTTATTAGATAAAACAGATTAATCTGGATGAATAACAACTGTTCAGTAAATTAAATTTCATAAAACCTAATAAAAATAACAGGATTATAAGTTTACGGGTAAATTATTTTTCCAGTTTTGTCACCCGTTGGTATCAAGATTATTCGGTTATTAGGATTTCCAGTTCTGAAAAATGTTACATATAATTTCGCCGTAGAAGAATTACGCTGACTGGACATCCACACCAATGTGATTAAAAGCTTGGCATTGCAACTTGTTAATATAATAGCAAAACAAACTCCAGCATGGAATTGCAAACTTTAATTTGAAACTGTAGATATGTAGGGATTCATTCAAGGAATGAATCAATTGTCAATGTCTTTCTTTCGCTGCGCAATAAGAATTATAACTTCAATGTAATTGTTTCCCAAATCTCTGATATCTCTTTTTCTGTTTAGCCTCCGGAATCACCGTAAGGTATTACTTCAGAGGATTAATGAGGATATGTATGATGTAAATGAAGTACAGTCTCAGGTTGACCGTTCCTGAGACGTGTGGTTAATTGAAACCTAACCATCAAAGAACACTGGTGTCACGAGCTAGTATTCAAATTCGTATAAAAGTAACTGCCTTTACTAGGATTTGAACCTTAGAACACTCGACTTCGAAATCAGCTGATTTGAGATGACGAGTTTAACAAAGACCATTAAAGGTGGTTTAACCGCTAGAGGTGGGGTAGGAGCTCTGATCTTAGCATTACATAAATTGGGAGGATAAAGGTTACGTAATAACATAATTAGAGAGCCAATTTTTAATACTGGATTTCACAATAGATAGATATTCACTGAAATTACCATAAAATTTTTAAGAATAATGAATGTATTTTATTTATTCTACGGTTGTATTCACTGGGCAATAACCAAACGATTTATTAAAAAAATGTGAGATACTAGGATAAACTCCGGAATCAAATCAAACGACTGAAGTAACTACCTTACCTATGTTTTGATTGATAGTTATGTAACCATTAACATTTTCTATATTTCCATCGCCAATTTCTAATTTCTCGAAGTTGAAACTCGACTTTAAGGCGAGCTACGTTGCTCCGCAAAATGTTTGAGAACGCTCTGATGTAGATTCACGGTGTCTTGGATCATAAATTCTAGTAGTCTTAAAAAAATCTTATCTATAACTTCACTAACCCAGGAATTACGGAAGTATTATTATCAAACTGAAAATCGAATTTATGCCTAAGTGTACGGCTTACCCGGATGGGACTTCTTGGTTCAAGATATAAAAATCTACAGACCTACTTTACTCTCATGAGGATGAGTTTTTGAGGGTCACCGCTAGATTAGACAATCACACTAAATTTAGCAAAACACATAATTAATTTACTTTCTGAAGAATTGACATAGACAATAATCAATATATACCTTAAATTTAGTAAAAGAAGTTTTACGTTATCTATTTGTATTTTTTTAATTTCTGATTTACACAGAGGTGAGATTGGAAGAAACGAAAAAGATGTTATTTCTTAGAAAGATGTGTAAATAAAAATTTAAAGAATAAATAAAAGACATTATTAATCTTAAACCGTTTTAATATTATTTACACGTTATTTCTTTACTCCTATTGAAATCATTTACCCTTCATCTCAGTTTTAATTTTTTTTCTATTACTTTTCATTTTTTATCTCTTACAAACTCTATTTTATTGTATAAATTAAATTTCCTCTTAGCAACAATTTAAAAAGTGTAAATCTAGTACTTTCGGAGCTGTTACTCCATTTTTAGGGATTTTCTAAAAGATTTTAATTTAAATTCAAATCAATAATCGTTTTTAAATTAAACTGTTCTGTTTATAATAGTCGGTCGTCAAGAATAAAATTAATTCTTACGTCAATAAGACAGTAACGTCATATGTTTGTAACTATTATCTTACTTACTGCTTGGTAAATTAAATCTGTTTTATTACTTATAATTCATAAAATTTTTATGCTTTGTTTGTTTTTTTTACAACTTATCTTACCTAATTCATTTTTTTATTTTAGATTATTTTTTTCAATATTTACTGGTTAATAATAGTGTCTTTTTCATTACGTCAGGGGTTTGAATGATATAAGAATTACTAGTTGGAATGTAGTTTCTACTTAATAGTTATATATTTAAAAATTAATTATTATTTTGTTTATTTTAATAAAAAAAGTTTTGTTTTTTGTCTGTTCATATTTCTTCTAATTTTTCCTTAAAAATTCATTAGTGTTTCACAATTTAAAATAGTACGGCAATCTGCGGCTAATATTTGCCAGGCTGTATATTATTAAACCTCTTTAATACCAGGATTTTCTGTTCTATATTAAGAAGAAAGTAAAATCAAACGAGCAAAATAGAGTTAAATGAGTAAATCAGATTTAATGAAAAATTTATGTTAACAGTAATGACAAATAAATATTAAGAGCAACACCCACTTGAAAAAAAAAAAATCAAATTGGAATATTAGGTAATTTAAATTCACACAAAACTGAAAATTTCTTTTTTTGTAGGTTTTGTGCCATTGTACTAATTAATACCGTAAAACCTTTTTACAAAATAAAGTTTTGTATTATCTGATGTCATTTAGTTATTTTAGTTAATTCTTAATTTCTATTTGTTTTTTTTACGTCAAACAATAGAATATATAGAAAGAAAATTTATTTATTAAACTTCCAACGATTAGTTGTAATAGATTATTTTCTTAATGTTTAAATTTTATTTTAGGTAAAAAAAAAGCAATTCCGAACATAATGCATTAGTGAATAAAAGAACTGAACGATATTAATTTTTTTTTCGTTTAAAGATAAAAGTAGACCTAATATGTAAATTATTTTACTTAATAGAGTACGATATTCTATTTATTTATATATTTATTACAAGTACAGTTACGATAGTTAAGTGGTGTTCCTGTTCACAGGGTTTGTTATATAACGTTTTCCCCGTTTTGCAATGAAATGCAAATCTGTCAGTAGTACAAACAACTCACGTTGCGTTTAATGACTCTCATTCCAATTCCATTACATAGATTAAAACGATGTTTTATTGTTCGCAAAAAAAGAAGAAAAAACAATTCAATGATTTCTTTTGCACCCTTTTATTTTTTAAATAATCATATTCTGTCTGCAATCGGTTTGTACTGTGTTTTTGTGTAACATTATGATATTTTTGTGAAACGTGTTTTGTGGATTGAAAAAGTAAAAAAAAACCGTTTTATTATATTTATTAATTAAATAAGTTTCCTTGGAATATTTCATTTTCTGAACTAAACATTAGAGTATTTTGCATACAGTTTAGAAACTTCACTAAAGGATGTAGTTTACTGAATTTAGTAAACAAGTAAGTATAAATAAAAATATATATATATCCACACACACACACACACACACACACACACACACACACACACACACACACACACACACACACACACACACACACACACACACACACACACACACACACACACACACACACACACACACACACACACACACACACACACACACACACACACACACACACACACACACACACACACACACACACACACACACACACACACACACACACACACACACACACACACACACACACACACACACACACACACACACACACACACACACACACACACACACATACACGAGGTCTGTAAATAAAGTAATGAGACTGGTTCAGAAAAACGTTTTATTTACAATCCACTTATACATTCGAAATAGTTCCCTTGGAAAGCCACGCAACGCTTCAAATGTTTTTCCCATTCTACGTAGCAGTATTGGAACTCAGAAACCGGAATATCTTTCAGATTGATTTACAGTCTGTCCTGTAGCAAAAGGTCCTTGTGAACAATGCCATTACTATCAAAGAAACAAATTAGCGTGATTGTGATTTTTGATTTGCTCATTTTTGCTTTTTGGGACGTGGTGAGTTTGAAGTGTGCCACTCCTTCCTCTGGTGGTTTGACTGTAGAAGGGCAGCAGCAATTGGCCGCTGCCAATTGCTGCTGCCCTTCTACGGTCTATAAGTCAGTGTGCTCCAGTCATGGCAGCAACATTCGGCTCTGATTATATGGACATCTCTCTCTAGCGACAACTCCCACGCTAAGTCTACTGAGGGACGATTCCGTTTTGTATTGATTTGGAGGACTTTCATTTTTTGTTCCGGCATTCTTCCGACTTATGGCCCTCCGTACCACATTCTGGTTACGTTGCATTATTCTGACAGTCTGCCTTTCTGCGGCCAGTCCTGCCACAGTTGAAACATCGGCCCGACATATCAAGTCCCTTACAGTTCCCATCACCGAACACCTATAACAGCGGGCCTACGACTCTTGGATGTAGACCAGGCATTAGACCCGCTTTTCGACCAAATTCTTAGCCAAACCAAAACTCATCATCGCTAATGTGACGTTTTGTGTCAAACCACACGCCGGCCTTAATGCGGTAACCTTGAACTCCTCGCTATAACCTGGACCACTGCCTCTCTGACATTTTCAATGATCGTCTCCATCTAAGTCCTTCATGTGAACTAACTTTGAATCTCTCGTATGAAGATCCACATTAATACTTTTCAACAGCCGGTCAGCCACTTGACCAATCCTACATTGGCCGGCCACACCTCCACTACGAGCAGCGAGAGAGTAAAAATTAATAGGTTGATCTGTTTGATTAATAATTATGACGCTCATCGATCAGGAGTAGAATACATTGACAGTTTATATTGATTGAACACTTACTTGGGCCAGTCTATTAACCGGTCGATATATCGATGTATTAAACAGTTCATACGTGACTTTGTAAGGAATGAGGATGATACAGTGAATGTAAATGAGGTGTAGTTTGTACAGTCTCAGGTCGACCGTTTCTAAAATGTGTTAAACCTAATCATCAAAGAACACTCGTATTCACGATCTAGTATTCAAATACGAATAAGAATAACCGGTACAAGTAATCAGCTACTTAAAAGCGTGCTTAGTTTAAGAGTGATTCATGAAGAATGTAACAATAGTAGAGTATGTTCTAAAAGTTTATTACATTCTTCGTGAGTTATTCTGTACATAAATTTTGCCAGATTTTATCTAGAAAATAGATAAATATACATTCGACTTAGAAATGAGTTATAGTTTTTAAATAGGCAGAACTGTAGAATTTGACGCATCAAAAATCCAGATGAAAATCCAGATCAAACATGAATTGCATGCTCTCAAATGCATGAATTAGTGTCAAATAACATTGGGCAACGTCGGACCTTGCGATGACAAAATTAATACTGTAACAATCAAAGGAAGAATCGGGAAATGCTTCAGAATTTCGTAAGACTTGGAGTGTAGTTTCAGGAAGACGGAACCACTTACCATGAGGCAGAGATCACAATGCAAATTTTACAGAATATTTTTTTGCGAACGAATAATTTCCAGAAGATCTGGAGTGGATTGACCACCATGGTCTCCATTCTGAGGGATGAAAACTTTTTTAATAGGGAAATTTAAAAGAAAGGTGTTTACGAACAAACCCTAGACAATTCTATAACAACAGGAAAACATTTGTGCAGAAATTGGGGTAGTACAGTTACATAACTAATAACTGTTATGTAATATGCTGTAGACACAATTTGTTTGTGCGAAGTCGAAAATGGATGAAATTTAAAAGATGTAATTTTCCGTTTGTAACGTAAAATAATCTCCGTGATATGTTCATTTTAAA
Organism: Lycorma delicatula; assembly: GCF_047948215.1. Taxonomy (NCBI): domain Eukaryota; kingdom Metazoa; phylum Arthropoda; class Insecta; order Hemiptera; family Fulgoridae; genus Lycorma; species Lycorma delicatula. Next base: position 30,758,228 of record NC_134456.1, read on the forward strand.
TCATAAGTAAACAAAGAAATATTAGCAAAAAAAAAAAAAATTAACTGTTTCATCTCCGTCGTGACTTATGGGCCTTCCACTATTATGGTATTTAATTATAAGTATTCATTTTTCTTTATTTAATATTTTATCTTATTAATTCGTATTTTATCGTAATATTTTAAAAATTTATTATTGAAGTACGTGTAACTAAATTATATCACACAGTATTGCATCCAAAAATATTACATCGATCTAATAATAATATTTAATAATTTTAGGAAATTTTAAAATAAGAATGTGATAAAATAGTTTAAAAATTTTCTTTATATATATATATATAAAGATTATTTGATATTTATTTTTATTATAGATTATACAGGGAAAAAAAAACAATTGGATAGAATGCTATGTAGGTGAAGAGATTCAGCTTCTGCATGGAGGAAATAATAAGTAAATAACGATAGTATTATTATTAAAATGTGTTTTTTTAAAGTTATTTAAATACCGTAAGCAAAATTATTCAATAAGCTCAATGAAGTGTACACAACTGCAAGTTATTTAAAGGGACTATGAGTAGAATAAAGCCATGAAGAAATTGAAAGAAAATAAGAAGGGAGAGTTAAAAAAAGGAAAAAAAAAGATTAATCCACATTGAAAAAGAAGAAAAGGAACGTACAACAAAAGAGAAGTTGATTATAGAAGATGAGTGAATGCTGCTACATATCAACAGAGGTCAATTGTGAACAAACGTATATGGAGTAGAAACGTCTTGTTTGAGGGGTGGGGGGTGACGAAGGGAGAGCTTGATTTTAATCATCTCATCCTTAGATAGGGAAACTGAAGCTTTATTTGTAATAGAAATCCCCCATCCATTTAGCCGCTTATACTTTTGTTATAGACCTGGATAAAATCTGTATTTAGATAAATATAGATAAGGCTAAAAGAGCACTTAAAAAAAGTTTCACTATCTTGTTTTTTAATACTTTTTTATATGATTGGCTATGATGTTGGTCACATACAAAATACTTTTATTCCCATTTTGTTACGCACGTTCACTTTTTTATTAAGTTGAAATAGAAATCATACAAAATTTGATATTTCATGAAAAGGCACTCCGAATGATTAACATTTATTTTACTTAAATTTATTGTGCTAGATCAATTACAAGTACAATATTTGTGTCTAATTGTTATTTTTTTTTTTTTTGTTAGAGAATTTTAGAACTTTTAATTTTTACAACTAATTAAATTACAAATACACATTTTGTTATGAGTGTATATATTAATTATGTATACAAATGTTTTGTAGGTATAACGTAAAAGAGCATCTCAGCTTACCGGTTGGATTAATCAAATCTTTCTCTCTCTCTTTCTGTCTGTCTCTCTCTCTCTCTCCCTGTATATAAGCGAAAGTTTGCCTGTTTGTTTGGTTGCAACAGCATCATGCGAGAACCAAGCGATTTCTTTAAAATTTTCAGAATATATTCGTGTTATTCCAGGAAAGGTTTCAAACCATAGATCGAGGTCCTAGGTTAAGATAGGCCCATTGGGGGGTTAAGATATTCATTAAAGAAAAAAATTAATCATTTTACCACCTCCTTGTATTTCTGTCACCATGGCAACAGAAATATAATGAAGTAAAACGACTAATTAATTATTTTTTCTTTAATATTCTTTAATATCTTTAATATTCTCACAAAACCATGATGATAACGAACGCGTCGGGGTCCATGGGCTAGACGGTCGGGGAAGCGAAACAAGTCCTACCCGGCTAGAATATATAAATATACGCAATGTGGTTAACAATGTTAACCAAACAAACAAATGATGATTGTAAGCAGGAGCATCGCTGTACATCCTGCAAGTTGTACGGTCATGCGCCCGGAAGTCGAGGATGGAAGATGGGTTCTTCATCTGCTTTACAGTGACGTCATGGTGTGTTTGAGGGACAGCTCCGCCCAGGAGGGTGGGAGGCTTCAGTCTTTCACCTTCAGTGATCGGGTGGGATGCCATTGAGGATGCCTTTGAGATGCCATTGGGGGAATGTAAGACCGTAGCCCCGGTGGATCCCTTTGGGGGTTCCCCATTAGAGGCGAAGCGTCAAGACAGACTCTCGGTGTGGAGTTCCCTTTAAGGCTGCCTGAGCGGGGCCTTACGTCCTTCTGAGGTAGTTTGAGGCGAAAGCATCCCCCCTGGACCTGAGTTAATGTTTAATTGTGTGTCCGGCTCCAGGGAGCTGAGAAATTACAGATGTATAAAAAAAAGAATGTGGTTAACAAATTATGGCAAAGATTTAAATAACATTTTTACAGCTGAATGTAGAAAAATTATTTTTATCAATTGCTATTTCTCAAAAAGATTTATTTTCCAGAATGAGAATGAAAGGATAATAAGAAAGAAACGTTTTACGTAAATAATTCGGGTAACAACCCGATTAGCGGCCATTTAATGTTTTTACATCTAATTTCAAAAGTGGACTACAGTCGTCCCAAGAAATGGTCTCATAACGAAAAATATATTATTTTGAGGTAGAAGCACTTTCTAAATTAAATCTTTCTACATTTATGTACTGCAAAATAATTTTTTAACACCAGTTTATGTATGTATACCGATAAAAAAATTATTTTACTAAATTATATTTTAATTTCACATATTATATTACTTTCAAATTATGACTAAGCTTATTTGTATTTTGTTATTGTGACATAAAAAATATATAATTTAGTATTAGTATATATGTTTTCGGCCACCAATCTGCTGTTGAATTCTAATTGACTGCTAATTATAGCCAGGCAACCCACCTAAGTAACAAGCTAAATTTGTACTTTTGTACATTTTGTACATTTGTACTAACTAGAGATATAGCTGCCTACAGTTACTGAATCAAGAAAGCTGCGTGAATATCTGGGTAACTATGAATTATCTAATGAACGACTCTTACTTAATCAAACAGTAAAATACAGAAATTTCAATTTGTGAAAAGTCTTTATATTCTGTGGTTATCAAACAATTCAATTCAACAAACCTTTATGCCATGATAGAACCGGCTGTTTTTACCATCTTTTGGTAACGGCGCCGTTATTTATAGCATCCTAACAGTAAAACTGTTACAGGCTGGCGTCCTTTAACAAATAATAAAATGGGCAAAATCACTACCTCTCTTGTGCAATGTTGAAATATCCTCTTTCTCAGAAAACCAAGATAGAGTTGAAAAAAAAACAAAACAAAAACAAATTAATACAGTTCAATTTGAAACACGTGTAGTTAAACATTATACGAGTATACAGAGTGATTCTAAATCATACACCAATCTCTCGGGGGATGATTCTATAGCGAAATATACGAAAAAAATGTTCATATAGACTTAAGTCAGAAAACAGTTCGTTAGCAAGTTTTGGCTCGCGAAACATTTAGTCCTGCTTTCTGCTCCTTCTGTGAAATTAAATCGTACTAAAATTCTTGGTACAAATCGAGAAGTAAACTTAATGCTTTCTTTAGGTTTTTGATTTAAGTAACTGAATAAAAGAGCTATCTATGAAAAAATATAAATTTTTAATATGTTTTAGAAGGATGTCTTTCAAATTTATTTTTATAATTTTTAGCATTCATATATAAATTGTTCTGTTTAAAATCGTATCCCTTTTCCGATCCAGTTTGTTTTGTTTCTAATTAAAGTTAACTCAGATTTGTGTTTAATTTTATAGAAGGAATTAAAAATTATTGTTATTTTTCTAAATTAACTTAATATTAAATAATTTATTATTATATTAATTTTATTGACCAATGTTTTAATTTTTAATTTTAATACAGTTACCTAAATCTATACTGATATTTGTCTATTTTTTAACATAATTATAATACACAGTAACTCAGGAAGAAGGTAACAGACCTTTAGTATTTATTTCTACTAATGAAAATAAAGAAGAAAGTTCATATAAATATACCTTCGTTAGCTAGTGTCGGGTGGCGAAAGATTTCTCCCTGATTTCTGCACCATCGGTAAAGTTAAGGTAAACTATAATTCTTGGATCCCAAATTAAGGGATAAATTTAATGGTTTTATAATTATAAATCAATTCCAAATAGGGAAATTTAATTAAAAAACTGTCCTGAAAAATTGAAAAATTTAGGTCCAAGAACTGAATTTTTAAGAGTTTTTGAGAAATCTGAAGTAAAAGACAAAAAATTGGGGTAAAAAAACACACAATTTTATGCTTTGGCGTAAAGTTTTTAAACAAAACTTGTAGAAAATTTTATTATGATTAAATTAGTATGAATGAAGTCCGCAGAATCTAAATAGAAAGTACGAATTTCAAAGTTTATTAAAAATAATACATATCAAATTGTGGCAGATTTTAACTAGGTACTATTAAACGAAACGAAATTTTCAAACATTACACAACAAAAGAATTATTTGTTTTAAAAGAAAAAATAATAGAAATTCAGAAAAAATGAAAAAATTAAGTAAAACAACATATCAATAAAGCAATTTATTAGAGAGATATTTAAACTAATTAAAAGATTATTTTATCAAAATTTGTTTAAAACTATTTATTTCATAAGTTGGCAATACTAATCCCAATTCTAACAATTAAATTTTTTATATTCCATATGATTAGCAATACGCATTTAAATATGTGAATGGAATAGAGCGTGTATGTCATCTGACAGTCTTAAAAATTTTCCAGTGAAGAATTCGTAAACATCATTTTTATTATCGCGTTTTGCAGTAGAAACGGACGAGCTGTACAGCGAGAATATTTTCAAAAATTTTCGAATAGGGGAATTCCAGGGCACAGAACCTTTGCTTCGGTATTTTCGTGCTTACGTAAGACTAAATTTACCTTTTAATTTGGGTCCCAAAAATTACAATATGGCTTAATTTTATCGAAGGAGCACAAATCAAAGCAACATATTTCGCCAGCCAGCATTCGGTAACGAAGCGTTTCCGAACCTACGTTCATATGAAATTTCATCTTTATTTTCACCAGTAAAACATGTTCTGAAAGGTTCGTTACATTTTTCGTGAATCACTGTGTATATAAATCACTTAATATATCACTGAGTAAAAGAAAAAAAATGAATTTTAAATCATCCACCTACAGAAAATTCAAACTAGCAGTAGAAGCTCCATGGGTAACAGTTAAGTAACAGCACACTGAACACCGAAAAGACCCGGCACCACGTCACGACACACTAGGTATGGCGTGGTGTCCAAAAGGGCAACAATAATAATAAAGAACTCTCAAAAAGAGCTAACCGGTAGGCCGACCTACCATACCGGTATATAGCCGGTAGGTGGAAAGGCCTATTTCAGTTTAAAGACACTCCCCTGGGTGGCGTAATAGTCGGTCCGGCCCAGTGGAGCTGAGAAAAAAAAGAAAAAAAAAAAGGTGTACGGATTTGAATACTAGATCGTAGATACCGGTGTTTTTTGGTGGTTGGGTTTCAATTAACCACACATCTCAGGAACGGTCGACCTGAGATTGTACAAGACTATACTTCAATATATATCATTCTCATTCATCCTCTGAAGTAATACATTACGGTGGTTCTGGTGGCTAAACAGAGAAAAAGACACGTCACAGGTGACCAATAGAATTAAATAAACAAAAAATATTATATTTAAATAAATTGATTAAAATATTTTAAATTAAATTGTGCGTGTAAGTCGATATGTGTGTGCATAAAAAAAAGCAGCGTGACGGTGAAGTTTAACAACTCAGCTTTTTTTATTAGTAAAATTAAATTTTTTTTCAGTCTGTTATTGTTCATTCTATATAGATTTCCTTATAATTTTATCCTTCTTTTCCTCATAGTTGTTTCAATATTTTCTATTTCACGATATAATTCTTCCGCTTTTCTTAGTTGGTACATTACATCCTTATATATCGGATCATATATTCTTCTGAAGATTCGTTTTTCAACTCTGCTTGTGTTTTATGTTCATGCTAGAGAATATTTGTAGTGCTTTTGAACTACATAAGGCTTCTGGAAGGGTTACTCTTTTACAGTCCTAATTTAGCTTTTCATTAAATGATATGTTATTTCCATTTCTGTAATGTTTTATTACATTTAAATTTATTTATTTTAGTAATAAAAGTTTCTAACTATAATAGAAACGGATGTTTTTTATTCGAAATGAATTTCATATATAAAAAACTTTTGTGATAATATTAGATTTTCAGTTTGATGAATTCTAATGATGTAAACGATAATATATAAGTGACAATTCAATAAAAAACTGAATTCATATAATTATATGAATCTTAAATTCATAAACTGAGAGTGTAATACTAAAGAAAACTATATAATATAATTAAAAGAAATTATAAAAAATTAAAATTTGAAGGTTTCAAACTACGTGAAATATTTTTAAAATCATCTACACCTCTACTTTATCAATAACATACTGTGTAATAAAAATAAAACAGAAATTAAAATTAAATTTTACAATATAATGTTACCCCAATCGTTCTGTATGTAATGAACGTACATTACCACTAAGGAAAGCACGATTGGTACAGCGTACCAATCGCGTAGGTGTCATTTTTGGAAAGGAGATTACGATCTTTAAGGTAAAGAATATCAGGACTGAATTATCTTTAAAGTCTGATTAAGACTAGTTGATTACCATAAGCTATGGAAGCAGCATTTAAAAATATGATTTGGATGACAACGAATTATTATTATAAGCCACATGGAAGAAGAGACGTCTAGAGACCATGCAAGGGATGCCACTAGTTGCGTAATTGATTAGAAATTAAACGTTTACTTGAGTACATTTTAAGTTCAACTGATATATTTTTATGGGCAGGTCATTTTGAGATGTTTAGAAGTCATTAATTTGTCACAAATCACACTCCAACAGTAAGAAAAAGTTTGACAATTTTAATCTTTAAGTAAGCTGCTCATTCTACACTATAATATTGAGATTTATGTATAAATAAAATCTCATATACTCTTTATATTTTATAAGAACAAAATTAATGAGATGTTTATAATAGATATTTTATTATTATTATGTTGTTTTATTATTAACAAGATTATAATTATTATTTCTTATACGAATAGAATTTATATATACACATATAAATGTTATTCATAGATGCATAATTACTATAATTCATTTGTAAATAAGGGTTTACATTAACGACAACTGTAATTCAATTATACAATCTGAATAAAAAACGTTTACATTTAATATGTTTAGTATAGTTAAAGAAATAGTACGTGAGAAAAAATGTACCTAACAACATAAAAAAAAAAAATAATTGGCTAAGTTAGTAAGCTAAAACTCCTACGTATAAAATAAATTCACTACAGAAAATGCGTTTATATTCTGTAAATTAGATAAATTTTATATTATTTAATTAATCTAAAGTTAAAATAAACTCGCTTATAAGAATTTATTGTATCATGGGGTTTTAAGAGCATTCTATTTTTAAAAATTATATAATTCTTTTTCTAACTAGATCATTATAAGATAAATATCCGTTGTACTGTAAACAGCATTTTACCCCTTACATTCATTACATACGTTGTAAATAACCCCTTCTCAATACTACTTTTTGCATAATATTAAAACTTATGAAAAGTAGTTTATCGGTAAGTGGTCCAATCTCCATAATTTATTTTATTTTTTACGACTTGAGGATTAATGTAACTAAAAGTTTAAAACCAAAGATATGTTAAGATTCATAATAGTAACGATTGCTGACAAATCGTTATAAAAAAATCCATTTTCGAACGACGGAAGGCGGAAGTAGATTTCACGGTGCTAAGTAGGGAATAAAAAAGATTTCCACCTTAAATTTTTACTACCATTGTCGTATTTTACTCAATACGACAATGGTAGCATGTGAAAAAATGTTTCACATGTTCAGCATACGACAAGCCCCATCTTCTTACAATTCCAGCAACATTTTGGTCATTCCTTGCCATAAGGGTTGGTCATATCAATAATTGTTACAGAAAAAGGTTTTAGGTAATGTTTAGAGGACTAACGACTACTTTAAACCGATTCGATATTGTGCCTGTAAGGGAGGTATGATTTTTTCTTGTCTTCAAAACCCTATTTTTTCCACCCCCTGGGCCAATGATTGGTGATATTAAAACCTTTACTTATATGAGTTTTAGGCCCTTACACAAAGAATAGTAATAAACAAATTCGATATTTTAGTTAATAAAAAAGTTATAAAATTTTTTTTTTGTTGTAAAAACCCCATTTCCACCTCAATGGTCTGTTTTTGTCCATTAATGAATTTGACCAAGATTTTGGATCGTTATATTTTATGTGTAAATTTGAAAGTGGTTGGCGCAAAATTACGGCAGTTATCATGTCCACAAGAAAGTGAAATATATATAAATGTATATATAAACTCTTGAACTGACGTTGGTTTGGGTCCGGGGAATGTGAAATGCGAAGACATGTCGAAATTTTCCGGAAGTCGAATCATGAAATCCATTACAATAGGTAGCGTTCTTATAAAATCTACCTAAAATGACATAACCAATCTCAAAATTAACAATTTTTTCATACAAGGCTGACTTATTCAAGGTGAAGAGTGAAGTGGTTTTCCATTTTCTTTTCCACTGAGTATTATTTCGTATTAGCATGCTAAGCTTATTGAATTTTAGGTGATATTTAAACCTTCAGGTGATAATGTCATCTGTTTACAATAAACAGTGTAGTCTTGTACAGTCTCAGTTCGACCATTCCTGAGATGTGTGGTTAATTGAAACCCAACCACCAAAGAACACCGGTATCCACGATCTAGTATTCAAATCCGTGTAAAAATAACTGACTTTAATAGGACTTGAACGCTAGAACTCTTGACTTCCAAATCAGCTGATTTGGGAAGATGCGTTCACCACTAGACAACCCGGTGGGTTATCATAATAATGAACTGGAAGTGGATCATAATTATTACTGGATAGTAAAAATATCACTGTAAAATTCTATTTAAAATTTTAATCACAGAAAATCAAGTATACTTTCAATTGTTTTCTTACTGTGTTTTATTATTTAGCTCAGAAAAAGTTTAAATTATAAACATGAAATTTTATGATTATTTTTTGTATTAGGAGCATTAATTCCTTATTAAAAAAAATGTGTTTGAGACAAAATAAGAAGCGCTTTCTTTTGAAAAGAGCTAGGCTTGACAGAGTTTTTATTTTCGCGTAAATTTAAAAATCTTTAAAAATAAAAAGAATAACGATTAATAAAATAACTGAAATAATTTGTAATATTAATTTGTTTTATTAATTTGTAATATTTATATATTACAAATTAAAAACACAACTGTCAAAAAAAAAAACATTGCTGACAAACATTTCTTTTTAATTTAGAATAATTACTGATGTAGGATTAAAGACCATACGGTGACAATTTTGTATATAGTACAATTTTTTTTCAAATTTTATAAATATATATATATATATATTTATGTAGCCTATGACACTCCCGGTACGTAAGGATTCCAACTTGGGGTCATACATTTAAATCTGCTCAGCCGTTTAGCCGCTACGATTCAATAAACGTGCATATACCCTAAATATATTACACTCCTTTTTGGACAATCATGTAAAAAAAATCCCATCTCTAAAAATTCAATTATTATTAATTTGTTTATCACAGATTAGAAAATTTTCAACTGTTATTCGCGGAGGGGGGATAAAAGCAATGTTTACTGATAAAAATAGGCGTTCATTTATTTAAAACCAAAATTTTCTACTGTTGAAAATTAAAAAAAAAAAATAATAAAAATATTTTCTAAATAAAATTTTATCAAAGTTGGAATAATTTCTTATATTTTTCACAGAAATGTGGGAGTTTATTAATATATATGTGAGAGTATATAAAAATTAATATTATTAACTAAAAAAAGAAAGAATTTTCTGTTCAAAAAGTTGAAAATATTATCATTTGAGTAATTGATATTATTACAGTAGGATAGACTGTATCCTATCTAGCAGGATGTAATTTGTGGTAACTTTATTATTTGTTTCTGGTTTATTAATTATTAGGTAAAAGGTAAAATACTTTATTTTTCTACAATTACTGTTACTGTAAAATTTTAATAGTCTTGTTTAATCTCTTATAAATCAGAATTTAGGCAGCGTCCAAAAGATTCTCCAGTTAAGTTAGGTGTAAATTCTCAGTCACACTAAAGTAAAAATATCATTTCATTTCGTTTAGCTTAATTAATTATAATTTTTACTTTAATTTTTTTTTGAATTTTAATTTTCTTTTGTTGTGCCATGGCCTGTGTCGATCGTTAATTATCACATTAGTTATCAAACTTATCTTGATCTTTTCAACAGCTGTTCATAATAATTCACCTGTAGCCATCCCCAACCATTTTATTATTAGGAAATATCTAAAGTAAACGATTGTTAAAATTTGTTCTATTATGGTTCTACTGGTAGTACTCCGACTCACGTTAATAAAACAAATGTGTTTACTATAATTCAAATATTTTATTTATTGGTAGAATGAATTTGTTTGAAATTTAATTTTTATTGAAAATGATATTAATATAATTATTAAAACTGATAATATTACGTTTAACTATTTTTATTTAATAATAATAATAATAATGCCCTGAGGTAGATAATCCCCACGTCCGGAACACAACATCTATGTTCCACGTCCAGGGCGGCAACAGCTGTACTTACGTATATTACATATAGCTGGCTAACGGGGTTCGGAGTAAATTCCTCGGTTATGCTTTTTTAAGTTTGACCTGTTTCCAACTTCAGGTCACTAAACGGACTGGATTTTTTGGCTACCTGCAGGAAATGGAATAATAAACGATTTTGGAAATGGACTCATACCACTCTTAGAGCTGGCGATGTGGCGGTCAGGGTCAATGTTATTGCAGGTGTAACGGAGACCCTTCCGTTGTCCACATGCCCTCTGCGATGGCAAGCATGTAGCAATGGTGCCCATGTATGTCGGTGCATGGGAGCTCTGAAAGCTTCGGTGAGTAGGAGCCTGGAGTCAGTGCAGAGACTGCGCATCCGCTCTCTGCCAGGACATATGCCGGTTCCACCGGAATACCGGATCGGACCTCCAAGGTTAGTAGCCCTGGAGTGGGGGTGTATCCCGGCGGCTAGCCTTGCTACAGAAGGAATCAACCGTTCATGAATATTGAACAATCAAACGTGGCAGAGGGTGCACGTAAACACCCTCGTTTAGAATCCTCCGATTCGCCACAAGCGAAGAGGAAAAAGAGCAAAGAGTGTGACAAAATCAAGAAAGATGCTGATAGAATCAGTAAAGACTTACGTAAAAGCTTATTTGGCTATAGTGTACCTAAGCCAAGATTTTTAATTATTACAAAGGAGAATGGAAACTTCCTAAAAGTTAGTCCATTCTTAATCGCAAGAGAAATTACAAATTGTGCTGGTGGTCCCGTTAAAGAAATCCGAAAGACTTTTAATGGATTGCACGTCGAAACTATCATCGACGAGCAAAGCCAGAAAGTCCAGGCGTTGAAGAAGATCGGTGAATTTGCGGTTTCTGTTCAACCGCATAGCACACTGAACTCATCCAGAGGAGTTGTTATTTGTCGCGATCTTCTTAATTGTACAGAAGAAGAAATTGTACAAGAAATGTCGAGTCAGGGAGTGACTCAGTGTCGCAGACTAACCATGCGAAGAAATGGTGAAGTTGTTCCTTCGGCCTCGCATGTTTTAACATTTAATAGGCCGAATCTTCCTGAAAAGGTACGAGCTGGCATCCATCGGCTTGATGTATGAGCATTTATTCCGCAGCCGATGAGATGTTTTAAGTGTCAACGATTCGGACACACAGCAGCTAGATGTGAAGCGCAGAAAATATGTATATGTGTAGAGAAAACACATGAGGGTGACCCATGTAAAGACCCTCTAACCTGCGTTAACTGTAAAGGGCATCACAATTGTCGTTCAAGAAACTGCCCTACATATAAATTAACATAATATACAATAATTAACTACATATAAAAGAAACAGCGATTCAGGAAGTTAAAACGCTTCAGAAGGTCAGTTATCCTGAAGCGAAGAAAATTGTTAATCAGCGTACACCACGACCATCGACTTCTTACGCAGAAGCAGCGGCTGCCCCTTCCACATCTAAAATTAACGTGGAGCAGTTGCTTAACACGATGGCTCCAAGTCTTGCGACGATGATTGAAAAAATCATTGATTCAAAGATTGAGTCGACTCATCGGATGGAACAAACTAAACATGAGAAGGCTCACTCTCCGTCTGACGTCGTTTACATGAGAGACGCACCAGCACAGTTTAAATCACCAGCTAAACCTGCGATTACTAAGCCACCAACTGAAGTAAGAATAAAAAATCTTGGCATCTAGCAAAGAGAAACGGATCACTCCGTCGTCTAGTCACAAGCTTAAAGAAATTGTGACAAGAAAATCTGAATCTACGGAAATGGAGGTACAAGTTATTATTGAGAAACCACCAGACGTAGAGAATATAAAGCCTGTACCAATAGAGCCTCCAAAAGCGCAAAGATCAGCTTCGGTGAGAGCATCTATTTCAGCTGGACCCAGTACTGCAGTAGAGATAGAGTCCAGCTCATCAGCCGCGGAGAGTCGCTTGCTAATTTAGATTCCTTAGCAACGATGCTAACAGCACCGACGAAACTTTCAACTGATGTGAGTCGGCGAACGTCATTGGCATCAGATAGAGAGGATGATGCCATGTCCGAGGCCTCAGACACTCGCTCGTCAGAAGTTGAGGCCGTTCGCAGGATGGAAAAACGGTGCAAGAAAGGATGGCCGAAAGGAAAGCCAAGGAAGTAATTTTTTTGGATATAGGTTATAGAAGAATGCAAATTTTGAACATTTTCGATTCATGAAAATGAATACTGAACCTTTTTTTTCCTTTTATTTTGAAGTGTGATGGGGCTAATGACCAAAGTAGTCGGTGCCCCTAAAAACCTCAAAAAAAAAAAATAATAATGTCTTTATTACAAATTATAATACATAAAAAATCCTATGTTTAATTTTATGTTTTATTTTAAGTGTGTTGTATATACAGCATACTTACTGTATGTACAGCAATATGGATGTATACTTAATTGTAGACTTATAATATACAGTGCACTTTCATAAATCAAACTTATTTATTAGGAAAATAAAAACAAGAATTCGAATAACTTTTAAAATAATAAAATAAAAAAAAGTAAGAAACTAGGCCGATCTCTGCAGACAGTGGTACTAATAGAAGGGGATAGGGGGTGGGGGGGATTGTTCCATCCATCCTCTATGGCAGCCCACCAGAGTTAGAAGCAATGTAACATCATCAGTGTTCACGGTGGCTGCTTTCTGACAAAACAACTTCCATTTGTATCTCGACTAAATGGCCTATGAATGTCACACCCATTGTGCTTCTTTTGCCGTTATCGTTTCATACATTTGTACGTACAGAGTCAGGATAAAAGTTTGTACATATAACAATAAATATATATATTATATAAATATATATATAAAACGAATCCGCCAGATCTCTTCTAAATGGCCTATTGTCAATTTTATTTCTATTCAGTTAACAAACAACAAACACAAAAAAGAGAAAAAGTATTTTGATAATAAATCTGAATCATATTTCACGTATACAATAACAGAGTATTATGGATTTTCTAAATGACATAGTATTAAATTAATATATTCCTAAATGAAACATTTATAACGGAAAAGTCTCATAATGCGTTATTTAAAAGCTTTAAGTTTTGTTTGCTGTATAGGTTTAATGTATCATTAAATATAATAATACAAAATATAATAATGCTGCGTTACAAAGTGCATAACTGAAATACTTGTAACAGCAAAATAAATTAATTATTAGTTTCTATAAATGCGCCAAGTAGAAAAGTTAAACTTATTAGAATGTACGATAAAATAATTTACAAAGCAAGAATTTTGCGCTACTTGTAAAATTCTTTAGTTAAAACTATTCAATTAGTACTATGTAATATCGGTTTTCAACTAACTATTTTTCATTGAAAGACATATTAATCAGAGAGTTATTACTTACATTAAGACACACACACACACACACAATATATATATATATATATATATATATATATATATAAAGAGAGAGAGAGAGAGAGAGAGAGAAACATAAATTTTATCTGTAGAAAGATTAGTTTTTTGTTAAATAAACCTTTACTTAATTTTTTTTTATCGCGTGACTTCTTTAATAATAAAAATATAAATTGATAAAAATTGGGTGTATAACGAAAAATTATTTCAATTTCATTATTTTTTAGGTAATTATTTATTCTTTTTAAAATATAAATTATTATACTGTTAAAAATAATATTCGGTTTATTTAACAATCAGAAGTATAAAAATTAAATTTAAAAATATTTCTTATAAATAAGTAATTTACAAAGTTATAAGTTGTAACGTTTAAGTGCTAAGTTTGAAATATAATCAAACATTATAACTTCATAAAATGTTTAAACAATATTAAAAAGAGTCTATTGAAAAGTCTATTTATTTATGATAAAATATTCCTTAGAATTTGGAACTTGTCGAAAGAAAGACGAAATTGAAGCGTGTGGGTTTTGAGATTCCTTGAAAGAATATTGTCTCCGACAATGGGATCCGTTGTGTGTATAAAGTATAATAGCAGCCATAGTTGGCGCCTTTCAATATTGTGTTCGTGTTAAGAAAAAACTTTTACATCAAGCACTCGGCTCTGAGTCGGAGAGGCACAATGCCTCGCTCGCTTCTCACATATTGAAAAGCAGAAAAAGAGGGAAGAAAAAAATGCTGTTTAAAATTTGGTGTGCATTTGACAGATATTAAGAGAGAAAGGGGTGCCAGATAGGGAGTTTTGTTAAGGGTGGAATCGAGAAAACTCTTCTGATAATGACAATTCAAAACCGGAGTTGTGAAATAATGGCGAGTACGTTGTTTTTTTGATTCCCGCTTGGCGCTCTGACTGCCGGAAATTGACTCGCCACGGCCGCTTAGATATAGCTTTCAATCAGCTGTCTGAATGTGTTCCTCTTTCTACAACTCAAAGGGACAAAACTGTCGCCCTCTCTGCATACATTCATTACTTTTTTGATGGGCAATTTTATTTATAAATGGAAACAAAAATGTCATTCATTCACTCAGAATGAATTGACGTAATAATCGGTGACAAAGATTTTTGAACCGAACACTGTCATTCAGTATTTATAGAATAATCACAGTTTATTAAAATAAAATAATAATTTTACTTACATTAATGAGAAGAGAACTATACAAAGGGCGCCCTACAATAAAATAAAGGTATCGTAATTTGGGAAGGAGAAAGGAAGTGTCATGTTTTTATCTTATTTACGTTTTTGTTTACACGCACGGCCTAGTGTATATTTTATAAATAATTAATTTTAATAATATTGCTCTACATATTTTTTTACGTTTTAATTAACTTTAATTATTAAAAGTACGACGTTAGCCACGCCAGACGGCTTTTTTCTACACTTATTCTACTCCTCGTAATCTAACAACCTTAAATTTGTTCAAAGAATAACGGTTACCAACGTTGTTTGTATCCAATGCTACTATTGGTGCTACCGATTGCAGCTGTTGTTTCTACTTACGTGACTGTATTTAGGCAATTCATATATAGATACGTTCTTAAGCTATTAGATAGCTTTAAAGTTACAGATTTGCACAGTGGTTAGTGGTCGTTTTTACGTAAATCTCAGTAAAAAATTTAGTGTCTTTTACATTACAAAATGTACATAATTATATGTCTTTTTAACATTATTATTATTCTCTTTTCTTGTAATGTTTTAAATCTAATCCCAAGAATGGATTTTCTTTTCGTATAAGTTATTAAAGTTACTTAGTACAATATTGACTGCTGTCAATTAAGTTATGGGTTAGTTAAATTATTGAACAGTCAATCTTTTTATTTTAAACATATCTGTTGCTTCCAAAAACAAAAGGAAACACCTATTATATTTTTTGATCATCAAACATAGATAATTTAATCATGATGATTCTCATCATATGATTACGTATCCTGAGACAATTCTCATTTACCATATGTCTCGTTCTTTTTTTTTTGTTTTTGGACTAATCCTTTTAGTGCTGTTTCATTTAGTCCTTCTCTTCTCAAAATATATTAAAGCACTAAATTTCTCTATAAGTTTCTATTCTCATTAAATTTTTCCTATCTCTTTTTTTTTTTTTATTTATTTATACAGCAGCAACAACAGGCCACTTACAATTATGATGGATGTTAATGAATTTTGTTGTATGTGAAAAATGCCTGAAATGAAAGATTCGAACCCGGGATCCCCGGATGAAAGGCCGAGACGCCTTTTATTATCTTTTATCTTCTTCACTTTTTACTATCTTAATTTTTTCAAACTCTTCTTAATCTAAATTTCAAGTTCTTCCATTTTTTTTTTTAATTTTTCTTAGATTACGCTTTCCTCATCCATACAGAAATGTGTTTCAAATGTAACATTTTACAAGATATCTCGAAATTTGTACAAAAAAACTATTTTTCTTTATTAAGTCTTCGTTAGTCATTGCTATTCAATTAGTGCTATTTTTAACTTAGCAATCTTCTGCTACCTTGCTTCATAAGCAATTTAGTTTTTTTAAATTCTTCATCCTTTTGATTATGTGTTCAGCGACTTATTTTTTCTATCTTCATTACTTGTTTTCTTAAAACTACGAATACTATGGTAATATATTCTAAAATTTAAATCCCGTTGAATATCTAATGCTTCACCTTTTTGTATTTAAGTTTTGAAAGGCAAACAAGAAAATAGTTAAGTAAAAAAATTTAATAATTATAAAACTAATATGAATAAACTAATGGAATAAAACAAGACAAAACTATGATTCAACAATAAAATTAAAGTCGTGGAAAACATCTTTTGATCCTAGCTGAACAAAGATAAAAACAATGTTCATTTAAGAATTAATTATAAAAAACACAAAGAAATAGTTTGATTAATTAATACGGAGAACTAAGCAAAGCTTCTGTTTCATGTAATTTACAAACACAAAAAACTGCAGCTGATAATCAATAAAATAAAGGCCTTATAATATAATATTTTTTATTTATAGCCGCATCTAAAATTAAAATCATTAGCGACTATAGTGTAACTGGAAATGTACCGGAAAAGCTTGAACAGACTCAGGCCGACCATATCTGAGACGTGTAGTTAATTGAACCCTAACCACCAAAGAACACCGTTATCCACGATCTAGTATTCAAATCCGAAAAAAAGTGTAATTAGTTGGATTTGAACCTAAGAACCCTTGACTTCAAAATCAACTGACGAGTTTTACTACTAGACCAACCCGGTGGGTTATAAAAAAAGGCCTTCTGTTTTTATATAGGTAAGGAAACATTTTTTTGTAGTTGAATGTTATATACCTATTAATATGCTAACAAAAAAATTTAATTAATTTAAAAAAAAACACTGACCATGGGATTAATTAGTGAAAAATTTGACTTGACTGAGAATACAAATTTCAGCATTTTTACCTTAGTTAATAACAAAAATTTAAATTTTAGAAAAATATTTTTTTTAAAACTGTTAATTTACCAAGAAAATTCTTTTTTTATCCTCCGGGTCCACCGTTAGGCATTCTTCAGAGGATGAGATGAATGATTTGTAGCGTGTGTGAAAATGCCATGCATGACCGGGATTCGAACCCGGGACCTCCGGATGAAAGGCCGAGACGCTACTACTCGTGCCACGGAGGCCGGCCAACTTAATGAGATTGGAAATTACCTTCTTCTTCTACGACTTCTCCCAACAATAGAAATGTACAATTATTGCAAATTCAAAATTTAATGACAGTGGTAAATAAATTATTTAGAAAAAATTCACACGGTTCAGATAAAATTTAAGTCAAATATTAAAAATTACTAGTTTTCTCAAAACTTTTGAAAATTCTGTTTAAATAAGTATCTTTTTATTTTAAAAACGAAATATTTATTAAATGAATAATATAAACGAGTAAAATGCAAACAGAAATGAATTTTTTCCCTCCTGAACGGTCTATAAAGGAGAGAAGGAGAATGATTTTAGAAATTATTTATTTACTATCTGTTTAAGACAGTCTATCACCCAATTAAAAATAAATTATCCTCTAATTTTTACGATAAAAAATGAGTTTTCTAGTGTGTTTAAGGTGCTAAGTTTGATTATGATTAAAATCCAAAGTTTCAGAATGAAAAGTCCAATTAATTGGTGCCGATTAGATATGAATCGATTAATAATCGAAAAGGTTCGATTGGTTCCGAATCAAAATTGATAAATTTAATATTTCATCTCAACAATAAATTAATTCAGCTCAACATTTAATGATTCGAAGTATGATTTTATACCAAATAAGTTAACTGATGTACTTTGAAAGTTAGTTAACAATAATTACTAAATTCGAAACAGTTTATAATTACAGTTGGAAATTAATTTCTGACGATAGTATTTAATCTGGTAGCGTATTTTATATGTCTATAAACTTAAAAATATATGAAATTGACAAAAAACTGTCTACCTTATTATTATTTAATTTAATTTATAGATCTGCTTTCCAATGTTACCAAAATATGAAAATAACATGGTTTTGAACAATTTAACATCTCTAAAAATAACATGACAAATTTATTAAGAAATTTTCTTTTTTAATAATTCTCTAGTATTAATTAGCATAAAGGCTAAAGTAATTATATTTAAATTTCCGTAAATTAATATTGATATGAATTACAGATATAGAATTTACAAATTCGTAAGAATTTTTTGTTAAGTTTGTTATTAATAAAAGTTTTTTTTTGTTTTTCGTAAACATTATTAAATCAATTTTTTTCAGAATAAAATTTTCTACACGTTTTGATAATAACATTTACGCTTTTATTACTCAATTAACAAAGTTGTTGTACTTCAAACAGAAAAAAATGTTTTTCGTCGCTGAATTTTTTTGTTTTACATTGAGAAAACATGAAGAAAACTACGAGAAATATAGTTTTCTGGGACCTCTTATATTCAATTTTTCAGGTCAAAAAATATGACACCATCAAGTTTACTCCTAATATACTGAGATTTCACCGGGGGCACTGAAATCTGGGCGAAATTTTTCGCTAGCCGTAACTGGACAAAGCGTTTCAGTTATAATGCATTACAACTTATTGGGTAATTCAAGTTGGTTTTTAATTATAAACACAAACACACACACACACACACACACACACACACACACACACACACAGAGAGAGAGAGAGAGAGAGAGAGAGAGAGAGAGAGAGAGAGAGAGAGAGGAGAGAGACATACATACACACATATAGGTATTATAAGTCAATACCTATAATACATTACAGGTTATTGGGTTATTCAAGTTGGTTTTTAATTATAAACACAAACACACACACACACACATATATATATATATATATAAATAAATTTTATTTCTCTGAAGTCAATACTTATAATGCATTACAGCTTATTGGGTTATTCAAGTTGGTTTTTTTATTACACACACACACACACACAAATATATATATATATATATGCATATAAATATATATATATATATATATACTAGCTGTCACGCTTCACGCTGTGCGCCACGCTTTGCTGTGGCACATTGTGGTTGCATGGATGAGAAATGAGAAACAAAACAAAGCGTACGTTTCATAGAAGTTTAATTTTGCAATACTTATGGATATACAATATTTTTTGTTTTTCCACTGTCTGCGTAGATATAAAGGCTATCTGGTTTGCCGACTCGGGAGCACGCAACATACAGTTGTCCATGTGAGAAGCAATCCGCATCTAAATCTAAACCACACAATTCTAAAGATTGACCTTGAGCTTTATTGGTTGTGATTGCAAATGCCAATCGAATTGGGAATTGCAATCTTTTAAATTGAAATGGTGTATCGGTCGGGATCATGGGTATTCGAGGAATGAGGACATCTTCACCTTTGAAAGGCCTCGTTAAAATCGTTGCTTTCACTACGTTATTCATCAATTTCTTAACTGCAAGTCGCGTGCCGTTGCAGAGTTTTGGCTGATTAATATTCCGCAACAGGATAATTGGCACACCTATTTTCAATATTAATATGTGTGGTGGCATCCCTGGCAGATCAAGTGAGTTTAAAAATTACGTTGGATAATTAACTACTTCTCATCTGCTTCCACAACGGTGTCTATCGACTTATATGTAATTTCTTCACTTTGAATGCTGGATTGAATAACATTATTAAGTTGATAGACATCTTTGTTCTTTGCGGCAAGGATAGCTCGTTCACTGAGCCAATCGTGATTTCTATGATTAATTTGAATATCAGGAAATACTTTTTCGATCAGTTCTTCTTTCCATGTTACTAAATTACAAAAATTATCAGGAAATGATATTCGTCTAGACGTCTCATCGACTGGCAGCTGTCCGTTTCCAATGTCCAGTAACTGTCGTGAGAACACCTCAACTGATGGATCATTCTGCAACTGGACATGCATATTCGTAGTCAATTACAATGTACGTACGTGTCGCCACAGTGTTGAATATTTCAGGCAAGCATTTATTTCGTCTACTGGTGTCGATCGAGAAATTAAAGGCAATGTTTGCTTAAAATCTCTTGCGAGCAATATCAAAGCATTCCCGAACGGTTGAACGTTTCCACGCAAATCTCGTAACGATCGATCAAGAGCTTTAAGCGATTTTTTATGTGCCATCGTGCATTCATCCCAAACAATGAGTTTACATTTATGTAATACTTCTCCCATACAGGATGCTTTGGAAATATTGCACGTGGGAGTCTCGATGATTTGCATGTGTAATGGCAACTTTAGAGATGAATGCGCAGTCCTTCCATCTGGTAACAATGTCGCAACTATTCCAGACGAAGCAAGAGCTAACGCTATGTCATTTTTTGATCGAACCGTTGCTAGAATCAATCCAATGAGGAATGTTTTCCCAGTTCCTCCTGGCGCATCCAAGAAGAAGGTCCCCCCAACTCCGTCATTTATCATTTGCATTATGCGATCATAAATGCCTTTCTGTTCACGCGTTAATTTGGGAATGTTTGATTGGACATATGACTGAAGAACACCAATGTTGTAACTCTTTTCACGGCGTAAATCCACATCAAATGAAGCAATCGCAGCTCGGATGGGAGCTGGCATTCCCAATTGACTAAGAAGTTTATTTGCATTAGCTAAGCACTTGTCTTCAATATTTATCAATGCTTCTTTGTAAATGCCTTCTGTAAATTCAGACAAAACTGAATATTTAACCTAACAAAGGATTTTTTGGTCATTATGTAGGGATATTATATTCTGTGTATTTGGTTATTTCGACTTTTTTTGTTTGCATAGTCTTAAGTCTATTTGGGCTATAAGAAAGTTGGATGTTTTAATTTATTTACTGTAAGTCATCCTTCTTGGTGGCTTTTCTTTTTGTTTTCGTGTTTTTTAAAAATAAAATTCAGATGTTTTATCTATACAAATTTGTAACTTAATCAGTTGTGATTTTGTTTACATTGGCAACGGCCATACGGGCTCTTTGTGATTGGTCGTTGTGTTTGACAGCAGCCATCTTGCATTGATCTGATTGGTTTTCCTTTGTTTACATTTCCATCTGATTTATTAGCCTCTTATTTATTAAAAAACTGTACAAATTAAAAATAGATAGATAGATTTATTAAAAATAGATGAAAACAATCTTTGATGGGGGTTATATATCGTGATAAAATTTTTTTTTATCGTGTTTTTTTTTTTTAATAAAATACAGATGTTTTAGCTGTTAAATATAATTCAAAAAAATTTGGTCGTTGTGTTTGACACCGGCCATCTTGCATTGATCTGATTGGTTTTCCTTTGTTTACATTTCCAAATTAAAAATGTATAAATTAAAAATAGATAGATAGATAGATTTATTAAAAATAGACGAAAACAATCTTTAATGCGGGTTATATATCGTGCTAAAAATTGAGCTCAATCGGTGCAGAACATTTTGAGTTTTTGAAGCGTACACAAACGAACTTAACATTTTTATATATATAGATATTCACGTTTTTGATTATAAAAACGCGCGCGCGCGCGCGCACACACACGCACACACCCACACACACATACATATATATATATATATATATATATATATATATATACTAGCTGGTCCATCTAGCCAGAACCTGGAAATATACTAGCTGGTCCATCTAGCCAGAACCTGGAAATATACTAGCTGGTCCATCTAGCCAGAACCTGGAACCTCGGGGCCCAGATAAGTTCAGGTGATCCCGGAACCAACTCAGGGCCTCCCAGGGCCACAGAACTCGCTTAGCTCTCCATTTCCAAATTGCCAGCCGGGCCAGCGCTCTGGATACCCACAGAGCTTGCTACGGTCGCCATTCTCATCTACCCAGAGGGCTCCATCCCCTGGAACCCCGCACTGTACGTTTTCCTCATAGTTGTGAGAATGATACTGATAAATAATAATTATAGTATTCAGGCTTTATAGAAACCTGAAAATGAAACTAAATTACAAAAAATAGTAACTTTGGTAACTAAAGTACACACACCTTTGACGACGAATAATTCATAAAAATTCATGATCTGTTAGATCGAAAGTGTACCTGACGCATGCAAAAGTTAGCCTTCAACCTACTAACAAATATCTCATTTAAATTTTGAAAATCGGACGACTGTTTCCAGAGATATTATAAGAGCATCCCATTGTACCTCCCAAAACAGCGCCCCTGGAGCACCCCGTTTGTTACCAGTTGATGGTGATGAGTGGTCTAGCCTCCCACGCGATGTTTGCATCACCTGTCTAGCATCACTACTCTAGCCACCTCACATGCAGTTCCCACAGGGACAGTCCCCATTATTGTTAAACAAAAATTCTTTAAATTTATTTAATATTATTTTATTTAATGTAAATTTTATTCCATTATTTTTGTAATATTATTCATTCGATTAATTCGAGTCATTCAGTTCAAACCCAGCTCACACAGTGATATAGACTCACAGTTCAATAATTCAATTCATTAAAGTTTCTGCACTACTACATATATATATATATATATATATATATATATTTTTTTTTTTTTTTTTCTAGACTTTTCTGGATGAAATATATTTAAAAACCTTCTGAGTTAACCAAGAAAAATGGGTAAAATTCTGGTTGCGATTGATCAAGAACTATTTTGTTTATCGCGAATAAACAAACTCCCTCTTTCTCTTTAATTAAAATTAATCAGTTTAAATAAGAATTAAACAATTCATATAAATCGGGAGTGTCATATATAGCCTATGACACTTACGGATTCCAATGCAGGGTCATAGATCTAAATCGGTTCAGCCGTTGAGCCGCTGGGAGGAACAGACATGCATACATACATACATACACTCTAAATACACGACTGCCCAAAAAGGAGTATCATTTAATAATTCTCTAGTATTAAGTAGCATAAAGACCAAAGTATAAGTAGATATTTAAATGTCTGTAAATTCGTATTGATACGGCTGATGGTTGTTTAAAAATTAATTATAAACAAAAAAATATTTTAATTTTAAGAAAATGTTCCTCCTCTATGAATCATGAGACCTTGCCGTTGGTGAGGGGGCTTGAGTGTTCAGGGATACAGAGTAGCTGGACCGAAGGTGCAACCATATCGGAGAGGTATCTGTTGAGAGCCAGACTAAGGAATGATTCCTGAAAGAGGGCAGCAGCTCTTTCAGTAGTTGTTAGGGGCGTGAGTCACAATGACTTAAACGGCCGTATCAACATCACTCAGTTCTCTGAGTACTGCGCAGCTGAAAGCAATGGAAAACTACAGCTGCTTATTTTCCAAGAAAATGTGGCTCTCTGCATTTTCACATAGCAATAATGGAGGCGCCTTCCTTGGTAAAATATTCTGGAGGTAAAATAGTCCCCCGTTCGGATCTCCGGGTGGGGACTACTAAGGAAGGGGTCACCAGAAAATTAAAAAATAACATTCTACGAGTCGGAGCGTGGAATGTTAGAAGCTTAAAAAAGGTTGGTAGGCTAGAAAATTTAAAAAGGGAAATGGATAGGGTGAATGTGGATATAGTAGGAATTAGTGAGGTTCGGTGGGAAGAGGAAGGCGACTTTTGGTCGGGTGATTTTAGAGTAATTAATTCAGCGTCAAATAATGTGCAGGCAGGAGTAGGTTTCGTGATGAACAAGAAGATAGGGAGGAGAGTGGAGTATTTCAAAACGCATAGCGATAGAATCATTGTAATAAGGTAAAATCAAAACCTAAACCGACAACGATTGTTAACGTTTATATGCCTACAAGCGCCCATGATGATGATGAGGTAGAGTGTGTATACGAAGAGATTGATGAAGCAATTAAACACGTAAAAGGAGATGAAAATTTAATAATAGTTGGAGATTGGAATGCAAGCATTGGAAAAGGCAAGGAAGGAAATATAGTGGGTGAATACGGGCTGGGCAAAAGGAATGAAAGAGGGGACCGACTTATAGAGTTTTGCACGAAGTATAATTTAGTAATTGCCAACACCCAATTTAAAAATCATAATAGAAGAATATACACTTGGAAAAAGCCAGGCGATACTGCAAGGTATCAGATAGATTATATCATGGTTAAGCAAAGATTTAGAAATCAACTCGTTGACTGCAAAACTTACCCTGGAGCAGACATTGATAGCGACCATAGTTTGGTGATAATGAAATGTAGATTGGGGTTTAAAAACCTGAAGAAAAGTTGTCAGATGAATCGGTGGAATTTAGAGAAGCTTGAGGAAGAGGGGGTAAAGAAGATTTTTGAGGAGGACATCGCAAGAGGTCTGAGAAAAAAAGATAAGGTAGAAAATGTAGAAGAAGAATGGGAGAATGTTAAAAAGGAAATTCTTAAATCAGCAGAAGCAAACTTAGGCGGAATAAAGAGAACTGGTAGAAAACCTTGGGTTTCAGACGATATATTGCAGCTGATGGATGAACGTAGAAAATATAAGAATGCTAATGATGAAGAAAGTAAAAGGAACTATCGGCAATTAAGAAATGCTATAAATAGGAAGTGCAAACTGGCGAAAGAAAAGTGGATTAAAGAAAAGTGTTCAGAAGTGGAAAGAGAAATGAACATTGGTAAAATAGACGGAGAATACAGGAAAGTTAAGGAAAATTTTGGGGTACATAAATTAAAATCTAATAATGTATTAAACAAAGATGGTACACCAATATATAATACGAAAGGTAAAGTCGATAGATGGGTGGAATATATTGAAGAGTTATACGGAGGAAATGAATTAGAAAATGGTGTTATAGAGGAAGAAGAGGAAGTTGAGGAGGATGAAATGGGAGAAACAATACTGAGATCTGAATTTAAGAGAGCATTAAAAGATTTAAATGGCAGAAAGGCTCCTGGAATAGACGGAATACCTGTAGAATTACTGCGCAGTGCAGGTGAGGAAGCGATTGATAGATTATACAAACTGGTGTGTAATATTTATGAAAAAGGGGAATTTCCATCAGACTTCAAAAAAAGTGTTATAGTTATGATACCAAAGAAAGCAGGCGCAGATAAATGTGAAGAATATAGAACAATTAGTTTAACTAGTCATGCATCAAAAATCTTAACTAGAATTTTATACAGAAGAATTGAGAGGAGAGTGGAAGAAGTGTTAGGAGAAGATCAATTTGGTTTCAGAAAAAGTATAGGGACAAGGGAAGCAATTTTAGGCCTCAGATTAATAGTAGAAGGAAGATTAAAGAAAAACAAACCAACATACTTGGCGTTTATAGACCTAGAAAAGGCTTTCGATAACGTAGATTGGAATATAATGTTCAGCGTTTTAAAAAAATTAGGGTTCAAATACAGAGATAGAAGAACAATTGCTAACATGTACAGGAACCAAACAGCAACAATAACAATTGAAGAACATAAGAAAGAAGCCCTAATAAGAAAGGGAGTCCGACAAGGATGTTCCCTATCTCCGTTACTTTTTAATCTTTACATGGAACTAGCAGTTAATGATGTGAAAGAACAATTTAGATTCGGAGTAACAGTACAAGGTGAAAAGATAAAGATGCTACGATTTGCTGATGATATAGTAATTCTAGCCGAGAGTAAAAAGGATTTAGAAGAAACAATGAACGGCATAGATGAAGTCCTACGCAAGAACTATCGCATGAAAATAAACAAGAACAAAACAAAAGTAATGAAATGTAGTAGAAATAACAAAGATGGACCACTGAATGTGAAAATAGGAGGAGAAAAGATTATGGAGGTAGAAGAATTTTGTTATTTGGGAAGTAAAATTACTAAAGATGGACGAAGCAGGAGCGATATAAAATGCCGAATAGCACAAGCTAAACGAGCCTTCAGTAAGAAATATAATTTGTTTACATCAAAAATTAATTTAAATGTCTGGAAAAGATTTTTGAAAGTGTATGTTTGGAGTGTCACTTTATATGGAAGCGAAACTTGGACAATCGGAATATCTGAGAAGAAAAGAATAGAAGCTTTTGAAATGTGGTGCTATAGGAGAATGTTAAAAATCAGATGGGTGGATAAAGTGACAAATGAAGAGGTATTGCGGCAAATAGATGAAGAAAGAAGCATTTGGAAAAATATAGTTAAAAGAAGAGACAGACTTATAGGCCACATACTGAGGCATCCTGGAATAGTCGCTTTAATATTGGAAGGACAGGTAGAAGGGAAAAATTGTATAGGCAGGCCACGTTTGGAGTATGTAAAACAAATTGTTGGGGATGTAGGATGTAGAGGGTATACTGAAATGAAACTACTAGCACTAGATAGGGAATCTTGGAGAGCTGCATCAAACCAGTCAAATGACTGAAGACAAAAAAAAAAAAAAAAAAAAAAAAAGAAAATGTTACTAATGCTTATAAATTATGAATAATTATAAAGAAATCATTATAATCAAACATGATCTATGTAGAATTAATTCAAATTTTATTAAGGAGCACAGTAAAAAAAAAAAAAAAATGTACCGAATATCAGTTAAATTAGTTTCTTTTTTTTTTGTCTTCAGTCATTTGACTGGTTTGATGCAGCTCTCCAAGATTCCCTATCTAGTGCTAGTCGTTTCATTTCAGTATACCCTCTACATCCTACATCCCTAACAATTTGTTTTACATATTCCAAACGTGGCCTGCCTACACAATTTTTCCCTTCTACCTGTCCTTCCAATATTAAAGCGACTATACCAGGATGCCTTAGTATGTGGCCTATAAGTGTGTCTCTTCTTTTAACTATATTTTTCCAAATGCTTCTTTCTTCATCTATTTGCCGCAATACCTCTTAATTTGTCACTTTATCCACCCATCAGATTTTTAACATTCTCCTATAGCACCACATTTCAAAAGCTTCTAATCTTTTCTTCTCAGATATTCCGATAGTCAAAGTTTCACTTCCATATAAAGCGACACTCCAAACATATACTTTCAAAAATCTTTTCCTGACATTTAAATTAATTTTTGATGTAAACAAATTAGTTTCATGTTTATTAAATATACTGGTTTCCAGGTTATAATGAAAGATTATGCAATAAATATTAATGTGTTATCGTTCGTTAATACCAAAGCATCAAAGAATTGTAATCCATATTAAAGCATGATAATACAACAGTTGTCCTATCACATTTACATGATATAGCTGGCCTCATAACTGTGTAAATATAGCTAAACGTCTGTTAAATGTGTACAAAAAATCGATAAATCCGTGTGAAAGGAACAAAATATTTATATACTGGGTTACTACTTAAAATAGTCCGCTATATAAGATCTGATGAGAAATATTTACTGAGACAGGTAAATTGAAGTATACTATTTTCATTTTCGTAAAATGATTATCAAAATTAAAATCACAGAGGGAAGGATTTTTATAGAAGAAAAAAATATACACTTAAAAATTAAACATTTCTATCACTTATTTTTCATAATTAGAAATTCCAGTTTTATAAAGCTATTATTAACACAAGGCAATGTATACATTTTGGAATAAGGAATATCTATCTACATTGCTATGTAGATATAAGTAATGTCTAAATTGCTAATATTCTGACACTTCCAATTTTCATCGCATTAAATATTTTTAAAATATGGCAAGTTTTTTCTAAAATTACATATTAATGCATATTTAAAAAACAACAACAAAAAACACTAAAATTATGAAATTATTTTACTTATTGGCTCGCCAATTTCAAGCACTTGGATAAGTGAAAATAAGTTCTTTCTTCTGGAAGAAGACACAAAATAATTTATAAATAACGTAAATGAAACTATAAAAGAATAAATAAATAGTAGTAAGGAATAAAATTCTCGGCTAACTAATATTATTTATAATTACACGAAAAGATTTGGCTTGTTACATTTGAAATTTCAGTATTTTATTTATCTTTGGATATACTCGTAAATTAGGTAGGGAGAGATTTTTCCGAATACATCTCAGCAGCAAGAGCCTTTTTGCCCTTTAATGACCTAATACGGCAATTGTAAAATTACCATATAAAATTAATGCAGTCCATACAATTATTAATATAGCTAAAAAATTAATTGACTGTATAGGCTGAAGATTTCTGGATCTGGCTGAAGTATTAAATGACATGCTACTTTTCTCCAAGTTCCTCTAAATCAATCGATCGCCCTTTTTTCTTTTATATAATCCTTACTACACATTTCTAAAATATTCTAAATTTTATATATATATATATATTTTTTTTTAATTATATTATTATTGATTTATTCTATTATAAATTTTGTTTATAATTTACTTTCTTTTATAACCTTATATTAACAAGTTGTTTGAGATAAAATAATTGTTGTTCAAATTTATATTGTTTGTTTTCTCCAAGTTATGCAGCTAATGCCGGGTCTGGGTGTGTGTGTGTGTGTGTGTGTGTGTGTATATATATATATATAGGCAATTACCGCTACCGGCTTTTCAGACCTGACATAGCTGCAAATGTAGTGCAATGTAAGTGTAAATGTAACGGTAAACATGTAGTCTGGAAAAAACTCAGGTCGACCACTCCCGGGATTGTGCTTAATTAAAACCCAACCACCAAAGAACACCGGTATTCATAGTCTAATAAATCAAATCCATATAAAAGCAACTGCATTGTAAGGACACGATTCTTAGAACTCTTGACATCGGAAATCAGCTGATTTTTCGATGACGAATTTAACCACTAAACTAACCCGGCGGGTATCAAATTTATATAACTGGAAATAAATGGACTTGTGAAAATGGAGTCCACTGTTTTCCACTGTCTCTTCCTGTGATACAAAAGTAAACAATGGGGTGGTAATTAAGGTGAAAAAGTAGTTCCTATTTCTTACATTAAAATTGAATACATAAAAAACAAAAATGAATCATTTTTCTATTGTAATATTGAGTAAAATAAATGTTAAATATTGTACTAAAACAATAAAGAAAACCCGCATCAACTCTTGTCCGAAAGTTAATTCTGCAATATTTGATTATTTTTAGTATTTTACTACCAAACATCTCACGATGTTTCTCCCGGGAGTACGTATAATATATATTGAGAACTACTCCTTTATATTCAAGGAAATTTTCCTGGTAATCTAATCAGTGTCAAGTATATTTGAGGCATCGTAATCGATTGCAGAAATTCCGCAGTAAAAATTGTAAGTTCAATTAATAATGCATATTAAGAACGGATTCATATCATAACTAATTCGAAAAGTAAGAAATAATGTAAAATATAAAAATAAAATGTTAAAGTATAAAAACGATGGATAATTAAATTACTATTGATTAGTACTTGTTTATTCAAATTTTCTAAAAATGTTATTCTTCAAAACTCATGATTTTCAATGTAATCTTATAATTAGGATTTTACTACGTTACACTTTACATATTTTTCAAATACGGGTTTTCAGTACGAAAAAGAATATTTTTAAAGTTCAAACTTTTTTATATGTTTGTAAATGCTAATTCTAAAGGGATTAATTAGCACATTAAGCTAGTAATAATAAGCGATAAGTAAATTTGTAAATGAATGAATTGTATAGTATGCAAAATCTGTAGAATATATTTTGCAGATCTATTTATTTGAGGGTTAGCTGCGTTAGTTGCCTTGATAAGAATTTTTCAATATATCAGTTTTGTATCCTAGATTAATTATTAAAATCGAACAAATAATCCAAGTGATAAAATCCAGAAAATTTGGACAAATAAGGAAGACATACCGACTTATTTCAAGTGAACTTTCATTTGTTACCACAAATGTTTGAAAAACATTTAACCTCTCAAAATTTAGCCTCAAAATTTTATTTTTAATTAGGTATTAAATTATTAATATTTTTTATTATTGTTTATTTTATATTGTATATTTACAAAACGAATAAATATGTTGTTTAATAGGCGTCACTGTTCATTTATTTTGCTAAATATTTATTTAGTCTTTTTTAATCTTCAATTAGGAATTGTTTTGGGTCTCTTTGCTTTTTATTTACAACGTAAATGAAGATTAGTTCGGTTTCAGAAAAAAAAAATAGGTACAAAAGAGACCATTCAGGAATTTAAGTTAATTTTAAAAGGCAGGATTAAAAAAAATCCTAAAAAATCTTAAGTGGTATTTGTAAATTTGAGAGATCTGATAATGTAGAAGAGTACAAGATATTTAAATAAACTTCAAAAAATTTGAATTTAAATTAAGAAAAGGAGTAGTTATTTACAACTTATCTAAGAATGAAGTACCAGTTGTAAGGGTAAAAATGAAAAAAAAGACGATCTCAGATTCAAAAAGAAGTATTAGTCAAGAATGTCCTTGTTGCTTCTCAACTAGTTTGTAGAACTAATATACGAATTAATAATAAGTGGAGTAACTACCCAAGATGAAAAAATAAAATAAAGTGTCACGATCCACTGATCAAATTATTCTTTTGCCAAAAACTAAAGCTCAGTTAGCAGCAATACGTTCGGAAAGTCACTGTGCAGTATGCTTTACAGTTATGTGATGCATTCTGTTCTCTCGGTGTTAGATTGGCTGCCATGTGAGTTCGTTAGGCGTTGCTAATTAACAAACCAAGATATCAGTTGTTGAGTCGTGATTGAACGTGATTCGTTTCATTTATCGGAAACAATAGTTGCGAGAAATGTAATGGCTCTTTCGGTTAGAGGAAATAATTTTTTCATTGAGCACGTCTTTCATAAAGGTGACACAAGTATACTAAGTATACTAATTTAGTGAAGCACAAGTTAACTGAAAAGTTTCCAAACACTCGTTCCTCACCGCAAGAGAGTTCGAACTCTTATCGAAAAATTTCGGAAAATAGCTCTGTTAAAGACGATGATCGAAGTGGAAGATTTCCTAAACTAAACGAACAGAAGCGGCTTGATATTTCGGATGCTAAGGCCGAAAGTCCATCAAAGATATCTTGCTATGGCATATAAAGCTGTAAGAAAAGAACTGAAACTTTTCCGTTACAATTAGTGTGTGTTCAATAACTGAAACCTACAACCGTGCCAAAAAACTAATTGACAATGGTATTAAACGTTTTATTGATCAAAATTCCGTAGGTATCCTCAACATTACGTTTTTTACAGATGAAGCGTGGTTTCATCTGGGAAGGTATATTAATTCACATAATCCACATGTATATTAATTCACATATGGTTGACAACTAACCCTCATGAATTACACGAACAACATTTAGATGAAGCGAAAATTGGTGTTTGGGTCAGTTTCACTAGAACGTGCATTGTAGGTTCAAAATTTTTTTTCTTTGAAAATACACTTAATAGTGATTGTTATTATGCTGTTTTAACAAACTTCATTAGTCAGTTAACAAATGTAGAAATCTGTTACGGTTGGTTCCAACACGATGACGCCAGAGCACATACAGCAAACAAGGTCAATGACCTTTTCACGAAATGTCTTTGGTGAACGAATCATTTCGAGGGGTTTATGGTCTACACGACGCTGGATCTGACCCCCCCCCCCAGATTACTTTCTATGGGTGGCAGCGAAAGAAGTAATATATCGTAACAAACCATGCGTGATTGACGAACTAAAAACCACAATAACGACATCGCGTACGAGACATTCCAATACATCAGCTGGTTAAAATGTTTCAACAAATTAAAAGGTATGCAGTGTTGTATTGATTTTGAAGGAGGTCATTTTCACACCTTTTATAAACTGTTGCACTATTGTAATATCTGTTTCTATAAAATAATGACATAAAATACAAATTAATAATTAACAAAGTTTCGTCATTACACTTCCATAATTCCAGTGCACAGCAATTTTCCGAACGCACAGTAAAAGCTTTGTTACTAAATTGCAACCTCATCAAAGAAGGGATCACGTACCCATATTTTCTCATATGTTTGCCCCATCGGCAGCGGTTATACTGAGTTTCCCAGGAGATTTTGGACTAAGAAACTGATTCACGATATCAATAAAAATAAATGTTAAGGGAACAAATTCGCTGTCTTGCTTCTTTTTTCGTCTGTCCGCCATTTTGATTTTTTTCAATAAAAATATTTATCTTAAGAACAGATCTAGATATTTTAATGAAATTTGGTATATATGTACTCAACAATATGTTCTATAAAATAAATAACTTAAATTTTTACAATCAGAAATTAAAAAATGGCGGCCATTAGTTATTTTAATGATTAATAGTTCCGTAATATTAGTTTTATCGAATTATTTCCTTTTTTAGATAAAATTTTAAGCCTTTAATTGTGAAAAAATGACATCCCATTTGTTCAAATAGTTGAGATACGTCTAAAATTGTTTAAACGGATCGAAAAAATTATGCAAGAAAAGAGACAAAATATTGTCGGATTGCGTAATTTCCAGCTTGTACCCTTACCGACAAGAATGTGTAAGGTGTATATTTTAGCAATAATTCTCTGAATACAGTATAATATTGATGATTATTAAAAATCATCTGGTCAAGGAGGAGTTCAAATGGGACTTAAAATATTTTATTAAGAATTTTGATTTTTTTTCTGAATTATACTTTTATTATTACATAATTTTTAAGGTATCAGCTTCATTTTATCCCAGGAGGTCATAAATCGGACCCAATTTATTTACTGAACATTTCGATTTTTTTTGTAATTGTATTATAAATATTGCAAATTATGTCATTAATATTTAAAGACCATACGGCATATTTGAAGTAAAACTTTAACAAGTGCAAAACCAGGAAAGATATACGACCCTTTGATGACTTTTTAAAAGTAGCAGCAATTAATATTTAATTATTTCAATTAAATATAATGGTTAAGTGACAAGAAATTTATTTTACATTTTAATTTAGAAGATTTTCTCGTAGTGAAGGATTGATTTATATGAGTATCATATAGCTTATAAAATTGTAGTTAGTATAAAGAAAATTAACTAATCAATTTAATGTATTCTTATAAACATTAAATTTAAAACAAGCATGATTGAATAGAGAGTTCAATTATTTAGTTTTGATTCAACTACTTGTCACGAATTTCTATTGTTATTATTATTATTATTATTGGAGACTGAACAAGTAATTTCCTGAGCTATTTTAAAAATGACTGATGAATGTGTTTGTGTGCGTGTGTGTGTGTGTGTGTGCCCGTATGAACACGTGTATATATTGCAATGTATTTGTGTACAATATGTTCTGAATGGTGGGAATAATCTAAGTATTGTAGGTATTTTCAGTTTGTAGAACCCTAACTCTCTCATTTCTTTTTCCCCTTATCTATCCTATTTCCCCAGCTTTTGTGCGAATACCTGTGAAAGAGTTAAGTGGTGTAAGTCTTATGATAGAATGGTTCTCCTGCCGCCCGGCTAAGCCTGCTAGTATTATAATGGACTCAGCGCCTTAGAGGAGTTACGATAGTCCACTTATGATGGTCGGTCCCACGGTAGGAGATCCATTGTCAGACCACTTATCATCTATTATATTTTACAGACCTTTTATCATTGTTCTATTTAAATACACAATAGTGTGTACTCTCCATTTATAGATGGAATAAGTGATTATAGCTTTACTTATAAAAAATGATCAAAGATTTTTTATCGGTATTTGTTCGAGAATCTTAGTATTATAAATGTTATTTACGTGATTTATTTTGATAAAAAGTGTTAAATAATTTTTTCTTTTTAAAAAAAAAATCGATATTTGAGTAAAAAATCTAAATTCTATAGTATTTTTTTATAGATCCAATTGATAATTTTTACGGTATATTTTTTAAATCGTCTGTTTTATAATCAGTAAATTTTAATTAAAAAAATATAATAATTATTTTTCTATTTACATCCGACTATACGAAAATTTTTTTCTATCGATTGGAAGGAATTTTCAATCAAATCTCCTTCCTTAAATTAATACACACTGTGTATCGGATGCAGAATGCAAGATTTATGTTAATTGTTTTATTCAATCGCTAGAATTTTACGATATAACAAAACATTTTATGAAAAATATCGGATGTCAAGTAATAACCGCTTAGCGATTTCGGTGGAAAATCTAAAAACTCTTTTTTGATCTCGTTTTGTTTATGATGAGTAACAAATCGTACACTTATGGACATGAAAATGTTTGTTAAAAACTACTTTTTTTTCCTGTTTAGCCTCAGTGAAGTGTATTCTTGTACAGTCTCAGGTCGACCATTCCTGAGATGTGTGGTTAATTGAAATCCAACCACCAAAGAACACCGGTATCCACGATCTAGTATTCAAATCCGTATAAAACTAACTGCCTTTACTAGGATATGAACGTTGGAACTCTCAACTTCGAAATCAGCTGATTTGCGGAGACGCGGTCACTACTAGACCAACCTGGTGGGTTGTTAAAGACTTCTTTAATTTGGCTATAATATACGACGTGATTGTATGATTGAGTCAGTTAATAAAAAAATTAACACTATTATTGATTTTTATACTATTGCCTATTTTTTCGATAAAACTATTCAAATACTATTCATATAACACTAAAAAAAAAAAACACTTACAATTCAAAAATAAACAATAATTAGGAAAAAAATTAAGTTAATACTTGTTATTTGTCATATACATCACGGAACAACACTTACACAATCAATAAAGGAATAATTAGGTTTAAAGAAAAGAGATCATTAATTGTATTAGAAATACACCCAATTTTTTATAGGAAAAAAATTGCAAGGAAAGTAGATTTTTAATTGGGACTCACGCTGTAATTTATAATCTAAATTAGGATAGTGTAGTTCCAATTATGAAGCTACTTACCTATGTGATTTTCTTTTATAGGAAAAAAAATTAAGAAGCTACTTTTCATGTAATTTTTTTATAGCAAAAAAATCACACCGATAGTAGCTTTTTAATTAGAACTACAAGCTCCTAATTTATCATCTAAATTAGGAGAGCGTAGTACCGATTAGAACAAAACTTCCAATTCAGGCAAGTTACAGTCCAGAGCAGTCCAGTTCATGTAGAAGCAGGTCAGGTCATTTAAGTCCGTCTTGGACTTAAAGTGGACTGGGCTGTCTTAGCCCAGTCCGCTCTTGTTCAATCCTGTCTAGTTCAATCCAGTCAGAAGTTCTGGCCGGATGGTTTTTGAGTCGGTTCAGGACAAATAAGGATAAGCGCAGGATATCAGTTAAGTCTAATCTGGTTCGGGCGGGGTCAGGTCAATTCTGTTCAGGTCAGTACAATTAAGTCCAGCCAAATCTAGTCCAGTCCTGTTCAGTTCAGGTCTGTTTCAAGTTTTTGCGAATCAAGTCCAGTCCAGTAAACACAAGTCCAATCTATTCCTGCCCAGATAAGTTCAGGCGAGTCCAGTCAAAGTGAGTTTAGTCCAAACGAAACCATTCATTCCTTTATAGACCAATCCAGTCCAAACCAAACCGGTTCAGGTGAGTCTAGTCTATATCCAATGAGTCAACTCCAGTCTAGGCGAACCCAGTCCAGTCCAGTCTAGTTTCATCCAGTTAACCTATAAGCACTATATGAGGCAGAATGTTGGAGTTTTTTCAGAAGAAATAGCAAAATTAGAAAAAAAAACATTTAAGAAAAATTTACAGACCAAAATATGAAGATAGAATTTGCAAATTGAAAAGAGAAAAGTGAAAAAGAAATTTACAAATTTGAAAAAAATAGGAGACTAAACCCGGAAAAGAAGATTATAGTTTTATGGACGTTTACGAAGAATGAACAACCAATGATTGACAAAACAAATATTTAATCTCTACATAAACAGAGCCACAAACACCAACCGGTTTCAAGAAATAGAAACAGATCTAAAAATATTAAACATTTCTAAGGGTCTGTGTAAAGACAGAGATAAATTTAGAAAAATGGTTTGAAAATCTAAATTTCCAGTGAAAAAGAAGAATTTAAATCTCAATAGATGGACCGAAGTACGGTGACAACAACAGAATAAAAGAATGGAAACCTTAGAAGAGTTTAAACCTTAATAGATGGACCGAAGAAAGGTGACAACAACAGAGTAAAAGAATGGAAACCTTTCTGGAAAAGAAAAAGAATCAAAACTTTGCAAACTTGATCCTTAGTGAACAGAAGGAAAAGAAAAAACTGTATTATTTACGTCGACTTCTCCCCATTTAGAGATGTAATTAAATATTTTCTTTTAACATCAAAGTAATAATCTTGAATTCCTCTAAGTTACGGTTCCCTACAATTAAAAGCTTTAGATTTTTCTCCATAAAGCCTACTTCGTGTACTTGTCTCAAAGTGGAAAAAGTAGACCGTTTTGTTGTAGGGGCATTAACACAATCTCAATTCTCTATGCCTAATAATTTAAAGTTGTTATTTGAGGAATTTTTATAACCTTTACATACGACCGATATATAAACACATACATGGTGTACGTAAGTAAAAGTTAAAATTATTCCCCAAAAATGTATTCCTTAAATAATATCTTTTGAAAAAACTTAGGAACACCTCAAATAAATAATTATATAATCCAATCTGATCGAAAAAAATTAAAATGTTAATCATTATTTTTACTTCCTTGTACGAGGTAAAAGAAGTATTGTGATCGCGAAAAATATAGGTTTTCAGATTTTAACGGAAATATCCATCTTGACCATTCCTGAATCCATTTTGAATAGTTTCGGCGTGATGTCTGTACGTACGTACATGTGTACGAACGTATGTATTTCGCATAACTCAAAACGATTAGCCGTAGAATGTTGAAATTTTGGATTTAGGACTGTTATAACATCCCTTTTGATTGCAATAGACTGGACCAAAAGTGTCCAAAAAAGCACAAAATCCAAAACAAGTGGATTTTGAAATTTTTCTTAACTGCAGTAATAAGCCTCATTGAGAGCTTTTCAATGATGTAACATAAGAATTATAGCCAAATAAAATTTTAATTAATGAAATATTTAGATCTTACAAGGGGAAGGCACATAGGTTCAAATCCAACTTCATCTCGCTTTTTAATTTAAATATATTGAT
Source organism: Lycorma delicatula (assembly GCF_047948215.1). Taxonomy (NCBI): domain Eukaryota; kingdom Metazoa; phylum Arthropoda; class Insecta; order Hemiptera; family Fulgoridae; genus Lycorma; species Lycorma delicatula. Next base: position 30,795,637 of record NC_134456.1, read on the forward strand.
TTATTAATAATTATTAACCTCTGATTGTAAAAAAAAAAAAACGTTTACAATAAATAATAGTTCAATAATAATAATAATAAAGAAAAAAAAAATTTATTAATAAATATATTTATTAAAATATAATATTTATAAATAAATATTTATTAAAAATAAGTTATTAATGAAATAAAATTATGTGCCTTTCATTTAAAAAAAAATGTGTACATGACATTTAATGGACGTACAAGGAAGTCATGTGGTGTCCACATCAAATTTTTACTGATTGTTGTATAACCATTATACTAAATAAACTTAATTGAACTGGACTGCAGTTCATGTAGAGGCAGAACTGGAAACTAAAAACATTATTAAATAAATATAACATAATTGTACAAATATAAACACAAACGCAATCAAAATCACAGTTTCTTCATCAAAATTTCAGAATTTTCATTTCATAGGTTGAGTGCCATGAGAGCTATTTTTATCTCTAACCTTAATTATCCTTAACCAATCAGCAGATAAATTACACAAAGTGTCAAAATAATTTTTAGACATTTTTCATTGAAATATTAAGTAGTTATCTAGTATTTACTGAAAAATTGATTTTTGTCTTAAATTGCAATTTTTTTTGGCCAAAAAATTACTGAGAGATAAATGTATCTCTCGTGGCACTGGGGACCACTTTTGCCATTAATGAGGATTCTCGCATGAAACAAAAATTGTATGACTTTTTTTGTTGACTAATATTTATTGTTAAAAATGTGCTATAAAAATAATAAGAACATTTTAAAAATCTGTAGAATCTTTCCTATTATATGTTGTATTATTTGTTACTAACATTGTGTAATAGAATTAGCTTTCAATTTCTACAAATCACTCTGTTGCTAGAGACAAATTTATCTCTAAATGTGAGAGATAGATTTACCTCTCATTTTCGATATTGGAAAAAACTTTAATTCCGCCCATGGCAGTCAACCTGTTAAAATACTCATCATAATAAGTAATATAAATCAAATAAGAAACAAATGCGCGCGCGTGTGTGTGTAAATGTTTATTATTTATCCTCTATTTAAATAATCTCTCTACATATTTAGTTACAATTTTTTTTATTATTGATTTTTTATTAAAAAAATAAAAAGCTTCAAAAAATACCAACTTTTACTTCTAACAGGAAGTATATGTCGGCCTCCGTGGCGCCATCTCGTGGTAGCGTCTAGATTTTTCATCCGGAGGTCCCGGATTTGAATCCCGGTCAGGCATGGCACCTTTCAGACAATACAAAATTATCATTTCATGTCATTCTCTAAAGCAATACCTAACGGTGGTCCCGGAGATTGAAAAAAAAGAAAAAAGTGTGTGTGTATTTATATATATATTATTATTAAATATTATGGAACTAATAACATGTAAACACTCCCGAGACAAAAAAAAAAAAAAAAACAATAAATTGTTAAATTTTCAGCGAAATAGGTTGATTAGTTTTTGAGTTATTGATGGGCACACACAAAACAAAGATTGTCTTTGTCTTATATATATATATATATATATATATATATATATATATATATATATATATGAATCCTGAAAATTGACTAAGAAGTGCATATCTTATGTCTTAGAATACAAGAATTTCCTAGTCTTTATTTTATGATAAAAAAAGAAACACGGGGAAGTTTTCTCGGTTAAGTGCTGTATTTTAAAATTAAAATTAAGATCTTAATTTTTTTTTATGCATATCATTTGAAAAAAGAAATTAATATAATAATAAAAAATAATTCTCATAAAAAAAAGTGACAAATAAATTTCTGAAAAAAAAGAAAAAAGTAAAATAGTTGTATTTAGAGAGATTAATCGTATTAAATGAACTTTATTTTTGTTATTTTACACAAGAGTTACAGGATATTGATATCATTTAAGAAAAATACGTCTACTAAATATGCAAATCTTTCAAGAAAAATGATGTTCTGCTACGTAAAAAAAACAGTTGCTTTAGATCATTTAAGTCTAATAATACGTTGACAAAAAAAAAGGAAACCAGTTTTGCTGTTGTGGTTCTTGTCATAGTCAGTAGGGCGCGTGCAGGTGGCTGTATTTGATATCATCTATCGAGCCGGCATCTTTGTTATTACGGCTTCATGCCCCAATGCGGCTAGTTCCCACCGTTTCCCATTGATAAATCATTCGAAATAAAATTGATAGTTATCATTTAATCCCGACTAGAAAGCATCTGTTTTGTGAGTGCCCGGATAAATCAACATCACAATATGGATCACAATTGAATTATAACGTTCAAAGGTTCCTATGCCTTCCTGCAAAACCTTTCATGTTCATCTCATTCAATTATTAAAGAGGCATTGTTACAACCGGCCAGTAATGGGGACTATGTAGGAATGTATTATCGCCTATTGTGTTTTTTGAAAATCAATCCGGTACAATATAACCGATAGGTCAAGTAATGTTATATATCTACTGCTGTATTTTAACAATACGAAAGAACACCGTTTAAAGATATTGTTAAAATCGTTGACAAAAAATAAGTATATCATTTTCTACGATCTTTACCATTGAAGTAGGTAGACCGGAAATTAAGCGAGATTAAGTAATGCGGTAATTTATATTGCATAATACATTTAAAAATAAGAATTATATTAGGTGTACTTACATATGTATACGGAATACTTAGCCCTATAAACATCTGTTAATTTTTACTAAAATTAATTACTTTACCAGAATCAGAAATTTATGGATAGTATAAACAAACGCCCCTTATCTGAATTTAAATAATCATGTGGAAATGAAATCAAACTAATATTATTTAATCATAAGAAAAATAAATTATTTGAAGAAAGATTCATAGAACATAAAAATAAAATTTAAAAAAATATAAATAATAAATGTAACAAACATACATTCGAATCCTGATCACGCTTGGAATTTTTTACAAGCTACAAATTTCCATTCTCATAGGGCAAAAATTATCAAAGCAATCGATGACCGCATTAAAAAAAAAAAAAGATATAATTTTTTTTTTGTAAATATTTTCAATAATAAAAATTTAAACTGTTATCCCCTATTTTAAATATTTATTTATGGGCAATATACGAATATATCTTTGATTAGTTCATTGGATATCTTTGTTAATGTTACTTTATAAAGTTTAATGTTAGTTAATTAATTGTATTTTATTTTTTTATCTAATTATAAATTTATTTTTATGCCTAATTTGTATGTTACAATCCGTTTAACCTTTTTTTATTTTTCTGTTTAGCCTCTGGAACCACCGTAAAGTATTACTTCAGAGGATGATATGTATGAATGTAAATGAAGTGCAGTCTTGTGCATTCTCAGTTCGACCATTCCTTAGATGTGTGGTTAATTGAAATCCAACCACTAAAGAACACCGGTATCCAAGATCTAGTATTCAAAATCCGTATAGACTTAGAACTATCGACTTCGAAATCAGCTGATTTGAGATAACGAGTTCACCACTAGACCAACCCGGTGGGTTGGTCTAGTGGTGGCTTTCTATTGTCTAGTGGTAATCTTTCAATTAGTGATCAATAAGCAACCCCTCCCATCAACAACCCAATGCAATGAGAATGATAAATATATAAATGAGGTGTATTCTTGAACAGATTCAGGCCGGCCATTTCTTATATGTGTGGTTAATTGAACCCCAACCACTAAAGTACACCGCTATCCACTGTCTAGTATAATCCATATGAAAGTTCTTTTACTAGGATTTGAACCTCAGAACCTTCGAATTTGAAAAACAACTAAAATTAGTTTTATACTAAAAAAAGGGCGAGACTATGGACCGCCGCGAAAATGTTACATGGTCTATGTTTCATCCAAATGATTTTGTTAAATGTTTTTGCCAATTGTAATTGAATAACGTTCATGAATTTAGCGTACTAACAACAACAAAAACTTTTACAAGGAAAAACTTCAAAATCCTGAACATTTTTAATTGTTTAGTCTCGAGTTGTGATTTTTTAACAGAGCTCTAACTCAATTTTTTCTCTTTTTTATTCCCAAAACACAAATATAATTTTAGATAAATTGTTAATTTAAGTATAAATCGTTCAAACGAATGAATCGTTCGAGAAGTATAAATAATATACGGCGCACTACTATTGGTCCGCTGCGCGTCAATACCAGCTAAAATAAAAATTTGAGCACATGTAGCAAACAAACCGACGCACCATCCTTTTTTATGGAGAGAAAAATTACAACTTAAGTTAATGTCTTGAAACTTATAAAGATAAAATTCATTAATTTATGTTAATTAAAATTACGATGTAAAACTCTCTTTTAATGAAATAAATTTGATTTGTTTTTCTTGAGATAAATTTTATTTACCGACCCTATAAAAAAGATGTGCATTAAATCACGGTGGGTAATCTGAATAGGAATGTTTAAAAGATTTAATTATTTTTAAGTTAAATTTACGCTTCTACTGGGATTGCCTAGAACGATTATATTATTATATTTATTATATATTATTATTATTATATTTTTTTATTATTTATATTAAAATCTTGGCTAGAAATATTTGTTTGATTGTGTGCTACTCAGTTCTAAATTAATGTCTTATATTACAAATGTTTATTTTTTTCATTTAATTATTTTTTAAATATACTTTACCAATATCTACCAATTACCAATTTAAATTGTAAGTAAAATATTTTTGCGAAAAATTTTTGGAGCGAATATGTTTAAAAAATTATTTCAGTGACCATTTAGCTCTTTATTTGTTTCAAATAAATCTTTGTTCTAAACTCTTAAAAAACTAATGAATAATTTATTGAGAACTTTTTCAGTTAGTGAAAAAGTTCATTGAAAACTTATATTTAAAAAAAATCCAATCAATCCATCACTTAAAAAATGTAACTAGAAATATTAATTTTGTAATCTAGATATCAACCCATCACTTAATTTTTCTTAACGTAAATGCTTTAACAATTCTTAAGTGCGTTAGATATTCCATTTAATGACATCTAGTGTCCCAATAGAATTTTCTTTATGATAGACCAACGCCAAGAAAAATGTTTTTTCATTACTATTGGTGTTGATTAGTTTACCATACTGCAGTCGATAGAATGAATTAGATATTTTTTTAATAAAGAACTCGAGTTTAAGTTAACGTTTGAGGAGAGCTTCAATGAGACATCAACTGAGGCAGTAATGATGTATCATATTACGAATTGGTGATTGGTCTATAAATTATGAATTTAATGTGGTTTTTTCAAAATAAACATGCGATTTTACGTTCTAAAAATAACATAATTAAGCAGTGAATTAATTTTAAAATAATCTATAGCTGGTATAGAGAAGAGGAACTCAATGATAGATAGGTAAAATCACAAAACATAAAATATATCTGTTGTCTACTTACGACATAAGATTAAGCAATTTTAATACAAAAAAGGCTCGAATTGGCTGACCAAAAACAATTTCTTAAATAAAAATTGCATAAAATTATTTACAAAAGTAGTAGAACACATTGACTAGCATATTTTTCTTCTAATTTTTTTTGTGTTATATTTAACTGAGATAATTTAAGCTAAAGAAGACTAGAAGTGAAGCATAATTAATTTAATCGTCATAAAGAGGTAATTTGATTATTATCGCGCTTGGATATTACGACCTAAGACAAATTTCAGAATAAAGAATGACTTTTTCGTGACCATTAATACTGAAGATTGAAAATTGGAGGTCACGGTATAACATATACTGTTCAAGTCCTTAAATAGAAATTGTGCCCTAAAAGAAGACAACTTCTAATTAGACTGCAGTGCTAATTAAACAATAAATATATATAACTACGTTATGAATAAAACGGTTACAATTCCATTCCTTTTTGTATTTGGATATTTATTACCGTTAAATATTATAGACCTTACAGAAGATTTTTCTGCTACTACGAACTTAATTACGAATTTGATTCCGGGGGACAAATTTATTTGTATGGAATTTTTGAATGTGTTGTAGATGATAGAATTTGTGGGATGATCATATTGATTTCATCTGAAAAGAATTAAAAAACAAAGACAAAATTTATTTCACCTACCTGAAGTATAATATTACAATTAGGGGCTCTATCGAAAAGTTAGTACGAGTTTTCAAGATATAAAACTGGAATGTTAGATCATTGCTTCGGGATCATGCAACTATCTATCTAATCGTACTTGTTTAGATGTTTGTATCTTTTAATCCGAGTTATCCATGAGTTTTTTTTTTAACTGACCCAGATGACGATATATAGTTTCACTTATTGGCTTTTTTCTTTTGTTCTCAGTACTTTATTTTGTGTGAGAGTTCTTCTTCTCGTTACTGGATCTATTCTGTTCTTGCTTTTTTTCCTTCTGAAATTCATATATCTTGAGATTTTGTCTGAACGCACTTCTCTGTCTGTGATTTCGTGTAATTCCTGTCATTATCCACGCATTTATATTTATAGTATGTTTGCCTTCCTAAAAAAATAAAATTATTCATTAAAAAAAATTACAATATGACTTTTACTAAACTAGACTTCCTATCTGAACTGGTGAAATACGGAGTACAGTTTGCTGCAAATTTCCGTGGTCAGTATCGTGCTCTTCTTAGCTAAGATCAACAGTCTGAACGTACCGAGGAACATTTTGCTGTTTAAGAACGACACCATGTGGTCGAATGGACATCTGAGAAGGAAAAGGCCAATGTGACAGGTGAGTTCAATAGACTAATTTGTACGTAAATTTTACTTAGCATCATTTCAAACTATCAACTTCGGAGAACATCAAATTACTGGCTTACTGACTCCAAGTTATGTTGAAAACACATCAATAGCGTCAAAGTGGCATGGGTTATGTACGCGTTTCGTAGGTTAAAGCTTATAGTCACGGAGCTCTACTTGGTGACAATTTAGGTGGCAATATTTTACAGGCAAGTTATGAGTTACGGCTGTGGGCCTTAATAAGAAAAGCGTATTATCTTCTTAAGTGGATAAGACCCTTCTTAGTGGGACTCGGCATTCTGACTACCTTCAGCCAGGTATCCATCTTTCTCAGGTTGCTCCACGCAAAGAAAAACCTTCAAATGTACAACTAGAGATGACTTTTACGCGTATAATATTCATAGGAAATAGAATATTCATGTCCGTTTTGCAGACTCATTAAAAGAAAAGCTAAAAAGACCCAAGTTAGCTTTGAAAATGAACAATAAGAGGCGATTAAGTATTAAAGGCTTTAAAACAGAAAATTTTAAACTTTTTTTACTCAAAGTTAGTCACGGCTAATCACAGGCCATTCTATCCATTCAAAGAACTTTTTAAGCATGTATAGACAAATTCATCTGAAATCCCACTCATCCCTGAATTTCTAATTAAATTAATTTTTTATAGTTTTTGTAACATCTATATAATGCAATCTATCTAACAAAATTATTCAGTGATGAAGAGCAAGGTAATCAGGAAAAACTTTTCACTTAATTCTGCAAAATATTTTGGTGTAAATCAAACAGCAATTTTATGGTTTCATTGTAATTTTAATTAATTATAACCCATAAGTAAGATCTTTCCACCAAGTTATTTAAACTATTTTCTTTTACAAAACCAATATCTAAGATGAGTTTTAAAATAAATTTTTTTTTATAGCTGAATCTTTTGTATGTTCCTTGTGTATAAATAACATATTTAAAAAAATAATACTAAAGTCATGGGGCGTTACTATTATTTCATACATTTATTACTTTTATGCAGTGATATGGGATTTAACCACTTTGTATTTTTTAATGTGACTTTGGGTATCATACTGCGACTCTCGGCAAACTTTGATCTCGAGATATTTAACTGTTGTGAAAGTCTGCCACTGAAACAGCACTTCGATCTAATAATAACTGGTTATTTATTCCTATATAGTAGAAAAATAATAATAAATGAAAAAAGTTTAAAAAATGTAATTTTTTTTTAATTTAAAAAAAGTGGATTTTTTTTACTTTCCTACCCCTAAAATCACCTCGAAAGAAAATTTTTTGATTTGTCTACGTTTTCTATGTTAAGTGGAAAAAATAAAGAAAATTCCACTAACAAAAGGTACACTCAATAACACGTTACCTAAGATTTATTTTTTGGGTTAAAGATGAATAATGATGAAGTTTATTAAAAAAATATCATTATATCTTTAAATAAACCAAAACAATTTCAAAATTTCAAAAAATCAGTAATATTACATTTTTTCTGCTCCCTAACATGTAGAATCACCTTCCAAGAAAGTATTTCTGATTTTCTACGTTTACTACTTTAAGTGGAAGAAATTAAAAAAGATTCCACAAAAAAATAATCAATAAAATTAATAAAAATTCTTTTTTTAGAAGGTGAAGGGGGGATGAATTTTAATTCAAAAAATCAAAAAATCATTATTTTTAAACTATGAACGGCTCCAACACTCCCAATATTGCTTCCAAAGTATTTTTTTTTAAGGTCACTTGCACTAAAAATATGCCATTAAAAAAATTCTTAAGAAAATATGCAATAAAAAGAGAGCTTTCGATTTTTGAAGAAGGAGAGCAGGAATTTTGGGGCAATTTAAAATGGTAAGATAAGCGTATACGCTTGTGTTGAGTTTAATATAAAGTGGGGTTATGATTGAAAAATTTTGAGAAAATTGATCTCAAAACTTTATCTATCCCCACCTCTTGGAGATATTGACCTCAAATTTATACCAATAAATTGCCCCACATACTCGAATATCTGCCAAATTTTATCAAAATTGATTTATCCAATCAAAAGTTATTAAGCTTCAAACACGCGAACACAAACAAGTTCGTACATACGAACATTAATTATCATCCATCCACTTTTTTGTGTTTTGGGATCCCTGGGTCATGAAACGTCGAAAAATGAAAAAAAAACACTTATACCCCATTTTCTGATTGATTAACATACTTTCCTTCTTGCAGTATAACTCTAGAGGTATGATGCCAAGAAACTAAATATAATTGAAGAATTTTACTTAAAAACCCTAAAAAACAAGAAGAAAGCAGTATTATACAGTAACCGTCTTAGTTTTGTCAGCTGTAATAAAATAAAGGTAAAAAGAATGGATTTAGATATAATTTTTTTCAAGTCAGCATGTACGCTGTTATTTTTAAAAAATCGTTTATTTAGTCACGCACAATAAAGAAATTAAGCGACCCAAATTTGCTTAAAAAAAGATTATTTCTTAGTTTTAATGGACTTTTTCCAATATCTGAAGATATTATATATTTTAATAGTATGACAACTATTACTACTACTATTATTATTTAAAAATAAGTTCTTAACAGCTTATTTATGAAATTAATTAATTTTAACCGGCTTAAATTTAATAATTAAACCAAACACAATCGAATAATTTTTAATAGAAAAAAGGAGGCCCTATGACCTATCACGAAATGTTACATAGTTTATGTTACATTACACATGATTATGTTAAGTTTTTTTGCCAACTGTAACTAAATAACGTTCATGAATTTAGCGTATTAACAACAACAAAAACTTTTACAAGGAAAAGTTTCAAAATCCTGAACATTTTTAGCTGATTTTTCAGTTGTGATATTTAACCCTATTGTTTTCATTTTTTATCCTCAAAACACAAATATAATTTTAGATAAATCGTTCGTATAAAGAAGTATAAATCATTCGAACGAATGAATCGTTCGTACGCTGCGCGCAGCTACCCAGCGCACCACGTGGTTCGCTCTGCATCATCAGTAGCTAAAATAAAGATGCCAACACCTACACCAAACAAACAAACAAACTTTTTTACGGGAAAGATATACTTTTCAGTTTAAAAATTTTACTGTAATGATTATACTAATTTGAATTTTATGCTAAACTATCTGCAGAGTTCACAGTAAATAAAAAACTCTATTTGGACTATGAAGAGAAGAATTTGGATTAGATGCTTTTCACTTATACTGATCTGAGGGAGATTTTAAGCCCAATTTAAAGAAATTGGTTCACAGATAAAAAACAAAGTACATTTTTCTAGAAATTGCCACTTTTAATGCATAAAAACAAAAATTGATCCAACAGGAATATCTTAATAATCCAAATAACAATCACTATGTTTAGTATATGTAGGTGAATTTTATTTTGCAAAACGAAATAATTCTACTTTCATCTATAAACTCTAAGATAAACTAATGGTCATTTTTCAGAGTATGGAGTAATAATTTTACACTATTCTGTAAATATTTGTCACTCTAGTGTTGATTGGCATGCTTTTAATAGTGAAAAGACTTTTGTTATACCTTGTAACTCTAAATCGAGTAAACCTCATATAACACTGTCAATGAATGAAATAGCAACAGATGGTGTCAATGAAGAGTTTCAAATGTTTTTTTTTTTTGTACTTTGATGACAGCATATGTATGAGCGAATGACTGCGTGTATATTCATCACTAACCTACTTTATTGATTTATGAATTAAACCAACTGTACAAGTATTATTTTATGAGCATAATTTTTTAATTTATTTGAATAAAGGAGGGCTAAATAAAAATTGTAAACTGTTTTTATATGGATGTGATTGCTTAAACGTTTTTTTTTTTATTATAGCTTATTTATAATAAGCTATAAGCTAATAAGCTAATAAGATTAGTGGTTAAGAAAATCGCATAACCTTACGAAGATAATGTTTATTACTTATTATTACGTAAAGAATAATAATCCATGAATAACAAGTGGGGAATCATTTTTAAATATTAAATATTTATTGTAGTTAGATTATAGGTTTGCGGTACTGGAAGTTACGGTTGCGAGGGTGTGAATCCGCAAGAATCAATTTGTATGCCCAAGAGTGCACCGTAGTATTATATTTGACGCCAGCACCCGCCACAAGGGTGCGCTGTTTCCGTCCTTGACAGGAGAAAACGTTTTGCTTTCAAATGCAGATGCGTTTATAACATTCAATACGTTGTACAAAAGACTTGCTTCTGTATTGTTAAATGCGTAAAAGAGGCCATAACAAAATCAAACAACCGTTCGTGAACCGAGTGGGGTGTGACGGAGGGTGGTAATGCAAAGAGGGTGGACACCCTGTTACGCCTTTTAATACCGTATAAGCGCCTTGTTCATATTTTAATTACTAGCAATTTATCAAACGATTCATATTATTACACTACAGAACACCGATATAGTATTCTCATATTAATTTTAAAACATCTAAAAAGACGAACCCTTTCGGTAATACGGTTTATTGTTGCAGGCGTTGGTAATAAACGCATAACTTATGCAGGGAGTATTCATCTATAAATACGTTTATGCAACAGTTTGTTTCATAAAGGAAAATAAGAAAAATTAATGTTTAAACATTTTACTATTAAAGTACTTTTTTTTTTTTATTAACATAAAAAAAAAATAAAAGTAAATAGTATACTTATTTCACCTACGGGCTAATTACTCAATTACAGCAGCTGATAAAGAATAAAGCATCGAGCCTGACTAGAATTCAAATATCACTCCGCCATGAACTACCACTCATAACGCCTAATGGAATGCCTATCAGTCTAATGGAATAACACTCCGCCATGAATTTTGGCATTATTGAAATAAAAATAAAATTAATTATGAAATCGAATGGAAACATTTCCGTCGTTCAAAAAAAATACTTTGGAAAAGAAAACTTCTGTAATATATTAATAAAAAAGACAATTTAATTTTAAAAGAAGTGAGCTTCCGTCCTCAAATTTCACCGAAGTACATTGAGAAAACTAGGTATATTAAAAAAATATTGTAATAAAAACAGTTAAATAAATAGAAATTTTAATATTATTTGTAATATTTATTATTATTTTTTTTTAATTTATTTATTTTACCTTTAATTTTTTTCTTATTGTAAGAAATAAATATTATAATTTTTTGGTTTAAATGATGTAATCAGTTGACGATGGACAAAGATAAAATATAATATTTTTTTTTTTTTAGTTTGATGGTCTTCTCTCACTCGTTAGTACGATCCACCTCTTTGAAGTTAAATGACTTAAACAGGTAAGCAGAGAAGCCCTATTTAATGGAAGAGAAGAAGAGCAGCATAACAGTACATAAAAACCTTAATATGCTGCAGCAACTTATAAAGACACATTTAAAAAAAGGAATCCAAATAAATAAATAAATAAAGGGGTACTAACAAATCTAGTATAGCTTAAAAATTATAACGACGTACACGTGATTAGATGTAGTCAATCCTTAGAGTACATAAACAAAGTACGTAGTTAAATAAATTAACTCTACATAGAAGCATATAGCATTAAATATGTCTGTTTTAAATCTAATATCAAGTGTGATACGTACATTCAAATAAAATACATTATAAAATACAATTCAATATAAATACAATACGGACCGGAAAGGCGATCACACACCTCCAACACAATACAAATAAATCATCTGTAAAACCCTTTTCTTAATAGAATAAAGATTATTATTCTTAACAGAACACATATACTCCACTTTCATTAATTAAATTGAGGCTACTTACACCTCTAGCTATCACAGACAGTGTGCACTAGGTTGACAATACTCGAATAATTTATGTCTTCTATTTTTCATGTCATGTATGGATCCTTATACCTACGCTAGATATATCAAAATCGACAAATTCATGCATTACTTTATAAATGAAAATATTGTTCTGTATATTTCTCCTAGATTTTAACGAAGCAATGCCCAAGAGATTACATTAAACTTTATAAGATGTTTGGTGTTTACTCAACACTGTTTGGCGTAACTTCCAATGGAATTTTCTCTGCACACCTTCTATCTTCAAATTAGTAATCTCTGTTACAATTCAAAATCACAGAACAGTACTCAAAGACCTGTCTGACAATTGTTTTGTAGAGGAACTTGAGTGTTAATTTGCTTGACGTGCCTTAGTACGCAAAAAAGCAGCCCAAGATTCCTTCGTGCTTTCGATATGATTATAACCATATGTTACGTAAAGAGTAGGTAAATCATAAATTGCCTGGCATGACGAATTAATTGGGACCCTATTCTATATTTGTACTTTACCAATCATATCTTCCACAGTATACATTATAATAACATCCTTATCAAAATTAAGAAACATTTAATTCTCAATCGACCACTTGTGTGGCTTACAAGGCATCCTCTTGAAGAGCTGAGTAATGTTTAAAGAGTTCACTTTGTCACATATTTTCATATTGCCAGAAAATCAGATTAACTTTCAATTTATATCACTCCCGATATTATTAATATACGTGATAATAGAAGTGAACCTAAATTAGAACCCTGCGGAACACCAGAAGTCGGTACATACTCACTAGAGATTTAACCATTTACCTTAACTTGAAATATTTTATTATACAATGGATCCCTCTAATTATAGCATCCTTAATATCATAAATTTTTAACTTATGTAATAGGATGTTATGAGGAACGGTACTAAAGCCTTCCCGAAGTCAAAATAGACGATATCAACCGTCTACGGTTTTCCACGTACAGAAACTAGAGATATGATAACATACATTTGATATGGCAACACATTTGATATGATAACGTATCATTTAGATTTCTAAAAGTAGATCTTGTTACGAATCAATGCTACCTTTGATCTACAGGCTTATTCAGATTTTCAAATAGATGGTCGTGTGGCCTATCACTTTTTCAAAAAGTTTAGTTACTACTTTTAAAACGGAGACAGGTTTTTAATTTGAAAAAAGATATCAATCACCTTTCTTAGGATACGTGAAATATTACTTTTTTAAACATTAGGAAATTTACGAGAACGTAAACTAAGACTGAACAGCCAAGTTAAAAGACACAAGCTCTACTAAACGGTGGAAATCAATTTTCAACACCGATTTAGCGTAAATGTACGGTGCGGCGTTCTTCACAATTAGCTGTTTGGAGCGTTCATATTACCTGACCGCTTAAATGCTGAGGTCCACTTGCATTTTCTTCAAGAAGAATTACTGCAGTTGCTTGAAGATGTTCCTCTAGCGCCGAGACGGAAAGTATACTTCCATCAAGATGGCGCGCCTACCAACTTCTCTTGTGCCTTTCAATTCACCTAAATCATTTTCTTGGGAAATGGCTCGGTGGTGGAAGTACACATTCCTGACCACAAGATCGCCTGATCTAAGATCTTTAGATTTTTGCGTCTGGGGATGGATGAAAAATATTGTATGCAAAATAAAAAACATACTCGTGAGGAATTAATTGTCCACATTATGGATGTGGCTGAGCCCTGAAGACTCACATCCGCATTATGGATAATGAAATTAAGGGCAGCCCTGGAGAACTAAAAAGAGCAACAAAAGCTGTACAGAAGCGTGCCAAGAAATGTGTAGAAAATAGCGGGCTCATTTTTGAAAATTTATTATTATAAATTGATACGTATAATATTAATTTGTCTAGTATATTGTTTCTAAATAAAATTCGATTTTTTCCAGCTTTCTTTGTTTTATTCAACTTATCTTAAACCATTTTGTTCAGAATTAAATTCTGTACAAGTTTTATTCATTTATTACCCATTTAACAAAGTTACTGTACGTAAAACATAAAAAACAGGGTATTTTACTACAATTTATTGGTTTTCACCCCAGATTTCTCAAAAGTTACTGCACATAAGGTTCTGGGACCTATTTTATTACATTTTTCAGGTCAACAACTACAAGAAATCTCAAATTTTGTTCCTTAATTAACGTCGTAAAACTTTCAGTACGATTCATTTCACCGGGATAGCTGAAATCCGAGCGAAATCTTTCACTAGCCGTAACTGGTAAACGGAGCAGTTTAGGACATATGTTTATGTAAACTTTTATCATTATTTTCACGAGTAGAATAGGTTAAAAAAATCCAGGGAGAACTTCGTGATACACTCTGTGTATATACAACAATAGATTGCAGAATCACTATAAATTTAAGTTATAAAATACAATAAATTTTAAAAATATCTTATAGATTTTATGTTTGATCAATTTGAATTTGACACCCGATGGCCTAATTCTTCTGATTATACTTGATTATTTTATATCCGCTGCTTGTAGTAAATATTTTTGACGTACACTTTTGATATATGTAAATCAAGATATTTCACTACTTTAATTCATCAAAATTTTCTCCACATTAAGACTACTTTGTGTACCGTTTTTTGTCGCCTATTTCATTTATTATTCATTTTTATACACGAATCACCATACACGTTTTTCAACACTTTTATAAACTGAAAAATGTTTGGTATTTATTCCATTTGCTTTAGAATGGAAAGATTCGCAAAAATTTCTAATGCGTTTTGAGAGATTAGCAATTTTAAGTGGTTAATTGTTACGTTTAAAAAGAAATAAATAAAACCTTCTACTGCTTTTATTTTAGATTATTATTAACTTTCTATTGGCTAATTAAAAAATTACTATTCTTATCACGATTGTATTGTAACAAATTATAGATAATATTATCACTAGAAGATAACTTGATTGTGATCAAACACTTTTAATTCGAGCAAGACTATACTTACCAACAAATAAATCTTTGCTCCTCTTTCTTCTAAAATATAACTGCAAATTTATATATTATCTTCTATCATTTCATCAACTTTAACACGTAAAATCTTTTCTACAAGGAAAAATATGAGACCCACTAAATCAACTTATGAAGGTACCTGATGCTACAATTTGGATTGTAGTTCGTTCAATGACTAAAAAATAAATAAATTTTCATTCTGTTTGTGTATTTATTATTATCGGGACGCGAGTTGTGTGATTCGAATGATTAAAACTACAGATGAGGTTGTGATGAAACGGTCGATTTGGCTAATTTATTTTTGAGAGCTCAATCATTTTAAACAAAGTGTTTGATTACGTCTTTCTATAATTCAAAATTAGGTTGTAAAACTTATTAAAAAATAGGTAGAAGAGTTACCTGTTTGCTTAGAAATAAAGTCTTTTGGTATTTTTTACACTTGAAGTTTAATTTACTAAACCTTATTACAAATTACTAAAAATAAAACTATTAATCAATTTTTATCGTGATCTTTTGAGAAATTGGAGTGAGATATCTCCCAATTATTTATGCTACTTTTTATTTATTATTTTTTTTTCAAATAAAAATATTTTAAATGTCTTCAGGATATAGGGGAAAACACATTATATGGAGAAAAAATATTTTTTTTGAATTCGTAATTTTAAATGTACATTCTTAATTTGCTTACAAAAAAATAATGAGATTTAAAAATATTCCTCAAACTACTACATAATGATGTGATTTAGAAGAATTAACAAGAGAATGTAATATTACAAATAAATAACATTTTTTTAAATAATAAAGTGATGTATATTATATATATATTATCTCGCTAATTTGTCTGCCATATATAAAAATTAAATGAGAATTTTAACGCTAACCTATTATTGATTTAACTTTGGATCTAATGAACGGAAATTTCTGTAATGCATCACAATTAAAGCAAGTCAGTAATTTACAAATAAAATTTATAAGTAGAATTTCCTGGAATATTGTTCAAAGAAAATACAATAAAAATAAAAATCAGCGTAGTCGAATGAATTTTGGTAAGGAGGAGAATACAGGTAAGTAAATTGCGATAAATAAAATTGTTTAGTTCTGTAGCATTAGTATAATGTGTTTATGCAATTTATTTCATTTAAAATATTGCTATATCGTAATGGGATGTTAACAATTGTTGATTTAATGTTGACTAGATAAAATTAATTGTATGATGTATTCTGTATATTTTGAGGGTGTTTTGTTATTTTTGGTGGCATTGTATATGTGTGTTTGTATTTATATAAATATATATATATATATATATATGTATGCGTGTACGTCCGTGTACGAATGTTTGTGTGTGTTTGTGTGTACGAGTACGCGACGGAGAGAGGCGGTCTACAGGGAGCAGTGAATACCGCTGAGATACAGGGACTATTTCTATACGAATTGTTCCCATTCAGTGACAAAGTGTGAAGAAAAGCTTACGCTCGGCGACAATTCCAGTCCCTACAGACCTGAAAAGACGTAGTACAATACGTCAGCAACATTTGTCCTCTAAAGGATTCTCTTTCCATTCTCTGTTTAATATACACACGGAACATTTTGTTGATAAATCTCTTTCCATCTCTTTTCTGAACATTACCGCGTAAATCCTTGCCCACGAGGAGGGGTGATGTTTTGGAAAGTAATTTCCGTAATGTTGGTATTTTGCTCATCACTGTAATGGCTAGCGAACAATGAGTCGCTGCGTGTAAATACATCGCACCAACCCGCTGTGCTCTGTGCTCGCACAATCGGTTCTCATTACAAAATATTCTCCTCCCGGACAATACTAACCCGCACTTTAGATTCCGAGACTCGTTCCATACGGTATAGTACGCTGTTTAGCTTTTCCATCGGCTTAAATTTGTTTATTGGTTTTATATATACCCTATTATTAATATCGCATTGAAAATTCTAGGGTAGAACAAGAATCATTGTTCTACAGATGTACCCTAGCTATTGAATATGACTTCATAACCTTCTAATACCGATCGTATTTGTATTTACGATCGTTTTTTTACATTTTAGGTTTTTCTTTTATAAAAAAAAAAAAAAAAAAAAAAAAAAAACAGTTTTACAGATTTCATGAAAAAGTTATTTTTATTTATTGATTTGCAAAATACATATCTTTCATTTATATATACATTTGTTCGTGTATTATAAAAAAAATTATAGACGTACTATAAGCTGTATATATGATATTAGAACCAACATCAAAGCTCGATTGTGTTTTTTTTACAAACATATAGAAAAAAAAAATTAATAAATCCCTGGAAATGATAACAACTAATATTAAAACAGGCAATGGATTTAGAATAACAAAACATATGCATTTCATATAATTTTTTACAATAACCTTTATATACAGGCGATATGCACGATTCATGTACGCTTTTTGTAGAAGATATAGGCTGTATTTTATTCTTTACTGTTATAAAAAAAAAGTAATATACGTAGATAAAACATTTATCCTTTATGTTAACATTTTTTTATATAAATATTCCAATTGGCTGTGTTTGTAAAATATTTTATAAACACTCAAACAAAAAATAAAAAATAAATAAATAAAATACCAAAAATATATAGAATTTAAAATTATCATACTCTTTTATTATATACTTTCCTACGTGTATAAGCAGGGAATGGTACAAATGGACACAATAATTTGTTTTAATTAGAGTATTTCTTCCATTTATTTCTGTTGTTTCGATGCTTAAAAATCACCTGAGATGCAAAAAGAGCAGTAATATTAGCTATTTTTATAAGAATAATGTTTACTATAGAACTATTTTCTTTGTTGAACAGAACGAAAAATCATTTGTAAGACTAAATAATTTTAATTCGGTTTGCTTAGCTTGCTGAAATGTAAAAAAGTATATATTGCTTATTAAAAAAGACAGCAAGAAACCATTTTATTCCTTCTTTTTCATATGTCTAGCGGTATAATACTTGTTCTTAAAATAACAAAGCATTTTTTGGATTTAACTTGTGTGTTAATGGCCATCTAGAATGTCAATGACCTCTTAAATAAGACTAATTATACTGTCTATTATTTAAATCATCGTTTATAAGAATAAGTGAATTTCAAAGTCTCTTATTTTCATTTGGAAATCTTCTAGATTCGAATCTTGGTGAAATTTAGCGTTTTTTTACTTTGCAAACCTATCGTAAAAAAAAATATATATATAACAAAGTTGTATCGGGTGACAGCGTGCAATTAATTCAATAAATAAATAAAAATTAACATAATATAATGCTAAGTGAGAAGTTATAAGGCCTGATTAACTGAATGAAAAGATGTTGGGTGTAAATCCTCTTCATATTTAATAAGAATTTGTAGCGTATCTACAACTGTATGTTTATTTTAATGAATTTTTTAATTATAAAAATATTTATCAATGAATTTTTAACTAATTAATAATTACGAAAGGAAATTTTTATATTCAATATGAGAAAGAAATTGATATTTTTATGTTAAATAAAGTTTTATTTGAAAAACAATTAAGCGTAAAATACATTATTTGTCAGGAAATTCCAGGAAATTTTTTTAATATAAATTAAAATATTAAATTTATTTTTTTTTAGTAATATAAACTAAATTTTTAATATTTCGGAAAAAACTTCATATATTAAAGTAAAGCAAAGATAATTTTTTTGTTCTCGAAAAATTAAGTCTGTACTTGGTATAAATGCATGTGTCTTGATGTCGTAATCAAAAAGAATAGGATTAAAAAAATTTTGACGTTTGACACAATTTAGAAAAGAAAATATTAAAAAAAAAATATGTAACTGCATAAAGAATATCAAGGAAGTAGATTAGATTACGTTAAAAATTAAAAGACGTTATGTCTGAAGAAAAATAATGCAGAATTTAAGAAATTACTGACGTAATAAAGTACTTCTAATAACTTCGTAATAAGATACTGAAGTAATGTAACCAACATGATCACTCCAGAGAATATAATTCATAATAATATTCTGAAAGAACAAATATAAAAAAGTACGAAAAAAATTAACTATATTGAAAAAAAAAAAAACAAACTGTATTGGATCTAATTAATGAGCGGCTAGGTAGATGGAAGATGAAGTCTACGCATGTTACGTTTGTAATAGGGGGAGAAGCTTCCCGCGAGTTCAACTTAATGGCGTTTTCATCCTGCATGGTAACAGTGTACGATACCTAGGACTGCATTTGGATTGTCATCTGACGTGGGAATTCATGTCAGTGGGAAAAGGACGCAGCTTAATATTAAGTTTGGGGAGATATACTGGTTTGAAGGCAGGGGGTCGTAACTATCATTATTTAACAAGCAATTGCTGTACTCAGCGGTTCTGAAACCGATTTGCACCTACATAGTCCAACTGTGGAGTACAAAAATCGAGAGTAACACTGACATCATACAGTGATTCCGGAGTAAACTATTGAAAAATATAATACAAGCGCTGTAGTTTGCGAAAAAACACTGAATACGATTATTCGGGATTTCCAACCGTTTGAGAGGAGATACGGCGATTCGATGCAATACAGAATAAGAATGATTTTTACAGAATAAGAATGATCAAACATGGGAACATGCAGTTAAACAACGAGCATATTAGACGCCTAAAGCGATTGCATATATTAGATTTGTAATTTCTCAGAGATTTGAGATGAATCAGCGGCCCTAGCGTTTGAGCATCGTCAAAATTCTTTATTTCGTTTCGCCACTTACTTTTGTTGGTTCTTTGATTTGTTTCACTGTTTCTTTGTTTGATCAGTCATGCTTTGTGTGACTGATAAAACTAATTTTTGGTATTTTCTTTGCTTTTTATGTTAACTTGATCAATGTTTTTTTGGACTCATCTTTGAATGTATTTATTTATGTTATTATATATTTATGTATACTGCAAAAAATTATGCATACGAGCACATACATAGTTCTTTGAGAGATTTCAATGGAAACTCCTCCCTACATGTCATTTTTTTTGTATTTAAATTTATTTAGGGTTCCGGTAACTTGGAACCGATTGTAGATTATACACTGTAAAACAAAAAAAAAAATCACTGTGTACTTTCTAAGCAAAGTGTAGATCAGATAATGTAATTAATGAACATTTTATTAATATTGAACGATTCCTTATTAACTAAAGAACAGTAAATCATAGTTACAGATTCTATCATTATTTCTTACATTATTTTTAACATTATGCCATCAAGAACTTTTTCTTGAAAATTAATTTGTAGATAATTTACTCAATTAATGAAATAATTAAAATATTAATTAATTGTTCAACAAAATTAGATTTGTTACATTCATTATAATTCATTATAGATTGTTTAATTGGTTATTAATTGTTGTACCCTATTTTGCATGAACTAATTTACACGTATAATAATAAACCCCTCCTCTATGAATCATGAAACCTTGCCGTTGGTGAGGGGGCTTGAGTGCTCAGGGATACAGAGTAGCTGGACCGAAGGTGCAACCATATCGGAGAGGTATCTGTTGAGAGCCAGACTAAGGAATGATTCCTGAAAGAGGGCAGCAGCTCTTTCAGTAGTTGTTAGGGGCGTGAGTCAGGACGACTTAAACGGCCGTATCAACATCACTCAGTCCTCTGAGTACTGCGCAGCTGAAAGCAATGGAAAACTACAGCTGCTTTTTTTCCAAGAAAATGTGGCTCTCTGCATTTTCACATACCAATAATGGAGGCGCCTTCCTTGGTAAAATATTCCGGAGGTAAAATAGTCCCCCGTTCGGATCTCCGGGTGGGGACTACTAAGGAAGGGGTCACCAGAAAAGTAAAAAATAACATTCTACGAGTCGGAGCGTGGAATGTTAGAAGCTTAAAAAAGGTTGGTAGGCTAGAAAATTTAAAAAAGGAAATGGGTAGGACAAATGTGGATATAGTAGGAATTAGTGAGGTTCGGTGGGAAGAGGAAGGCGACTTTTGGTCAGGTGATTTTAGAGTAATTAACTCAGCGTCAAATAATGGGCAGGCAGGAGTAGGTTTCGTGATGAACAAGAAGATAGGGAGGAGAGTGGAGTATTTCAAAACGCATAGCGATAGAATCATTGTAATAAGGATAAAATCAAAACCTAAACCGACAACGATTGTTAACGTCTATATGCCTACAAGCGCCCATGATGATGATGAGGTAGAGGGTGTATACGAAGAGATTGATGAAGCAATTAAACACGTAAAAGGAGATGAAAATTTAATAATAGTTGGAGATTGGAATGCAAGCATTGGAGAAGGCAAGGAAGGAAATATAGTGGGTGAATACGGGCTGGGGAAAAGGAATGAAAGAGGGGACCGACTTATAGAGTTTTGCACGAAGTATAATTTAGTAATTGCCAACACCCAATTTAAAAATCATAATAGAAGAATATACACTTGGAAAAAGCCAGGCGATACTGCAAGGTATCAGATAGATTATATCATGGTTAAGCAAAGATTTAGAAATCAACTCGTTGACTGCAAAACTTACCCTGGAGCAGACATTGATAGCGACCATAATTTGGTGATAATGAAATGTAGATTGGGGTTTAAAAACCTGAAGAAAAGATGTCAGATGAATCGGTGGAATTTAGAGAAGCTTGAGGAAGAGGAGGTAAAGAAGATTTTTGAGGAGGACATCGCAAGAGGTCTGAGTAAAAAAGATAAGGTAGAAAATGTAGAAGAAGAATGGGAGAATGTTAAAAAGGAAATTCTTAAATCAGCAGAAGCAAACTTAGGCAGAATAAAGAGAACTGGTAGAAAACCTTGGGTTTCAGACGATATATTGCAGCTGATGGATGAACGTAGAAAATATAAGAATGCTAGTGATGAAGAAAGTAAAAGGAACTATCGGCAATTAAGAAATGCTATAAACAGGAAGTGCAAACTGGCGAAAGAAGAGTGGATTAAAGAAAAGTGTTCAGAAGTGGAAAGAGAAATGAACATTGGTAAAATAGACGGAGCATACAGGAAAGTTAAGGAAAATTTTGGGGTACATAAATTAAAATCTAATAATGTGTTAAACAAAGATGGTACACCAATATATAATACGAAAGGTAAAGTCGATAGATGGGTGGAATATATTGAAGAGTTATACGGAGGAAATGAATTAGAAAATGGTGTTATAGAGGAAGAAGAGGAAGTTGAGGAGGATGAAATGGGAGAAACAATACTGAGATCTGAATTTAAGAGAGCATTAAAAGATTTAAATGGCAGAAAAGCTCCTGGAATAGACGGAATACCTGTAGAATTACTGCGCAGTGCAGGTGAGGAAGCGATTGATAGATTATACAAACTGGTGTGTAATATTTATGAAAATGGGGAATTTCCATCAGACTTCAAAAAAAGTGTTATAGTTATGATACCAAAGAAAGCAGGGGCAGATAAATGTGAAGAATACAGAACAATTAGTTTAACTAGTCATGCATCAAAAATCTTAACTAGAATTTTATACAGAAGAATTGAGAGGAGAGTGGAAGAAGTATTAGGAGAAGACCAATTTGGTTTCAGGAAAAGTATAGGGACAAGGGAAGCAATTTTAGGCCTCAGATTAATAGTAGAAGGAAGATTAAAGAAAAACAAACCAACATACTTGGCGTTTATAGACCTAGAAAAGGCTTTCGATAACGTAGACTGGAATAAAATGTTCAGCATTTTAAAAAAATTAGGGTTCAAATACAGAGATAGAAGAACAATTGCTAACATGTACAGGAACCAAACAGCAACAATAACAATTGAAGAACATAAGAAAGAAGCCCTAATAAGAAAGGGAGTCCGACAAGGATGTTCCCTATCGCCGTTACTTTTTAATCTTTACATGGAACTAGCAGTTAATGATGTTAAAGAACAATTTAGATTCGGAGTAACAGTACAAGGTGAAAAGATAAAGATGCTACGATTTGCTGATGATATAGTAATTCTAGCCGAGAGTAAAAAGGATTTAGAAGAAACAATGAACGGTATAGATGAAGTCCTACGCAAAAACTATCGCATGAAAATAAACAAGAACAAAACAAAAGTAATGAAATGTAGTAGAAATAACAAAGATGGACCACTGAATGTGAAAATAGGAGGAGAAAAGATTATGGAGGTAGAAGAATTTTGTTATTTGGGAAGTAAAATTACTAAAGATGGACGAAGCAGGAGCGATATAAAATGCCGAATAGCACAAGCTAAACGAGCCTTCAGTAAGAAATATAATTTGTTTACATCAAAAATGAATTTAAATGTCAGGAAAAGATTTTTGAAAGTGTATGTTTGGAGTGTCGCTTTATATGGAAGTGAAACTTGGACAATCGGAGTATCTGAGAAAAAAAGATTAGAAGCTTTTGAAATGTGGTGCTATAGGAGAATGTTAAAAATCAGATGGGTGGATAAAGTGACAAATGAAGAGGTATTGCGGCAAATAGGTGAAGAAAGTAGCATTTGGAAAAATATAGCTAAAAGAAGAGACAGACTTATAGGCCACATACTAAGGCATCCTGGAATAGTCGCTTTAATATTGGAAGGACAGGTAGAAGGGAAAAATTGTGTAGGCAGGCCACGTTTGGAGTATGTAAAACAAATTGTTGGGGATGTAGGATGTAGAGGGTATACTGAAATGAAACGACTAGCACTAGATAGGGAATCTTGGAGAGCTGCATCAAACCAGTCAAATGACTGAAGACAAAAAAAAAATAATAAACCACAACTAGTAAAATTTCCTTGCATACTCTCAAAGAGTAAATGCAAATATCATTGCATTAGTAATGGTAGGCGCGAGTACAAGTTGACTAGAATTTTGAATAAACCACTTGTCTGTGAAATCGACTGGTTTATTGAAATTTAATCCAATATTATATATGGCATTGAAACGGGATATATATTTTAGGTGTGAACCATATTTCACTCGGCAGCGCAATATTATATCACCGGCAGAGGTTTATCCTGCGAGAGAGAGAAAAAGATAAGAGAGTGTGTGAGACTTTAGGGAAGAGGAGGGATAAAGAGTGACGGAGAAGGAATTAAAAGGAGAGAGGCTGAGAGGGAAAGAGACAGAGCTTAGCAATACCTTCCCTTACATATGATTATTACTATTATTGTGTTGTTGTTGTGAATATCCAACCCCCCTCCTTTCCTTTCAATGTCTCGCGCTTACAACACAACACCCTTCCCATTGTGTTCCATTTTGTATAAGAGCACAGAGGACTTCATTGAGTGTGCGCAGCTCCTACCGAGTGACGATTCTCCTTTTCTTTCCCGACAATGTTTTGCTCATGTCGGAACAATGCCTTCGCTTCCCCCCGGCCCTCCCACGACAACGACTCTTCCATCCTCCTCGCGCTCTAGAACTCATCCCACTGATATTGCGTTGAAAGCATCTTCATTATTCGCGTCGTCACTGAGATCGCTTTAAAGAAATTACTATACATTTTGTCTTTAAAGCAGCAGTCATCTGCAAAACCCAAATTACTCGTTATGAAATTCTCCCACTTTGCGAGAGTTGTCTTCAGTTCTCTTCTCGAGTGTTAATTACCTCGGCTTTACTCTCACTATCATTCTATTTCAGCTTCCGGTAATTGAGACTATTATCTGCTTCCACCTCTCCTCATAATACCTACACTATTACCGATGCAATGTATGATTCAATATACAACTTGAGTGAGAGATTTCTTGTTGCGCGGTAGGGAGAAAGAACTCTTTGTTCTAATTCAGGAATTTAAACGTGCCTAACTTAATTCATTTTATTCATTGCTTGTAAAATAAAATAAAAGGGAATTATAGAATAAACAATGAAAATCAACAGAAGGATTTGCTGACTTAGCTATAAAATTACCATGAATATTAAAATAGCAGCCTATTGGCTCTTTCAGAATGTGCAAAAATTTGTATAAAACGTCAAACATTAGCTTCTGGCTGTGATATTGTGGGTTTTGTGCAGTAATTATATATGTACATGTGTGTGTATGGGTGCGCGTGCGCACGTGTGCTTGTAAGTATGTAGATGTTGTAAAGAGGAGGGTAGATTTCATCACGAACCCTTCTTAAATAGCTACGTTTTTGTTTCTATACTACATGTTGCTTATGTCAGATTGCTTACGTTAATTACAAACTAATCAGACATTTTAAAAAGTATCTATAATTTTAAGGGGTTCTTCTGGCTGCACCTGTCTCTCCGGTTACTTAGCTAAAAATCATAAAATTAAAATAATTAAAAAATTAAAATAAAGAGAAACGAAGTACCGTCACTTCCTAGAGATATTTGTCGGGTAACGCTAAGAATCGTGCAAAATACATGTTTACTCGTACGAAGTAGGGATAACCAATTATAACTAATATTTTGAAGATAGTTACCGACTGTTTTGAAACCCAGACTCTTAGATCACTCAAAGTTTCGGGTCCTTTACTGACCAAACTGTTGTTCTGAAGAAATTACAAAACCCTGATATTTTTTTATAAAATTGAATAGGCTTTAATTTTTATTTATCATTATTACTGTCACAAGCATGAGCTTAATGAATATAACGGTATATAAGGGGCAGAACCATGACCGGCTAAACATCCCCTGACTTTGGCTGGAGACGTCAGTAACCATAGAGCGCGGGCGAAGCCGCGACGGGAATGCTAATTTATCTAACAAAATGTAAAACAAATCTGGTCAACACTTTCTCTAAAAGTAGGAAATAATATGATATTTGATTTCTATTCTTATTCAGTCCAGGTTTTTCTTGCCATAGGTTAGTGGATTATTGTAATTTTTACAATTAGATGTTTTCTGATATCGAAGTAATACAAATTTAAAAATGGATCTCTTGTTTAATAATCTACAATTGGTTAATTATTGACTTAATAATTATTTTTGAAAAAAAAATATCATAACCTATTCTACTCGTGAAAATAATAGAAAAAGTATATATAAACATATGTCCTAAAATGCTTCGCTTATGAGTTATGGCATTTCGCTCGGATTTCAGCTACTCCGCTGAAATGAGGTCTTACTGAAATTTTTAGGGCGTTAATTAAGGAGAAAAATTAATTATTTCTTATAGTGATTGACCTGAAAAATCGAATAAAGTAGGTCCAGAATCGTATTTGCAGTAATTTTTGAGAAATCTGGGGTGAAAACCAATAAACTGGGTAAAAAAATCCTGTTTTTTATTTTTGACGTAAAATAACATTGTTAAATGAGTAATAAATACATAAAAGTATAAATAAAATTTATAGAGAATTTAATTATGAGAAAAATGGTGCAAGATAAGTTGAATAAAACAGAGAAAATTTTGAAAACTTACCAAATTTTATTTATTACCTTATGCTAAGCATTAAAAGTACAACTTTTTCTTAAATTTAACGTTTTAATGTTATAGGAAAGAATTAAATACCGAAATACTACGTTTTAAGAGAACTTCCATTAATATCTATAAAGAGATGTAAACGAGTACAACATAAACATAACAATTATTTGATTGTTTGATGGCGAATACACTAAAACTCCTTCCTATTTTCTTTTACTAACTAAACAAAAAACTTAAAAAATCTATGAAACTTAATATTTTAACGAATTTACATAATCGCAGGAACGTCGTTTTGTTGTTTTAATATTTTCAAGAATAAATCAGAAAATAAAGTAGATTTAAGTTGTTCGGAAAGTGACTGCTGATCGGTTGAATTAGATCCCTTGTATTACCACTAATAAATATAGATAAGATTTTTTTTTCGAAGTAAAGGAAGTATTGTGATTGCAAAAAATTTTTGTTTTCACATTTCCACGAAATATCTATTTTGACCCTCCTTGAATACATTTTGACTAGTTTCGGGGTGACGTCTGTACGTACGTATGTATCTCGCATAACTTAAAAAAGATTAGGTATAGGATGTTGAAATTTTGGATGTAAGATTGCTGTAACATCTAGTTATGCCCCTCCTCTTTTGATTCCAATTGACTGAACCAAAACTGTCCAAAAAAAACAAAACCCAAAAAAATGTTGGTTATTCGATTTTTTCTTAAATACGGATAAGCCCTCACTGAGAGCTTTTCAAGGATATATTATAACCGGTACTTATTTTCATTGGTTCCAGAATTATAGCCAAATAAAATTTTAATTAATGAAATACTTGGATCTTACGAGGGAAAGGAACATCGGCCTTTCAAACTTCATCTCCTTTTTTTTAATTTAAAATATTGATTTATTAATAATTATTAACCTCTGATTTTAAAAAAAGGTTTTACGATAAATAATAATTCAATAATAACAATAAAAAAAAATTATGTAGACATTACATGACTTCCTTGTACGCCTATTAAATTACTTACTTTTTAATTTTTTAAAAATGAAAAGTAGGTAAAGTTTTATTTCATTAATAACTTCTGATATATTTTTTTATTGTTATTTTTGAATTATTATTGATCGTAAAACTTTTTTTACAATCGGAGGTTAATAATTATTAATAAATAAACATATTTAAATTAAAAAAAAGGAGATGAAGTTTGAAAGGCCGATGTTCCTTTCCCTCGTAAGATCCAAGTATTTCATTAATTAAAATTTATTTGGCTATAACTCTGTAACCAATGAAATTAAGTACCACTTATGATATGTCCTTGAAAAGATCTCAGCGAGGGCTTATTACTGTATTTAAGAAAAAGTCCAAAATCCAAGTTTTTTTGGGTTTTGGTTTTTTGGACACTTTTGGTTCAGTCGATTGCAATAAAAAGAGGAGGGGCATAACTAGATGTTACAACAATCCTAAATCCAAAATTTCAACATCCTACGGCTAATCGATTTTGAGTTATGCGAGATGAGCTTTTATACAAGTTGAAAAAGAATCTTCCTCAAACTTATTACCTTGTTCATAGCTATCTGGATGGGCGTTTCTCCCAAGCAAAATGTAATCATCAATTATCTGCTTTCTTCGACATTAAGTCGGTAGTTCCACAAGGCTTAGTTTTGGAACCTGTCTTATTCTTTATCTTCACTGCCGTCCTTCCGGTTGAGAATGGAGTCACTGTCGCTTATTTGTCAATGACATGGCTGTTGATGACAACCCAACTGTGGCCTCAACTAATCTTACAATCTAAATTAAATATAATTTGTAGGCGACGAGGTACATAGAACATAAGGGTTAATCAAGATAAGTCGAGCCATGTGACATTCATAAGGAGGAAAGGAGATCCACTGGTAATTACAAAGAGTAATTTAGCTAAGGTCCAATATTTCTTGTCTCTTTAAAAAGGGATAATCTCATTAAATTACAATTTTTTAACTATTTTTAATCAATCAGTGAATTTTTTTTATGCATATTTCATTTCATTCTTTTTGCTTATTAGTTGGTCTCGGTTTCAATTCCCGAAAATAATCTGCTACTTAAATATCACTTATTTCATACTGTTTAAATACGCGAAAAATATTTCAAGGTCGTAATAAAACATAAAGAAAACATTAAATTAAAAAAAATGAAATGGAAGCTTACACTGTGTAAGATTTACGAAACACTTTAATTTTTTTCATAAATTTTAATCGAATTTTGATTGGCTAGAATCATATATTTTAACACAATTTTAAAACTTTAGTTGAGATTTATTTAAGTCATATTATTTTATGTTTCATATTAATTTGTACATTATACTACGAACTTCTCCCTCTATGAATCTTACCGATGGTGAGGAGGGGGCTTGAGTGCTCAGTGATACAGAGTAGCTGGACCGAAGGTGCAACCATGTCGGAAAGGTATCTGTTGAAAGCCAGACTAAGGAATGATTCCTGAAAGAGGCCAGCAGCTCTTTCAGTAGTTGTTAAGGACGTAGGTCAGGAAGACTTAACGAACACATCAACACCACTCAATCTTCTGAGTACTGCCCAGCTGAAAGCAATGGAAAATTACAGCTGTTTTTTTTCCAAGAAAATGTAACTTTCTGCATTTTCATCTAACAAAGGTGGAGGCGCCTTCCTTGGTAAAATATTCCGGAGGTAAACTAGTCCCCCGTTCAGATCTCCGGGTGAAGACTACTAAGGAAGGGATTACCAGATAGTTAAAAAATAACATTCTACGAGTCTGAGAATGGAATGATAGAAGTCTAAAAAAAAGTTGGTAGGCTAGAAAATTTAAAGAGGGAAATGGATAGGTTAAATGTAGGTGTAGTAGGAATTAACGAGGTTCGGTGGGAGAAGAAAATGACTTTTGGTCAGGTGATTTTAGAATAATTAATTCAATTTCAAATAAAGGGCAGGCTTTCAAATAAAGGGCTAGGTTTCGTAATGAACAAGAATATAGGGAAGAGAGTAGAGCATTTCAAAATGCATAGCAATAGAATCATTGTAATAAGAATAAATCAAAACCTTAGCCGACAACGATTGTTAACATGCCTACAAGTACCCATGATGGTGATAAGGTAGAGTGTGTATACTAAGAAACTGACGAAGGAATTAAACACTTAAAAGTAGATGAAAATTTAATAATAGTCGGAGATTGGAATGCAAGCATTGGAAAAGGCAAAGAAGGAAATATTGTGGGTGAATAAGGGCTGGGCAAAAGAAATGAAAGAGGGAACCGACTTATTCAGTTTTGCTCGAAGTACAATTTAGTAATTGCCAATACCCAGTTTAAAAAAAAATAATAGAAGAATATACACATTGGAAAAGCCGGGCGATAGTGTAAGGTATCAGATAGATTATATCATGGTTAAAGAAAAATTTAGGAATCAACTCGTCGACTGCAAAGCTTATCCTAGCGACTCCAAAGCAGGCTTTGATAGCGATCATAATTTAGTGATAATGAAATGTATATTGGGATTTAAAAACCTGAAAAAAGGTGAATCGGTGGAATTTAAAGAAGCTTGAGGAAGAGGAGGTAAAGAAGATTTGAGGAGGATATCACAAGAGGTCTGAGTAAAATATGTAAGGCAGAAAATATAGAAGAAGAATGAGAGAATGTTAAAAAGGACATTTTTAAATCTGCAGAAGCGAACTTAGGCGGAAAAAATGGAACTGGTAGAAAACCTTGGATATCAAAGGATATATTGGAACTGATGGATGAACGTAGAAAGTATAAGAATGCTAGTAATGAAGAAGGTAAAATGAACTCTCAAAAATTAAGAAATAATATAAACAGGAAGTGCAAATTAGCGAAAGAAGAGTGGATAAAAGAAACGTTTTCAGAAGTCCAAATAGAAATGATCATTGGTAAATTAGACGGAGCATACAGGTAAGTTAAGGAGAATATTGTGGTACATAAATTAAAATCTAATAATGTGTTAAACAAAGATGGTAAACCGATTTATAATACGAAATAAAAGGTCGATAGGTGGGTGGAATATATTGACGAGTTAAACGGAGGAAATGAATTAAAAACAGGTATTATAAAGGAAGAAGAGGAGGTCGAAGAGGATGGAAGGGGAGATACAATACTGAGATCTGAATTTAAGAGAGCATTAAAAGATTTGAATGGCAGAAAGGCTCCTGGGATAGACGGGATACCTGCAGAATTACAGCGCAGTGCAGGTGAGGAAGCGATAGATAGATTATACATACTGGTGTGTATTATTTACGAAAAAAGGGAGTTCTGTTAGACTTTAAAAAGAGTGTTATTGTTATGATACCAAACAATGCAGCAGCAGATAAATGTGAATACAGAATAATTAGCTTAACTACTCATCCATCAAAAATCTTAACTAGAATTCTGTACAGAAGAATTGAGAGGAGAGTGGAAGAAGTGATAGGAGAAGACCAATTTGTTTTCAGGAAAGGTATACGGACAAGGGAAGTAATTTTAGCACTCAAATTAATAGTAGAAGGAAGAATAAAGTAAACAAACCAACATACTTGGCATTTATAGACTTATAAAAGGTATTCAATAACGTAAACTGGAATAAATTGTTCAGAATTTAAAAAAAATAGGGTTTAAGTACAGAAATAGAAGAACAATTGCTAACATTTACAGGAACCAAACTGCAACAGTAATAATCGAAGAACAAAGAAATAAGTCGTAATAAAAAAGGGAGTCCCAACAAGCATGTTTCCTAATCCGTCCTTTTTAATCTTTACATAGAACTAACAGTTAATGATTTTAAAAAACAATTTAGATCCGTAGTTACAGTGCAAGGTGAAAAGATAAAGATGTTACGATTTGCCGATGATATAGTAATTCTTGCTGAGAGTAAAACAGATTTAGAAGAAACAGTGAATGGCATGGATGAAGTCCTTCGCAAGAACTACCGCATGAAAATAAACAAGAACAAAACGAAAGTAATAAAATATAGTAGAAATAATGGAGATGGACCACTGAATAAAAAAAATAGAAAGAGAAAAGATTACAGAGGTAGAAGAATTTTGTTATTTGGGAAGTAGAATTACTAAAGATGGACGAAGCAGGAGCGATATAAAATGACGAATAGCACAGCCGAAACGAGCCTTCAGTCAGAAATACAATTTGTTTACATCAAAAATTAATTCAAATGTCAGGAAAAGATTTTTGAAAGTATATGTTTGGAGTGTCGCTTTATATGGAAGTGAAACTTGGACGATCGAAGTACCTGAAAAGAAAAGATTAGAAGCTTTTGAAATGTGGTGCTATAGGAGAATGTTAAAAATCAGGTGGGTGAATAAAGTGACAAATGAAGAGGTGCTGTGGCAACAAAGACAGAACCATTTGCAAAAATATAATTAAAAAAAGAGACAGACTTACAGGTCACGTATTACAGGAATAGTCGCTTTATATTGAAGAGACATGTAGATGGGAAAATTTGTGCAAGTAGGCAACGTTTGGAATGTGTAAAATAAACTGTTAGAGATGTAGGATGTAAGGGCTGGATATAAATGAAACGACTGGCACTAAATAGGGATTCTTGGAGAGCTGCATCAAACCAGTCAAATGACTAAAGGCATAAAAAAGACTACGAATTTAAATTAATTTTTATAGCATTTATCAAACAAACTGGAATCATATTTAAAAGATTTGGTTAAAAAGAATTACCTAATTATCTTATATGAATAGTTTTTTCTTCATGATAAGTTAAAAAAGACAGAGATTAATTATTATTTTTTTTTTAATCAAACTGTAATATACGTGTAATCTTTTCTTATTTATAAACAATACGTTTACTGTTACATTTCGTGTTGAAAGGATGTCCATCGCATGGCATTCTTTCTTGTCGCTTTATTATATTCTGCTACATTTTTTTTTGTAATTTGGAATGTTATATCTTCAAATTAAATGGAAGTAGGGTTTTGTGTTTTCTTTAAGATAAATTTATCAAATATCGGTATCCGGTGTATTGGGATCAAATTCTTATCTATCAGGTTTAATACGTAATTTAGTTTATTTTTTAATTTTAGTTGATTTTTTGAATAGTTTAAGTCTTGATTAAGTTACAAAGGCAACTTTGTATTTGCACTAAGCGGTTTGGAATAATATGTAAAATTTTAATGTTTAAATTATATTTCTTTACTATCCGACTGCTGAGTTCTGTTAAATTAACAGCGATTTGAAAAATGTTGTGTTGTAAAACGAGAATTTCGGTATTTCCTTTGAAATCTGATAAGAGTTGTTGAAACATATATTTTAAGTGCTTTCAGTTTTTCTGTGTCTAGATTTTACAAGTTTTAATGTTATTACGAACTCAATTTTTGTAGTTTGGAGTGTAATACTTTTCTTTTTATTTATCTTTTATTTCAATTAATTTTTTCCTTCCCTTGTGAGAGTAATCCTGATACAAATAAACAAAGCCAAGCACTCAGCGTACGATTTTATGAGTTCATAGGTCAACATAAAATACTTTACCGTGAAATATTTAACATTAAAAACAGCTTTTTTTAAAGAATAAATTTACTGTAAATATCTACACGAAAATGCAAAACAATACTCTATTGTGTATGTGGTTGGATTCAATATAAAATAATTCGCTATGTTAGATATACCGTGTAGTCGAACGTGCTCCGTTAATCTTTCTCTACAAAAATATGTATGAACGGCTTGTAATTGGGTTACATTTTATCATTATCTAAATAAAAAGGTTGATTTATTTTCGTTTCTGTACCTTTGATCAATAAATAGGTAAATTCTGGACCGTTGAATTCTGAGGTGGATTGCGTCCATTGGCTGGTGCGGTGATTGTTAATATGAGGTCGATCACCCACCGGGTTGTCTAGTGGTGAACGGGGCTTTTTCAAATCAGCTGATATCGAAGTCGAGAGTTCCAACGTTAAAATCCTAGTAAAGGCAGTTACTTTTATACGGCTTTGAATACTAGATCGTGGATATCGTCGTTCTTTGGAGGTTTTTTTTAACCTCCGGGTTAGGTATTGCTTCAGAGGATGAGATGAATGATTTGTAGCTGTGTGAAAATGACATGCCTGATCTGGATTCGAAACCGGGACCTCCGGATGAAAGGCCGAGAAGCTACCACTCGCACCACGGAGGCCGGCGTTTTTTGGTGTTGGGTTTCAATTAACCACACATCTCAGAAATGGTCGACCTGAGACTGTACAAGACTACACTTTACTTACATTCATACATATCATCCTCATTCATTCTTGAAGTAATACCTGACGGTGATTCCCGGAGGCTAAGCAAGGAAAAAAGTATGAGGTCGATCGACTCCAACTGACGGCGGTAGGACCAATCTTGTATCAATTTTATAATATCGGTAAATTTTTTATCTGATTGGTTAGAACAATTTTGCAATATTATCGGCATAAATATGTCTATTTGCGACTGGTCAAATTTATTTTAACTGGTGACTGGTTGATAGATAACGTACTCTGATTAGCCTAAATCATTCAATTTTGTGATTGGTTAGGATACTGTTTGATGATCGATTAAATCTTGGAAAATCTATGTTGTTATTTTTATATTTTATATATTTATATTAAACAAATCAATTTTGAGGTAAGAAATAATATTTGGAAATATTTGAATATTAAAGTGAAGCCATGTTTAAATAAGAGGACATTAGTGTACAAAATGTGAAATATACAGGACATTTTTGATCAGTATATAACTGAAAAAGAGTTTAGTTAGATACGGAGGTAACTTAACTAAAAAAAAAACCTATTTGACTCAACTGAATTGAACAGTTAACTATGTATTGCAAATAAATAAAACCTAAAATCCGTTTCTAGGTACATCTTCCAGTACATCTTCTTTGTTACGACTTATCTCAGTTTATGAGTGACAGTCGATAATCAAGATTGATAATAATCAAGAGCAAAATTAAAAAAAAAAATAATAAAAAAAAATCAAAAAACGCAAATGCGAAACAAGTCCTAAGGTTCTCGTTTTTTTTTTTTTTTACTGGTACGTTTTCTTAACGTTGTTTGGTCAGATACATTCCGAAAAATCTAAGTATGTTCGATAACATTTGGTTGATTATAATAAACCGAATCATTCTACATTTTAAACGGTCGGTAGTATCCTGTGATGTAATTGGTACAAAAAAATCTTATGTTTTACTTCATTGTTATTGAAATTGCCCAAAATAACAAGGATTCTTTAGTATTATTAGCATAGTTTGTATAACTAGTATTAAGTCTGTTCATCGACATTTGTTTAAAGTAATATATTAATCAAATGAAGTTACATTATCTGTATTAAATAAACATTATATTTTAACAAAAAAATTATTTACAAACGTGTAACATTAAGATTAATGAAGAGAAAACACAACAAATCCTACTGAGTCAATGTGGTTAGCTATTAGCGAAAAGAGTTTAATTGAGATTTTTACGAAATAAAATTTGGAAAAATTTGAGAAAATATAATATATTTTATAAATTTCTGTACAACAAAAGAAATTTATTTTTTCTGTTGCAGATTTTCAGGGTTACAATAAAAACATTTAGTTACCGTCTACATTTCCCGATTAGTTGGAATCAATCGTTCTACAATTCCGTAATTATTTTGATTAATTTTTCTTAAACTTTCATTGCATTTTTATTAAAAAAAATTAAGTAATTTAACTGCAACAGGAAGAAATAAATAAAAAGAATAACGTAAAAGTTATAAACATTCAATCTTCTGGTTAACATTTACTGTTTTGTACTAAAATAACTGTGTATTAGCTGGCGGGAAAAAAAATCTAAGTAACAAATGTTTTTTTATATTATTATACAAAATTGTTATTATATAGTAATAATAATTATCATTATTATATTGATATATATTACTAACAAGTTAGGAATATAGAGTAAAAACTTCTTGTTATTATTTTCTATTATACATTTACAAAGTAGAAGTACAGTTCTTCAAATGTACCTTGTGTACGTTCTACGTTCTACCCTCAACAGTTCTACACAGTAATAATATATAACTTTTTGAGGAATTTCATTGCTGATTCCTTTTTAATGTGAATATATATATAGTGTAATTTACTTTCTATAAAAATGTAACCGATTGTAGAGATTTGAAAATAAAAAGATTCTCTTTAATATAGTATAACAATAATAAATTATTTCTCTGTTTTTATAGGCTTTTGAATAAACTCACCGGCGCAGTAAGTACTCGTAAACGTAACTTAATTTAGACCCACATATTTAAAATTAAAAATTACTAAGCTTAATATATATACATATTATGAAGATACGATTATTTTGAAATAAAAAGTTTTAATCTGGAGGTACGTTTTCTAAATTTTTTAGATAACTAACCAATAATTGCAATATTAAATATGTTGCTCATAGATTGTCTACTACTATTTTAAATTCTGAATAATACGGGTATACGTTATCCTAATATATACATATACTTGTATATTCTAGGGTGTCAAGGTAATAACTTTAACACTTTCTCCAGATATTCTTTTAATTTCCTCCTTTTTAACAAGGTATTATCTGAAAGTTGTTTGGTCACATACATTTCCGAGTAGTTCTTTAGTACATTCTGCAGTTAATCTTCTTTTAATAAGTTTTTTTTAATTCTCTATTTTTTAACTGTAATTTTGTTTTAAATAGGTTATCTATTATTTTAAGAAATATTTTTTGATAT
This sequence comes from Lycorma delicatula, assembly GCF_047948215.1. Lineage (NCBI taxonomy): Eukaryota > Metazoa > Arthropoda > Insecta > Hemiptera > Fulgoridae > Lycorma > Lycorma delicatula. Next base: position 30,832,085 of record NC_134456.1, read on the forward strand.
AGCGTGCAGAGTTTTTTTGTAATTTAACTGTAACTTAAGACGTAAAGATTAGAAAATACATCAAAGTAATCCAGTATGAAATTCTGATAAACATAATGGTTGGATTTATTATGCTTTTTCATCACAATAAATTTTAAAATTAATAAATTAAAAAAAAAACAAACGATTATTCGCAAATAAAGAATTTGCCGTAAAACTGGTACAAATCAGAGCTCCTTTCTTTGAGAGTTCATATGTTCATTATTAAAAAAATCAGCCAAACCTTGATATGAAAAGACTGATATCGGTATCACTTTCAACACTGAATATAATATGTATTTCTATAGGCCTGGCAAGTTCATATGCAATAATTTATTTAATTAACTGAAAAAAGGCCAGCAAAAATCACTTCACATATAACTTTCCCTAAAACTGCAGCGTGTAATGCATTTTGTTGCTGGACGTCAGATCACCTGTACCACTTAATTTATGGTCCTTAACATATTATACCATAAGCTACCTATTAAAAAATTTACAAAATTACAATTTTTTATATTTTCAATAATGGTTTTACTTAAATACATCTCTACTTTGTCATGAGTATGTTTTCCAATTAATAAAGTTTTGCTTATTTATATGGATTTTTTAGATACATAAATGTATCTAAAAATTAACATAATTCATACTACAAGCAATGCCTCACATTTATTGCGATTACATTTCTATTAATTACTAGAAAAAAGGCGGGCCTATTGCCCGCCTTGGTTTATGTTTCATGACACATAATTTTGTTAAATGTTTTTGACTAATGTTAACCGTCATTAATTCAGCGTACTAACAACGACAAAAACTTTTACAATGAAAAGCTTCAAAATCCTAAACATTTTTAGCTGTTTCTTGAGTTCCGATTTTTACTTCCTTGTACGAAGTAAAGGAAGTATTGTGATCGTGAAAAATTTAGGTTTTCAGATTTCAACGAAAATATCCATTTTGACTATCCCTGAATCCATTTTGACTAGTTTTGACGTCTGTACATACGTATGTATCTCGCATAACTTCAAAAAAGATTAGCTGTATGATGTTGAAATTTTGGATTTAGGACTGTTGTAACATATAGTTGTGTACCTCTCCTTTTGATTGTAATCGACTAAACCAAAAGTGTCCAAAAAAGCCAAAAATCCACAAAAATTTGGATTTTGGACTTTTATTTAACGGCAGTAATAAGTCCTCATTGAGAGCTTTTCAACGATATATATAACAAGTGGTATTTATTTTCTTTGGTTCCAGAGTTACGCCAAATAAAAGTTTTATTAATGAAATTTTTGTATGTTACAAGGCGAAGGCACAGTGGTTCGAATCAGACTTAATCATATTTTTTAACTTTTTTTAAATTTAAATATATTGATTTATTAATAATTATTAACTTCTGATTGTAAAAAAGTTTTGCGATAAATAATTCAATAAAAAAAAAAAATATCAGAAGTTATTAATGGAATAAAATTTTATATGGCAAAGCGTGTTATAGCATTGCTAAGCAATGAACAAGCGGTTAAGTAACAACTTAACGATGATTAACAAAATTTAAGTTACTAAGAGTAAAAAAAAAAAAAAAAAAAAAAAAAAAAAACAGTTAAAAATATAACTGTAAACTATAGGATGTATAACACAGGATCTAAATAAATATCTCAGTATTATTTACATACAGAGTTCTTAAATTGTGTTTTAATAAATATCAATAGAAAATTTTTTGCATTGGGTTTAAAATTTATTGGAAATGAATCATTTCTTCTTTTAAACTAAAACAATTTCATAACTTTTATTAAAAAAAAATCAAAAGAAAACATCCAAAGAGGTTGATGAACGAACCGTAAAATAAATAAATATTATTTAGGAATTGATTAACTTTAAAAAATACAAGAAATTTGGATTTCTATGAATCAGGTATCATTTTTTTTTTAATTTCAGCCAGTAAGACGGATGAACCTGAATTTTGAAGACGATATAAAAACTTTCAAAATATTATTTAGTATTCGAAAATCCTTTAATACTTACTATCCTTCCATAAGAATCATAAAGTTTTTCCATAAACTATTATTTAATAATAAATATTTTATCTACTCCGAATATATGTTATATTATTTATCTGGTAAAAAGCAAAATTTACTGAAAAATATTTTAGAAAAATTTGTTGAAGATTTTATGAATATTTAATTATTTACATTAAAAATATTTTTTTAATTCTTTTTTTTAATTAAAATTACGTTCAAATAAAAAAATCGTAGCGAAATTTATCTTTCATCAAAGAGGGAAAAAATCAAAAGAGAATCAAAACACCATGCCCCAACCACGGCTCTTTTAACTGCTCTAAATTTGTAATCGAGCCAAGACTAAATTAACTTGCGCGTTTTATTAAAACTGGAGAAGTAATTAATGAATCTTGTGTAATCAACCAGAAAGAAAGTTTCAGTTTAGATCAATTTCGTTTGGTTAATCATAACGATACGTTTGATTATTTAAATTTATTAGGCTATAAACTGTGCTACGATTACTGTTGTAGCCTTTACAAATACTTCACGAAATCGTAACAATCATTCAAAGAGATTGAAGTATCTAAAAAATATAATTTTATCCAACTATGCTAAGAGTTTTTTTTAATGAATTACTAGTTTACACTTTTATATTTTCATCTGAATAGTTTGAATTTTATACATAATCGGATTAGATAAGTTCTCTTACTAACACCGCTTCAAGAAGATTGAGACTCTATATAAGAAATGCACTCACAGAAAAAATACTTTTTACTTAGATAATTTAAGTTGCTCGGCATCCTGTTGTGCATTTTAAATGGAGCTGGAGCGACATGAAGTTAAAGAAATGACAACTAATGGGCCAAGCGAGTATACATGAACTTTCATGGAATCTGAAGTTAGCAGAAGTAACAGAATTGGTGTCAACTCGTAGTAGATGTTTGAATCTAATTTTTTATCATATTTATAAGTCGCATTGGTAAATGAAAATATAAAATATATACAAGAATTCTAAAGGCATACAATAATATAAAAACTTGGCATGTCCAAGCATTCTAATTACTTCAAAATAAGAGTATAATTTAATCTGAATTTTCTTTCGGCGGATCGGTCAAGTACGGTCAAAGTTCCGTGTGTTTTTGATAGAAAATAAATCGAGTAACGACGTGGGTTAGTTGGTCGATCTCATTTTAATACGAGATGTATATTTTTACCCTACAGCGAATTCTGCAGGATGAATTCAGTAAATGAAATATTATTAAGAATACAATTTAAAAATAAGTTGCGATACATTTTGTTCATCACATCTCTTTTGTTGAGATCTACTATATAAATGGTTTTAAAAAAATAATAGCTCAACATAAATATGTTTAGGCATAGAGTTGTAGGTAAAAAAAAAATTGTATATTGAAATACAAAAGAAATTTAATGTAGTACGAAAATGATCGAATGAAAGTTTAACCTTTACAGAATGTATTTTAATTTGATTTTTGCACATAGTTGAAGATGGAATTGTCCATAGAATTCCATATAATACGGATCGTACAGTCATACGTGCTCATAAATAATGTTTTTTGTAAAAAAAAAAGAATGATCACTAATTTTGAAAATAAATTCAAAGACTAATTTTGAAAATAAATTCGGAGACAAATTTTTGTTTTGAAAAAGCGCATGGTTGTATGCGTGGAGTGAACGGTGTTCAATATAAATATTAAATAAATCATGAAAAATACTTTACGAGATGTGTTTTATACATATGCCTATGTATAAAATTTTGAGACTAAAAATCGTCAAACTATTACATCAGTTTCATTGAAAAAATAACTCTTCATTCCTGTAAAACAGAAAAATAAAAAATAAAAATAATAATAATAAGATAAAAATAAAAGTGACTAAACTTTTACTGTAGTTCACAAATGGTGATATCTCATTGAGACAACCTCATAGTACTCAAGAAATTTTTCTTAACATATAAGTGGCTTAAGAACCTCTTAGTGCTTAAGAGACTGTCATTATTCTAGATTTTAGTATAATTGTTTATATATCTAATTTTGAACGGTTGAACTCAAAACTATTTTGTTGAATAACAAAATTATTTATTAGTCATTCGTTAAGTGAAAACTCATTACATCTTGACGTTAGGCCGACACGTATCTAACTACAAAACCTCTATTACAAACATTGTGATAATATAAAGGTGACAAAAATAAACGAAATAAAAACACAATGCAAACAAAATGAATTTATAATCATAAATTAGGTATATTAGTAAATATTGTAAGACACGTTAAAAATAAACAAAGTAATAAAATAGTATTTTTAACATAATTATTCCAGTAGTAATTTTGGGATGAATTTGGCATCTTTCACTTAAAAAATGTATTAACATGATAGCTATTATTAGTAATATAAAACATTTTGAAACAAAATTGGATATTATATCTACTGGAAACGATTAAATATGAGATTACGGGATCATATTTTAGAATAAAAAAATGTTTCATACAGATTTAGTACATTTTGGAGAAAAAAAAATATAATAAAATTGATAAAATAAGACCTTTGAAGTAGAGAAAATAAGAGACTAGTAAAATAATTATTACCACCTCATTTTTTTATAAAAAAATAATTAAATGGGTGTAGTATCTTATAAACTTACCTTCCCTAATCAGAATATCAGAAATATTTTGTAATAAAATATAAATTCAGTTAAGGAGTATTTGAAATAAAAGATATATTTTATATTTTTAATTTTATCTTGTCCTGAGAAAAAGGTAAATACCAAGGAACTACGGAGATTCACATATGAATTTTAATAATAATTGTGTAAAAATCACATTATTACAGATTATTTATTTGACGATTTTTTCACAATGGGATCGAATTAAATTTCAGTAAGTAATTCTTAAAGTTTCAAAGAAATTAAGATAAATAAGCTAAAAATTTAATGATAATTAAAAAGTACGATTATAAAATGAAAAAATCTCTTTCGGCACGCGGGAAGGCGGAGATAGATTTCACCGGTGCTAAGATGGGGATAAAAAATATTTCCACCGTAAAGTTAAGAAAAACTTCAAATTTACTCAATACGGCAATGGTTGCATGTGATAAAAAGTTTCACATGTTGAGCATACGACAAGCCCCATCTTCCTACAATTCCAGCAATATTTTGGTCATCCCTTGCCGTAAGGGTTGATCATATCAAAAATTATTAGAGACAAACGTTTTAGGTAATGTTTAGAAGACTAACGACCACTTCAAACCGATTCGATACTGTGCCTATTAAGGAAGGTATGATTTTTTTCAAAACCTCATTTTTTCCACACCCTGGGCCAATGGTTGTTTATATCAAAAACGTTTACCTAGCTAGATAAGTTTTAGGCCCTTAACCAAAGAATAGTAGGAACGTTAAACGAATCCGACATTTTACTAAATAAGATAAGTTTTTTCAAATAAATCCCCCCATTTCCATCCCCATGATCCGATTTTGCCCATTAAAAAATTCGACCGAGATTTTGGGTCGTTATATTTCATGTATCAATTTGAAAATGATTGGCGCAAAATTACGGCAGTTATCGTGTCTACAACAAAGTGATATATATATATATAAACTTTTGAACTGATGGTGTTTTTAGGGCCTGGGGGATGTGAAACGCGAAGATATGTCGAATTTTACCGGAAGTAGAATGATGGTATCCATTACAATAAGTACCTTTCTTATGAAATCTACCTTTTTTTTCCTGTTTAGCCTCCGGTAACTACCGTTTAGATAATTCTTCAGAGGATGAATGAGGATGATTTGTATGAGTGTAAATGAAGTGTAGTCTTGTACATTCTCAGTTCAACCATTCCTGAGATGTGTGGTTAATTGAAACCCAACCACCAAAGAACACCGGTATCCACGATCTAGTATTCAAATCCGTGTAAAAATAACTGGCTTTACAAGGACTTGAATGCTGGAACTCTCGACTTCCAAATCAGCTGATTTGGGAAGACGCGTTCACCACTAGACCAACCCGGTGGGTTTATGAAATCTACCTAAAAAGCCAAATCTGAACAGGAATTAAATGCTTGTCTACCCGATACTAAACCTATTTATAGTATTTTCAGTGCTTAAGTTTTTATAAGTTATTTGTTTAATTTAAGTTATACTTTTTGGAACTGAAAAATATGCCAGCATTTGCGGTTATACATCAAGTTCAAGTTAATTTCTGTTAGGGTTTAGTTTATCTTTACAAAAAAAAAATTATATTTCGGTGAAAATATTTGGGTGGCGATTTTTTTCGTATTTAGATATATCCAAATTATAAAAAGAAAATGTTGTACTTTTCTCTTGTGTTACCAGACTAAATTACGCAATAACATGTTGGTGAGTGCATATAAACCGGTTATTGAGCAGTTAATTATAATCTAAAAACATATTGTGAGTTTGATTGGTAATAAGCCTAGGTTAAATTCTTCATTACCTATTTTTAGGAAATTAAAATTATTACCTATAAGACATAACTTTTATGTAAGAAGAGGACATATCGAAGGAGATCATAATATCGTACAGTCGAAATAAGGGAAAAATTATTGTTCCCGAAAAGTGAATATTTCAAAAGATCGTATGTTTACATGGCTCCTAATATTTATTACTTAGTATCTGATGATATCAGGGAAGCTGGAACTTATTCTGCGAGAAAAAGATTCCTTTTGAATAAAATATTTGAGATAGATGAGTTATCAATTACCGTGCTTATGAGATTTCAAGGTTTGTGACTTTATTACAGAATTACTCGACTTGTTTGACGAATATATATGTTAATCGTTCTGATGTTTCACGTTGTCCAATATATGTGATATACAAATGATCAGTTAATATCGATTATGATATGATATTTGTCTTCTATTTTACAATAGTTAATTGTTCGACTTTGATTACAGTAATATGGGTCAATATGTCAGTTAAATAATTCTGTGTTTCTTTAATTGGAAATATGTTACACAATAAGTTTATGATGAATATCATTTGTCACCACTTTTAAGTTAATATTAAATTAATGCTTTATTTTTTTCTATTTTTATAGTAATTAATTATAATGCTGATAATCTCTAAAACAGGCTTGCCTCTAGAGATACATAATTTCTAATAATTTGGAGTGTTGTCTAAACTGTATTAACTTAAATTTATTTTGATTGTAAAATAGAATAATAATAGAGTTTTTAATATTTGATTTAACTGGAAATAAAATTATTATTATTAATTATACTGTTATATTGGCTGAGCTAGAGAATAAAATAGTTATAGTACTAATTTATTTATTTGAAAAATTATTACTGTTCGTTGATTATAAGACAAAAATTATTACGCCTAAATATGTCTACAGATATATAAGCAATTTAGAAATTAAAAGCGTTTTTAAAATTAAACACTTTATTTACAGGAATGTATGTTTACGTTTAGTTGTAGAGTTTTATTTCCTTGTTCAAAACTTTATGAATTCTACAATAATAAACACTAGAAAAGATGTAAAAATACAAATCATATACATTACATATAACCTATAACATTAGTTAAATTAGCTTTTTACAACGGAATAATGTTGTTCACAATTAATTGTGGTTAGAATTTTATTTAAAAAGCAATAACTTTCCTCTTAAGGTTGTAACGTAATAAATATTTAATATATGAACAGTAAGCTGCATAAATGTTGTGTTACCGGTAATACTTTACCATTTTATCTCTGTATTTTATTATTAATGTCCAGTTGACACTGAAATAGTGGTACCTTCGTTATTTATTCCTTTTAAACTCAAATAAAATTTATTATTTTTAAAATCGTACTTTATATTAGATGTTTTAAATTGCGTGTATTTTAAATAACATTGTTACAATATATTATTTATAATAAATTGTTATGGACTAGTTTTTATAAACCAGATCACAAATCAGTAGGCTGTATTTAAATACAGAATTAAGAATATAATCATAATAATGTAACAAGAAAATCAGCGAGTGGGATGATAATAAAGCTGCTAGGTTAGATTATGTTCTGTATTTATATGGGTAATATCTCATAATTGTATCCAGTAAACAATCTTTCAAGTAGCCTACAATCTGAAAAGAATTTTGAATTCCAATTTAATGATTAGTATTTATTGGCATATGATCTAGTTAAATTAAAATTTTTAAGGAATTTCTTTTTTTTATAAATAACCTTAATTTATACGCGGAAATTATTTTTATTATCTCCTCAACAAATTAGGCTGTGAACAATTCCAATCGATTGAAATGTATATTTCGATCAGTTCTTAGATAAATGAAGATCAAGTATTTTATTTTTTATTTATTTTTATTATTAACTATGATAAATGTAGAAAATAGTTCCATGAAAATATTTTCATGGAAGAAAATAACTTTTCATCTAAAGTTACCGATTACCGATTTATGTGTGTGTGTGTGTGTGTGTGTGTGTGTATTATATATTTATACAATAATAAACGTAAGAGGAAATTTATTGATTTTTAAATAAAATTGTAACCATAATTAATTGTCAACAACATTATTCCGATATAAAATGTTAATTTAACTAATTTTATAGATTATATGTATGTATATCATATACATATAGATTGTATGTATGAATTTGTATTTTTTCATCTTTTCTTGTGATTGCAGTAGAATTCATAAATTTTTCAACCGTGATTTACGATACGGTGATCACTTTTATGTTACTGAAATTATCACTTATATGTTACTGAGAATGTTAGTGAAATGTTATTAAAATACTCTCCGGTGAATGTCGACATACACCAAATACGTCGAAAGACCGAAATATTTGCTTATACATTCAGACCTTCGCTGGTATATGTCGACCAACTGATAACACTGATAATCTTTGGTTAGGTCGAAATGATAATTATAAATTAAAAAACGTCACCCATTACCAATTTCTGCAGTAAATAGATAACGAGAAACCTCGAAAAAATAGAGAGTTTAAATTTAAGTCAAACATACCTTAGCTCGCTTCGCTCGCTAACCTCGTCTAATTAACGTTAAGTATACAAATTATATATTTTATTCTCCAACATTGAAGGCGATTAATCAAATTCAACGCACTGAGCATGCGCTGATGGTAAAAGTTGAATAAAAATGTTTTTATAAAAAAAAAATGAACAAAGGGCAAACATCTGACCATTTATTTGTAGCGTTATCGTTCAGTTAACACATATTCTGTGTATTCTGATTGGCCCTTTCAATTTATAAAATACTGAAAATTTGAGTAAGTTTTTGTATAAATGCGGTAAATTTGATTAATAGCCTCCAGTGTTGGAGAATAACAGATATAATTTGTATTTATACGTTAATTAGACGAATTTATCGAGCGAAGTGAGCGTAAGTTGTTTGACTTGAATTTAAACTTCATTTTTTTTACGAGGATTTGTCGTAATCTATTTACCTTTGAGATTTGTATTGGGTCAATTTTTTTTTTAATTTCCTGTTATCGTTTTGACCCCCACCAGAGCTTATCTGTGTTTGATTACATACCGCTAAGGTCCGAATATACGCGTATAATAATATAAGCAGATATTTCGATCTTTCGTCGACGTATTTGGTGTGTGTCGACATTCACCGGAGAATATCGACTTTTGTCAGATATCGGTCTTTCACGGTAACATTACGAGTATATATCTTCTTTTTTTTAATTCAAAGAAAAAATTTATGCTAAACTATTATTGAAAATATATAAGAAAAAGCTGAAAAACCAAGCCGTTTACAAAAAGTATTTTACTCAAAATCTAACACTAGGTGGTCATTTCGATTGTTAAATAATCATTATCAATACTACTGAAGAAAAAAAAATAGTTTACACAAAAAAGGAATATAAATAAATTAAACAAATCAAACAAAAAATAAATATTTATGAATAAATGAACAGTATTTAAAAACAATTTTATTTATTTATTTATCGTTATTTAATTTTCTACTATTTCTTCTGGAATTTAATTAATTAATTGATGTTTCATTTTCTCATTATCAACTGTTAATAACTGCTAAACAATCAAAATGACAATCTATTGTTAGATTTTAAACAAAAAGGAGTTTTTAATGAAAGGTTCTTGAGGGAATTTTTCCAAGAAAAAAGTTACTGTGCTATTTTTATTAGTAAATGTTTTAATAAAATTTATAAATCGGATTGAATTAACACAACCGTATATTTGATGCTTAGAAATTTTTTTAATGAAATTAAAAAATAAATGAACTGGAGCAGAATAAAATAAGGAAATCGTAGACCTCGAACTCGGAACTCTGTAAGAAAACATTTTAACTTCTGAGAAGTAAATATCCGAAACGAATAGAAATGAAGAAATTTTTAATTCTGAAATAAAAAAATGAAATTGAAATAATAAATGCATAGATGCATACATATTTTTTAATGTGATTAAAAAAGGAACTATAAAGTCTACAGATATTAAATTATGGCAACTGATGAGAAAAACTGAATACTAAAACCAAATCAGATTACCAATAATTTACCAATAGACATTTACTTGGATTATAGAATTACATAAATTTCTTTGTTAATAAGAAGTCAATATCTAGTTCAATCAATACTTAAACAGTAGTAGTTTATCACAGATCAGTGATGGCATCTTTTCATACGCAATCGATTTCCTCCTGGCTAATGATCATATTAGCTGTGAATGCCCACTTTTTCAACACAAAATAAAACTTAAATAAAAGAAGTTATTTAGGAACAAAACAAATTTGAGAACTGTATGCTTTTTCAGCAATAATTAAGCTTAAGAATTTATTATGAGACAAATTTTATTGAACATCAGGTGGTATTCAATAAAAGTTATCATCCCCAACAATAATTAAAATAAACTATAAAACATTAAATTAAATTTTCCAAACGATAAAGATGAAATTCCAGTTTAATCTGTTGAGGTTTTTAATACAGATTAATTAAATTAACTATTTTTTTAAATAGTATAGTTTACTGTTAATGATTTCAGTTAACGTCATCATTTTCTATAATATGGACAATATTATATTAATAAATACATCCAGGATAACTTAATTTATAAGTTTAAACAAGTGTATAAGATGAATATGTACTGCAAAGAAAGACATTAAAATATTTTTGATTAGTATACAATTAGGAACATCATTATAATATATTCTATAACATGAAAATAATTTTTGTTTTGTTATATTTCAAAGTAAAATCAGATAAATTATATGAAAGGCGTATAGATTATAAAACAGATTAAATTAAAAGTTACAAAACAAACTTCGTCTCTGATCATTTTATTTTGTGGTGTTGCTAGACCCAGATTAAAATCCAACTAAATGTAGTTATTTGAAATACATAAAAATATGATTCATCATTATACTAAGTCGTAATAGTTAAAAGTTGTCAATATCATAGACCTAAAACATATTTTTAATAAAAATATAAAGGAACAATAAAAGCTTTATTTAAAAAAGTATATATGTAACATAAAAATAACATTAAGAAAATACAGATTTAATAGTAAACTGGAAATGTAAAATTAAATAAACTAAAAAAGTAATTAAAAGATATTAGATAAAGCTAGGCTAAAAAATAATTTCTGGTAATTGTGAGCCTGAACGTCCTCAACCTTAATCTTTTTCAAATTGAAGTATGTTGAAAAATATTTTATATGAATTAATAAAAATACAAGTTTCAAAAGCCGGAAGAGTGAAATTGCCTTAGTATTCTTCCTCAGAATCTGTAATGGCAGTAGCCTTGGTATCAGGATACAATGAAGCTGTCTACTGGCCACCTAAGTAAAATATTTATATAATTTGTATATTTAAGGTTAATTAGACCGTAGGTTATGTTTGGTTAGATTATGTTGATATAGTGCGCAATACGTCATTACACGGAATCAAAATAACCTACGCTCGCTTCGCTCTCTAACCTCGTTTGAAGAATGTTAAAAATAAAAATTATATACAATAAGTTATGAAAATATTTATAGGTGAAGTTATAAATATTTATAGGCGAATTTATTTTTGTATACGCAAACAATTAGATTTCATTAGGGGTCCCGTATAACTGATATTTTTTTGTACATCAAGTAGATCCAAATTACTGTTTCAGATCTTTCATCCCAAATCGATTTTAACATTTTTTACTTTTAACGATATAACAACTTGTAGAGTTAGCTACACCAGCTATCACACACGCCACTTTATTGCCTATCACACAAAAGTATATTCTTCCCGGTACAACAGTTGTTAGCGATTGCTGGAAGGCATATAGTTTCAAAAATATAATTTCATACATCTGGACACGGGATCTCATACACATACAATTGAGCGTGCGTGGGGAGAAGTGCGTTCAAACGTTCCTCGGTAGGAAATTTTAAGCACCACTTGCACGGGCATCTCGCAAAGTTCTTTTTCAAAAGAAAATACAGGGACCACAAGACCCGAGTACATCATTTTTGGTCCAGTTTTGCTTCACTGCATCCTGACTATAAGATGGAGTTGCCCACAACTCCACAGCTGATAACAACGCTGCTGCCATTACAGACTCTGAGGAAGAATCAGGTAATTTCATTCTTTCGACTTTTCAAACTTGTATTTTTATTAATTTTAAAACACATTTTCAACATACTTCAATCTGAAAAAGATTAAGCTTGAGGACGTTCAGGCTCACAATTACCTATTTTTTTTTTTAATTCCTATTTAACTTTGTAGTTCTAGAAGCTGAAACCAAGTTAAAAAGCTTACTAACCCTTAATTTGTTATAAACTTGAACAATTTAAATAATTATATTTTATTTCAATTTTTTTTTTTTAAATTAGGTTTTTTCTTTTTATAAGGTGGTTATTTTTATTCTCTACTTTTATTTAAAATATCATTTAGTCTACAAACAACTATCTATATAAAACAAGCCGGTCTTAAGAAATACAAAGGCGAAAAAACTGTCTTTTAACCTGAAAAAATGATTTGAGTTGTTCCTAGGTATTTTAACTAAGATTGGTTGGAATTCTAGAGTAGCCATAGTGCCACAAATTAATAATGCAAATGAGCGAAAGTTAAGGCTCTCTAGACTACGAATATGTATATTTTTTACCTTAATTCTGTACTTAGAGCAATTATTTTTTCGTTCAGAAAATCTTTTGTTTAAATTACCTTAAATATAAAAGTAAGGGTTAAATATACAGAAAAATCGTAAAATCGTACAAGTTCTTTATTAAGAACTTTCTCCTTTTTTCAAAAGCAATTAATAATACTTCCTTAATTAAATAAGATCAAAGATTTGTAGAAATTTTAACTAGCTGATATCATAGATATCAGCTAGTTTATATGATATATAAAATATCAATAAACGATTATTTTATTTTGAAAATAATTAATAATAATTATTACAAATTGGGGTAAGCTCGAAAATAGTTTGAAGTTATAGTCCTTTGCGATCAAAGGTCAACCTTTAAATAATAACATTAAACATAACATCGTTGATGAAAAAACTGCAAATAACATGCGTTCAAAAACCCAGTAACATAACTGTATATGCATCATTTACTTAATTGTATTTGGGACTAAATTCTGCAGATTATAAAAACTCCAGTAAAAACATCTGATCGAGAATATTAATTATTTAGGGACGATGATTTAACGTCGAATTAAAATTTTATTCATTATTTCTAATTTAAAATATAATTTTTCAAATTTAAAATACATTTTGCAAATCTTTCCTGTTAAATAAAATAAGCTAGGGTAATTTTATCAATCACTCATCTGTCTGTGATGAATCCGCATTTCTTGGCAAACCCGGAAACTTTTTAAATATCTTTAAATAACTGAAGTGGATTATGAATGCATTTTGCAAATACTGTTTACTATTATTATTATTTTTTAAATTATATATATATTTATACAGAGAGAAAGCGATGATGAGAGGGAGAGAGAGGCTCTATGTTTATGTATACATGTATATTTTATATATATATATATATATATATAGATATACAAAATTACAAAAAAACTTAAAAGTTGTCAGTGTCATAGAACTAAAACATAGTTTTAATAAAAATATAAAGGAACAATAAAAGTTTTATTTTAAAAAAAACTATTTATTTATATATATATATATATATATATATATATATAACATAAAAATAGCATTAAGAAAATAATGGATTTACTATTATTATTTAAAAAAATTATATATATAATATAATTATAAAATTATATATATAATATTTACATTATAAACTTATATATAATATATTAAACATATTTACGGTAATATATATATATATAGATTTTTTTTATTCGTCTGTTTATTTTATTTGACTAATGTTTACTGTAGTAATACATTCCACTTACTGCAACCTCTCCAATCAACCTTGAGCATGTATTTTGTTTAAATTTATTTCACAAATTCAGAAAGACATATTTAGTCTGATTTTTTTTTTAAATTAATTTATTTTATATGTTTTGATGTATTTTTTATTACATTCTTTGTTTAATGGTAGTTATTTGAGAGTCGAGACGTGTATCTTATTTTATTTACTTTTATAAATAAATATAGTATTTTATTTTTATAAATATTTTTTAATTGTTTCTCATTTCAGAAATGATTTAAATTGGTTTTTAAAAATAAAAAAAAAACATAAATCAGAAATATATTTTGAAATATATTTTAATGTTATTTTAAAGATGAAAATGATCTTAATCATTTTTATCTTGTACCAATTGTTTTTTTTCGTAATTTAGAAGAACTTTGGATTTCATAAAAATGTCAAAAATAACAACTTTTTTAGAACGATTTAGGGAGATTTACATTTATTTCTTTTCTAGTTTGTTGAAAAAGTAAAGAAAATTCTCTCCAAAAAGCTGCTCACCATTGTTTTTTTTTTTTATTTGTTTATAGAGGAAATTGTGTTTGTTCACACTCATGTAGAAATTGGGAAGGGTATGGGTAGTTTGGTTGATTTAAATTTAAAAATTTGCCAATGTAATATTTTAAATATATTTTTGAGAAAATTTTCTTTCTCAGATGATCAATGTATAGAGATTTGAGTTATATTATAGAATATTTAAAAATGTGTACAAATATAAGAGATAAACTACGTTACCAATTTGTAAAATATTTTTTTCTGGTTTGTTTAGTTTTGTGTATTTTGTTCCATTGTTTTAGCAGCATAAAATTTGCTTCGTAGAATTGTTCTATAAATGTTAACAATAGATGTAACGCGGAGCTTATGAATGAACTGTATCATTCGGTGTGACAAATCAGTATTATGTACACTTTAATGGTTTTGTTATCGTTATCATCATTACTATTTAAATACCGTGCTGTGTGCTACAATTATTATAGAAGCACATGACCGATTCATAAGCTCTAAATTACGGATAGTGGATATTCTTATGTACTAACAACAATAGTAAACACATGTATAATAAACTCGTTACAGAAAGCATGGGGAAGAGTAAACCTGATTTATTATTGTAGCATTGTGAAGGGTACAAAGGCGACAATGGACCAGCGATTCAGTACCTGGGACTGGGCGGTGCCAGGCCGCGTTTGGCCGGGGTAGGCTCCGCCCCTCAGGCGGGGAGAGCAGGGGCGCACCGCCCCAAGGCCCTCAGTCGTCGACAGCCTTTCGTCATGGCCGGTCCGCACTACGGGTTTCCCGGCCTCGAGCCTTCTCATGCCGCTGTCGAACAACACATCAAGCGTCCTATGAACGCGTTTATGGTATGGTCTAGAATTCAGCGACGTAAAATAGCTCTCGATAATCCGAAAATGCACAATTCCGAAATTTCTAAAAGGTTAGGAGCGGAATGGAAGCTGCTTACCGAAATGGAAAAGAGACCGTTTATAGACGAAGCGAAACGATTACGCGCGATGCATATGAAGGAGCATCCCGATTATAAATATCGTCCGAGGAGGAAGCCGAAATCACCCGGAGCGCAACACGGCAAAGGACCGTCACCGGGAAGTCATCCTGCACCCGGCACGGCAGCCTTTCCAGGATTTACATTACCGCCTTACTTCGCGGCACCGTCAAATCCACCTCATCCGTTGGATTATCCGCCGATACCGCCGTACTTCGGATCTGCATTCGACGCCGTACACCTTTCAAAACTGGTACAAAATCAAACGACGGAATCGCCAAAGACTAACAACACGGCTGCAGCTGTCGTGAGTTCATTTTATTCTTCGTTGTATCCCGGAAGCGGCAAGACGTTTCAACCGCCTCCACCGCCCCTCTCCGCATTGTTTCAACCACCGCCCCCGCACTTTATATTCGGTTCCGGCGGACAGAGTCCTGGCAGCCCCAACGAAGCGCAACACACGCCACAACCTCCTCCACCACCACCGCCTAATACCTCGTCGCTGGATTTGGATCAGCTAAGAAGGCCTGTGTCTGTGATATACTGATCCTCTCGTTGGAATCGACCGTAATCGTTTATGTGTTAAGACTGATCGAGGTAAGCAAACGTTTAGACTATTTTTTCGGCAGTTATTGCGTAACATTAAAAATAATAATAACCCAGATTAAATATTGTTGGTTGTTGTCGATGTTAATGTGTACATTAATTATTATTATTATTATTAAAACGATTTCTTGTACGCCGTTATGTTCGTTAAAACATTCATAAAATATAGTTTTTAATGAAATTATCAGACATTTAAATATTTTATTATGTATAATAGTTTTAATAATGAACATAAAGTTGTAATTCTGTAGAATACTTATATTTAATAATTAATTTATAAAACTGCGCTCGAATGATACACGTAAATTACTTGGATTACATTTAAAAAATAATAAAATATTACTAGATTTATTGAAATAAACAAATACACAGTAAAAAAAATGTAATTAATTTTAAAATCTCTAAAAAATAAATCGAACGTGAAATTATTTTTAAATGAAAGAATGAAAATTTTCGTAGTCAAATAATTGTTTAAAAAGGAATAAAATAGAAAATAGCTGTATTGAAATTTTTCATTCAGTTTAGTCTGAAATTAATGTATATTTAGGTTTTCAATTATAAAAACGTATTTAGGCCTTCTATCGATTATTTAGTCGTATATGTTTTGACTGTATTCTCATATTAATCGAATAAAATAGAACTGCCTTGTTTATTAGCGTAAAAGCCTGGCTGTACATTCTTAATTTTTGGATAGGTGTATTAGTACATAATGTGTACTGTAGAGATTATATTTCAAATAAATTTTTTAAGAACTTAATACAATAATATAAAAATGAAAAGTGTAGTTTTGAAGATTGTATATTTATATTTCTTGTTTGTTTTTTTTTCCAATTTAGATTACTATGATATTACTTATTTTATTTTATTTATACGAATTAGAAACGAGATTTGTACAATATATGATAAAAAATTAAATAAGACTTTCATTGTGGAGAGGTTTAGGGATTTATCATTTATATTTTTTTTCACTAGGTCATAATTATTTATATTAACAGTGATATTTAGCCTGTATTTTAAATAAATTGTATCAGTTTATATAAGAAAAATTATGAGTTTATTCAGAAAATTTTAATTCAGTATAAATATGCTAAAAACAATACAATCGTTTTGATTTCGATGAGAAAAAAGTGTGTAGTCATATATTAATAAAAGAAATGTTAAGTGTAATTACTTAATAAATTGTGATAAGTAAACGTTTACATAAATTTATGTTATTATCTGCATTGTTTACATAATTTTTAAGGTTATTTTGAGAAAAGGAAAAGCCTATATTTTCAATAATTTAATTATTTGTTTATTGTAAATACTCAGTTCCTACCTAAAAAAAAAAGTGGAAAAATATTTGTTGGAAAAGTGTGATGATCATTTAAATAATAAAATTATGCCGAAAAATATTTTGGCATAAAATGCATAAATCAAAAAATAATTAAAACTTTGGTTGTGCAACTTAAAAAGTAATAAATAATATTTAAAATATAAGATAAGAAATTTTAATTTTTTTAATAGCCTTAAATTTTTTCTAATTGTATTAACTGTATTTTAAAAATATCAGTAATTTCTACTTCTTTAATAAATAATGTGATTAAATTACTACAATCTAATTAAAACATAAATCTTTAGCGCATATATATAACAAACTAATATTCACATTTTGAAAATATTTTATAAATGGACATGTATTTTAAGTCATATTTGTTTTTAAATTTCAAATGTTTCGATTGAAACTTAATATTTCAGAACATGAGAATTATGTATAAAAACTTTAATTAGTTATTAATTTCTCGATCTGTTTATTTATTTTATAATAGCCTAAGTTGCAAAATAAATATATATGGGTAAATAAATAAAATTATTTTATAAATTAATAAAAAAAGACTAGATAATATATAAAAGTAATTAATAAAAAAAGTAGGTGTTTTATAATTATTAATTTTACCATAATAATGGATATTTTTTTGTTTCTTTCATTAATCTTTGGAACAATATTTGCAAAATTATGTAATTTCATTAAATAAAAAATAGCATTTATAATTTAATAATTGTAAGTATAATTATAATATTAACGCTACATGAATAAATAAGGAAAAACGTTTTCTGTATGATGCGAGTTATAATATATTTATTATAATTAACAAAAAATTATTTAAAAAAAAAAAAAATGGTTTCTAAGTTATAAAATACTCTTGAATAGAACATGGGAAAACAAATTTTTAGTTAATTTACAATGGGAAAACATATTTTTAAGCGCCTATTTGTCTGAACTATTTCTTTCAGTGAAGTAAATTAAAGGTTTTTACATCATCCTGTTATTTATTTACTACCTTATCAAACACAATATGGAATTATATACTTATGTAATTATTTATTTGAAATTACTATTATTCTTTTTGTTTTTTAAAATAAAAACTATAATTTTCAATACCGTAATGTTTATCGCTCTTTACAACTAGATATCTCTTTGGTATTGTTATATTTAATAACTGTAATATAAATATATAATGAGATATTACATAACTAAAAATTATGTATTAATTTTTAAAGATTGCCTATGGATAAAATTTGTATCTTAAATAAAAGTATATATTTTTTTTATTGCGGCAATAAAAATTGTAATGAGCTACAAATTGTTAATCATATATTATTTTACAAAAACTACACAATTCAAAACTTTTAAAATAATTATGGTTTATCTATTTCTTCTATTAACTTTAAATAATTTATTTGAATTCGAACTATTGTAGATCATTATTTATCAGACGAAATCTGATAATATTTTAAATTAGACTAATTTTATTAAGTAATATCAAAATTTTATAAAATAATTATACTTACCGTTATAATTAATTATTATAGATAAAATAAAAAAATATATGTTCATATGTCCAAAAATCAACAACAATAATATTAATTATTGTTATTATTAACTGTTAATTACATCGACAAAAGATCCCTCCTAGTCGTCTTTGAATTATTGTTTGTATTTTACATTATTAAATAATAAAAAGAATATTAAAAAACAAATCAATAATGAATTATAAAAGTAATAATGATAATAGTAATAAGCACTTACATTTAATGTTCCATTGTTGCGAATAATCATAAATAAATGTATAACGAAAAATTGTATTATATATTGTATATAAATAAGATTAGAAAAAAAATGTGTATGAATAATAATTTATTTGCCAAAGTATTTATTATGTACATAATTTGTGTAAGTAAAATTAAATTACTGTAAATGTAAATTTAAAAACGTTTATAAATAAAAAATCATACATTTAATTAAATTACTTTTTATTTATACAGTGTGTTATTTATTTTTATATTTTATCTTAATTTATAATATATTTTTCCCTTCAGTGTATCATTTTTGTTGTTTTTTTCTTATTATTGTTGTAAATCAAACAACATTATTTTAAACTTTTGAAAGAGAACAAGATATGAATTATAAAAGATATAAAAAGTTTGAATGTGTGTGTGTGTGTGTGTGTGTGTGTGTATGTGTATTTAAACTTTTTTATTTGTAAATAATTGTTTTCGTTATTAAAAAAAAATACTCAAATTTATATATCTCATTAAATGAGAAATAAAAAAGTAAAGCACTGATTAATTAGGTTATACGTTAATCTGTATTAAATTAATAAAATCAGTTTAATGATGAGGTCTAAAAATATTAAATGAAATATTACAAATAAAAACTTATAACTAAAAATTAATCTTGAGTAAAAACATTTCTTTAAAAAAAATTGTAATTATACTATTCTTCTCTGCTAAATGTCATATTTTACATATTAAAACCGAATTCATATTGGTCCTGTCGGATTAAGTAGCATTATAAAATTAAAAAAAAAAATCAAAAGAAACGCCTATTCAGGTTTTCAACTTAAAAAATGCTATATTTATAATCCCATATAATTTTTCATAAAAAAGATTTAAAATACTTATTTAACGTACATTATGGGCAAGAAATATTTTTAAATAATCTATTTAGAGTAGCTTAACTGGTGAATGATTCATTTTGGAAAATATACCTACCTTATTTTTTTATAGATTCGAAACACTATGATTATTAGGTTGGTTAGTTAAGTACATTTTAATTAAAAAAATTAAAGAGAAAAAACTTAAAACAATTAATAAATGATACGTAAAAATTTCAAAAGGATTTAATTTTCGTTCATTTTCTTTATTTAAAAGTTATATGAAAAGAGATGAGAGTGGCTTAAAAATACATAAAAGCTTAATTTTGTAAAATAATACACCTTGCTATCGAAAATTTGTTTTTTTTAGTGCTTTTTCTTTTAATAGTACACACTTTTATTTATTAACTTCAAAGTTATTAAATGTTTTCTTTCTTTTATTATGTTTGTGTTTTAATAACAGCCTAAGAATGTGCTGTTTATATTAATGCAAAAATGCTTGCTTTATAATAGGCTATTGAAGGGTGCTACACAAAAGCATAATAGCAAGTTTCTCGCCGAGCATAAACCTCGGTCTATTGAAGAAAAGATTTTATATATGTGTTGGGCAAATACCCATTTTATTTCGTAGAAAAAATTCTAAAAATATAGTATTTCACCTGTTTAATCTATTTATATCATTTTATACAAAATTTATCATACTTTGTTTGACTTATTGTAAAAAATGTGCATTATATGAAATATCTTGTAGATCATACTAAAATAGACTGAAAAAAACTAAATTTCCCTAACATGTTCCTCTTAAATCTCACATATTAATATAAACAATTGACTTATCCTTTACTAAAAATCAAAAAGTAATTTTATCTTAAATCTAAGGACATGCAACATTCTTACAAATTGGTTGTTCAAATATAAAACATAGTTAATTATGGCAGAAATTTCTATTTTATTACAATTTTTATTAAATTTTGGTAGTAATTTTTATGTTATTTTCTTAAAGATATTCCAATTTCTCTCCTTAAGAAGTTATCATCGTAGACCAAAAGACAACAACCTGCATTACTAAAGAAGTGTGGTCTATAATATGAAACTTCTTTAAGAATAGATTTTAATAAGCTTGCTTTATTAACCGGCAAAAGTAAATTAAATAAAAATGTAAAAAGTAAATAGTAGTCGTACGATAAAGTATAGAAACCTTAAAGATAAAAGTGGAGGTCCCACTTCACCATGACTCATAGTAGCCGCTTTTGTATGTAGCATCATCTAACTACGGCTTTTAAAATATATCTTTTATACTAAGTATCGGTAGAAATTTGTCTAAAATATATTAATATTTTTTTCAAAATGACGTTTAATCTAAATTTTTTTTTTCATTAGTTTAATTATTAATTCACCAATCTTAAAACTTATGAAACTGGAATTGAAACTCTGTAGCGTATGAAAAATGCCACGCCTGACCGAGATTCGAACCTGAAACCTTTAGATTAAATTTTGACACAATCGTTATTTTATCTGATGGATTAATTATTATTGTTTAGTTTGAAATTTTATTCCTTATCAATTGATTAAAAGGTCGGTTAATGCTCAGTAGATTTTTATTTTAGCAGACATATCTGAAGAATTGCCATTAATTTAATTTTAAAAATCTGACTAGCGTTTCTCAACCAGGGGGCTGCATTAATATGAAAAGAGGGTCACGAAATTCGCCTAAAACTTTACATGTAAACAATAATGAAATCATTTTATGAGGAAAAAATCATTTATTATAACATTTTACTTCTAAAGAAAATAAGTTAATGAGATGGTTGCGTTTGTTTTTCATTTAAAAGTTTCTCCATAGTTAGATTCTCCATCTATATTAGAAACACACAAAAACAAGTTATTTTTAAGTGGTAAAAGACGATTCCTATATTTAGTTTTTAGCGCAACCATAGACTAAATACCCGTTTCACAGTGGTAAGACGTGGCGTAAGGGATTAATATTTTCTATCCTTCTGTGATCAAATTTCCATAATTACTTTGACGAGCGAGGAGTCAAAACTTATCTAAATTTTCAGATGTGAATTGTAACTGTAACTTTTTATCGGCAGACATTTCGATGAGCTAGTCGTGAATCTCAATCGGTAACTTATCAGTTGCAACAACATTTTCACTAAACGGATTCAGTACATCTTTTCGAGAAATCAATTTTATCTTCCGTAATATATTCGGCCAATGAATTTTTTTTAACGTTCGAACATGACGCTTTCACAGCGAATATTACGAAAGCAGATTAAATTACAAGAAAGACGTTTACATCAAGTTGGAACCTGTAAATTGTTCGTCTGTACGTTTCATACATGCATCTTCATACCCGTCGCTATCAACGCATGGTTTTTAACTATTGTTTCATTAGATTTGGGTTGAGGGTCACGAAATATTCACTATTTTTTTTTTTTTAATTTTAGGGGGTTGTGGAGTTAAAAAGGTTGGAGAATCATTTGGCACCTTATGACAAAATTGTTGGTCCTGAACTGCTACAGAACGCCAATAATAACAAATTGGTAACGTCGCTGATTTAACAGACAGGTTTGTGTAGATATCCGGCCATTGTATGAAATTTAAAAAACTGAACTTTTCTCTCAAAAAAAAATTGATAGACGGTTATTTTTTTATGGAACATAAACTGTCTGGTAGGGTATATAATTTCAGAGATATCATAATTAATTAAATTTTCAGTTTTATTACTAAAATTTTAAGCGGTTTAAATTTCAAATATGCAGTACTTAGATCTATATGATCGAGGATGTTTCGATAATTTTCATGAAAACTGCATAAGAAAAATATTTTTAACATAAACTGGCATTAATATATATGTCCTGGACAAATATTTGTTTATTTTGAACTATACTTCTGGACAGATTAATAGTATGAAGACACATTTATATTGATATAAATTAATGAAATGGTAGAATTCACCAATGCTCTGTTGAGTTATATCATTTGAAAAAAAATTACGTATATTAAAAAAAAATCAAAATTGATTTCAGTTAATGATTTTTTATCTGGATTTTATTTTTGTGCAAAAAACGCTACCGTGTTGTCCGGAACAAGCATATATAAATACTTACAAATAGTATCACAGATAAAGTAAAACTAATATCACAGTCGAAATCTTAAAAATAAAATATACTTGATTTATAAAATTACAACAAACATAGAATATATACAAAGTTGTAATAAACGTAAATAAAATTTAACTAAGTTCGGGAGATATGTAAAGGGGGCTCCTTCTCGGACAACAAAAAAATTTAAGAACTAAGATTGAAAGTAAAACAATAAAAATGTTTTACTAGAATAAATATAGAGAATAATACAAGAATTGTATTAAAAATTGATGGATGATGTCACATGGCAAAAAAAAATTAAATTTTATAAAGGAATAACCCAATGTAAAACCTTTTTTCATTGCCTAAAGATACGGCAATGTTTCTGGGCAATTTAAATTTACGACGCAATGCTGAATTGAATTGTAACAAATATTTGGCGCACAGTCAAGCAGCAGTCATTTCGTACACATAGTGGTGCGTTTTCTTATATCAAATACCCCCTCAGTAGCTCTGGTATGTCATAACCGCAATCAGCAGAAGACCTCTCTCTTCCTCTCGTCGAAATTTTCTATTTGAGTCCCGTGGAAGCACAGTATCTTTGATGTATCGGAGTTTATTATCTACTGCAGCAGTCCAGTTACCTTGCTTGAAGAGTGTGTTTTACAGAATAAATATCGGTAGTGGTAACCGAATGGTGAAAGACTACGTGTAACTTCAGTAGCGGAATCCGCACGTTCATTACTGGGAATTCCCATACGGCTAGGGATCCAGCAGAAATTCTCATCTATATTGCGATGGTTCAATTCAAGGATTCCATTGTTATAGTTTTCGGTGACGATAGATGTCTAGAGTGCAAATCTTCTGAAGCTTGTAGTGCACTACACAAGTAGTTATAAATAAGGAGATGGCGGTATTTTTTGGTTAATGATATTCAAAGTCTAATGATTGCGTACAGATCAGCAGTGAAGACACTTGTAATACCAGTAATCTAATATTTAGGTTTTGTCGTCAACGAAAAATGCGAATCCAACGGTATCATTCTATTTCGACCCGTCTGTGTATATACTACTGTTCTGGATTTGCGTTAAAGAGATTTTTTTTTTTCATAAAAAATTTTCTGAAAAACGACGATTGTAGATTTTTCTTATTATGTGTGGTAAGGTCAAAATTAAAATTGATGGGGTTGATTCTCCATGGAGAATAGGTGGGGAATATCTGGATTTTAATTTGGTCCTTGTAGGAGAGCAATCATACCTTATCATTTTATTGCCGTTGCTTATGAGAATCAGAATGTGTTTGAAATGTAATATGCAACATATAAATCGTTGTTAAAATGAAAAGCTTAGAATGAATAAATAGTTTAAAAATGTTCCTACTTTCTGAAAATTAATAATTTTTAAGGATTATTTAAATGTGGTAGGAAGAAATTATTTTTTTGGGATACTAAAATATATATATGAAATTTTGTTGCTTTAGTTCACGAAATTTGAGTTTGTTTTAATTAATATCATTCAGTCTAAATTTAAAAATTAGCTTACTTGTAATATCATCATCCAGTCTGATGTTAGTTCGAAAAATAAATTATCGCATTTTCTAAAACAATATAATTATTTTCTAAGTTGCCTTTGTATTATAATCACTAACTATTTTAGGATAGCAATATATGAGTTTTTGTTATCTATTTGTTATATTGTATAAAATGGTAGCAGTTATCAAATTTATTAATGAAATAACTCTGTAATGTAAAACCTATTACCCTGATAAAATATTAAAAAATGATAAAAATAATAATTTTCCCACAATTATTCCAGAATTAGAATTTCCCGTTTATTTACTTCCTAGAATATATTTATGTACAGCTGAATTTCAATTTACTAAATTTCTTTTTCTAAACAGTACTTTCTTAATAAAATGTATAAATATATATAACGATTTAATTATATTTGGTTCTAAAAATAATCTATACTTCCTCAGCTCCCTTCCTCTTTTTAAATTAAAAAATTCCACCCTGATATTTTGGAGTTAAGCTAGAAAGTTTAAGTTTAAGTTTGTACAACTAGAAACGAGTTACTAACTCATAATTTGGTTTCATAAAATCGAAATTTAAAAAAAAATTGAAAAAAAACTTTTTTTATTGATTGTCAGGACGATTTTTTGAAATATGTTATAAAATTTAATTAATTTTTTTATAATAAAATAATCCAATAAAAAACACTTCCTATATATATGAAAGCATAACAAAATACTACACAGAAGTGACGTTAATTTCTAATCGTGTTCCAAGGCTCTCTGAAATGAGGAAATCTGTATTACTTTTATTCAACAATTAAATTAATTTGTTTATTAATTTTCTTTATTTTTCCCCGCGTAAACATTTTGAATCATTATGAAATATTCAATACCTAATAATAATAATCCTGTAGTGAGCAATTAATATTCCTTACCGTTATTTATTGCTTATTTATCATTTAATACTTGTCACTTGACAGATTTCCCTTTATCTAAATGGACGCAGGAATAAATAAATCCTTAGATTTTTCTAATGGAGTGCCCAATAAGATGATAAATTAAAAAAAAATAGAAGCATTTAAACTAATAGTGTAGTTTACCAAACAAAGTACATTCAGTTCTTTAATTGTAAGATAAGGTAAAAGATAACGCCATAGATTGATTGCTTCTCAGACTTTCATCCGAAAGGTGTCTGATTCGAATCTCAATAGGCATGGCATTTTTTATTTGATACGAAATTCCCATTCCATATTTCGACGCAGAGGCTTGGAATTTATGTGGTGAATTAATCTTAAATAAATATAAGATTTCTAATCTTTTGTATATAATTACGAGTATATATATATATATATATATATATATATATATATATATATATATATATATATATATACATATATATTTACAATTAATTCACCACGTATCTTAGAAGCGTGTGCGCTTTTAATTTATGTGATTAGTGTATATGTGTTTGCGAACTCGCGCGAGTGTATAAATAAAAAAAAGAAGAAATTACGAATTTGCAGTTATTACTTTTTTTTATTTATATCTCCATTATCGTTATGTGTAAAAGTAACTTTAACTTTTCTTCATTTTTTGACTATTTTTATTCTATTCTAGTTCAATATTTGAAACTCTGGATGTTGTAGGAACGAAACCAACCCTAGACAGATAATAAGGTGATACCTGTACGCCCTATAACGGATGAATATTTGAGAAAGGAAAGGTAATATAAATTTGTGGTTAGTGGTCGTTTGTGGACTTCGGTCTTCTTCCATATTATGATTCATTTATTTTATTTATTGTTATTATTAGATAATTTATTCACAATATATGCTTAGGGCTCTTGTACAAGAGAACATTGTATTCATATTTTATGCCAAGCCTGACGAGATTCCTTATAAACGACGAAGACAATTCCAGAGAGGTGAGTTAACTACTAAACCAAAGTTTCAAAGTTTATTTACATTAAACTCTAGATATTTCATTTTAGATTTTACTTAAAAATCTTTAAATTAGAAAAAAAAAATTAACTTAAAATCCAGTTCAAGAAATATAGAAATTGAGTAAATAATACTTTCTCAATTCTTTTTTTAAATTTTAACTGTCGAATAAATAACTACAAACGAATTACTAACTCATAATTTGGTTTCATAAAATCGAAATTTAAAAAAGAATTGAAAAAAAAAAAATTTTTATTGATTCTCAGGACGATTTTTTTAAGTATGTTATGAAATTAATTAATATTTTTATAATAAAATAATACAATAAAAAACACTTTCTATATGAATGAAAGCAAAACAAAATACTACATTGAAGTGACGTAGATTTCTAATCGTGTTCCAAGGCTCACTGAAATGAGGAAATCTGTATTACTATTATTCAACAATTAAATTAATTTGTTTATTAATTTTCTTTATTTTCCCCGTGTAAACATTTTGAATCATTATGAAATATTCAATACCTAATAATAATACTGTAGTGAGCAATTAATATTCCTTACTGTTACTTATTACTTGTCACTGTTATTACTTATTTTTAAACAAAAAATAAGTAATTTTTTGTTTAAAAATCTTCTGCTTTGACTAAAAAATTAATCGAGACCACTAAAATATTTTGATTTATAAAATAAAAGAAGGATTACCAAAGTTGATCCATCGATAAAGAGTTGAAAATACATTTAAAAAAAACTAATTTAGGCTGTTTAGATTATGTAATCATTAATTATAATATTTCTATAAATCAACGTATGATAAGTTCATTGTTTAATAATTAAAATATAAAACCAAATTTTTTTTAAATGACCAACTGTTTTCCGAAATTTTTTAAAGAAAGGTAAAGAAATGCGATCTATTTTTTAAGGAAGATTAATATTATTACATAAGAAAATATTGTAAGGTATTATGAAGGAGTATATTTTAACACACTGAAATAAAATTTAACGCCGTATTTCAAATTAGAAATAATATACTCGGAGAAATTTGAAGAAATTTCTATATACCGATGTCTTTTTTTATTTGTACTCGCTTACTAGAACAAAAAAAAACTTGCAAAGTAGTGATAAACATATAATTGAATTATATTTGTGATTTATATTTATAATATTTTGACGGTAAATTATTCCTACCGACAAAAATTCGTAATCAATTAAAGATCACACATTCCTCCTTAATTTTTCTCTTTCTTATGAAGTTGAATAATTGTATCGATTGACTTCTCTTTTTTTGTTTTTATAAATATGAAATATTATTTAGTAGGGGTAAAATACTATATTGTTCTTTTCTTTAATTTCTTAAAATTTTAGTATTGTCATCAACAAACGTGACAGAAAAACAAGTTTTAGAGCTATTCCAGTGTTTTTTTTTTATTGTCACGTCTTGGTTATTTCTTTTACATTATACGTTTTTCGTTGTTTGCGTTTTGTTGCTGTACATGATGACAAAGAAATAAAAAAGACGCGATTTAAAAAGTATAATTAACTTTTATTCAAATATTTCTTTTATGAGAGTACTTTTTTTTAAATAGTACATTGAAGAAATATTTATTCAAAGGAAAATACAGTAAATAAATAATATATGTATGTATATTTAGTCCAATTAATTTTATAGATCTGAAAATAAAAATATAGCTTTAATATAACAACGTGAATAACATAGGAAGAATAAAGGGATCTATTATAATAAATATTTTTTATTAGCTAACAACGTATGTGAAATAAAGAAATTTGACCTGATTCTTTACATTTGTTTGCTAAAAGTTACCCATTACGTTGCTCAAAGCTGTAGTTTCCTGTACTCCATATTTGATAATAAAACGTGTTATTTTTTTATTAAACTAGCTCCCCGTCACAACTTCGCTCGCGCTATATGGTTACTTGAGTTTCCCGTAGCAGTCAATCTTTTTATTTTACGTTTTTCAGTCAAGTAACCGGAGGCAGAAGCAGCCTGTCACACATACAGTAATGGTGGCAGTGGTTGTGTTGGTTGAACCACAGCGCTCTTAAAAAATATCTTCGCATCCTTAAAAAATGGAATTCAAAATCCCCGAAAATGGTTTTTAAATATTTATCTGAAGAGCGTTTCCAAACCCAAATCTACTGAATATCTCATTTAGAATAGTCAACATTGGATAAATTTACAATCATTTATAAAAAATAAGAATATTTACAAATCCACCAAAAATCAGGTTGAATGTTTAATTGTTACCAAGAAATTAATAAAGTAGCAAGGTTTCAAAAAAATTCAATACTCAATTTTAACCCTTAAAATTCGGAATTTCAAAAAATCTAAAAATTGGTTTTTAGATATTCACATGAAGATGTCAGACGCAAAATAATCAAGCTGATATCTTCATTTGTTACCGAGAAATTGAAAGAATAGTAAATTTCATTGTTACTTCATTTCACATCTTTAAAAACTCGGAATTTCAAAAAAATCCTTTCTTAGTGTACAATTACACCGTAAGAAGAACATGTATATAAATTTTGATCAATTTATCTTCAGTAACTTCTGCTTGGCGTTGATTATGTTCTCTTCAATGATTGTGATTATGTTCTACTACACACGATATTTTGTCTTCAATTTTAACAAGATCTCCACTGAAAATATCTTCAATGAAAAATGTGTTGGGAGCGGCACGCTGTAAGAAAGAAGCATGCAAATTTAGCAGCTCGCCACCTAGCGGACCGAATGAGAAGTGTACTGCTGTAACAGATTATTTATTATTTCCACGTCTTAATAAATAATTTTTCGTTTAAATAATTTTTCATTTTTAGATAACATTTCTGAATAACCGTGATGTGTTAGATCGAGATTGTACCTGATGCATGCAAAAGTTAGCATTCAACCTAATAATAACAAATACCCCGTTTGAATTTTGAAAATTGGACGATGTTGGCAGAGATTATTATAAGAGAATCCCATTGCACCTCCCAAAACAGCGCCCCAGAGGCATCCCCGTTTGTTATCAGCTGATGGTGATGATTGGTCTAGCTTTCCATGAGTTACTTGCATACCTTACCACTTTAGCCTTACAAACAGTCCCCACGGGAAGCCCATTATTGTTAAACAGAAATTTTTATAATTTATTTAATATTATTTTATTTAACGTAAATTTAGTTCTATAATTTTAATAATATTATTCATTCAACTGATTTGAATCATTCATTTCAAACTCAGCTCACACAGTGATAGAGTTTACAGTGGTACAGTTTACAGTTCATTAAAATTTGTACTTCAATTGGAAAATCTCCACTAGCATATATATATATATATATATATATATATATATATATATATATATATATATATATATATGTCTGTGTGTTTTTTCGAGATTTTTTTGATAAAATATATTTAAAAACCTTCTTAGTTATGTCAGGAAACATGGGTAAAAATTTGGTTGCGATTGATCGAGAAGTTTGTTTATTTATCACAAACAAACAAAAATCTTTTTCCTCTTTATATAATAGTATAGATTATTCAATATTTTTGTTACTCCAGTTTTTAATGTTATCTGTACTATCTGAGTAATTTATGAAAATTAATTAGCGTA
Source organism: Lycorma delicatula (assembly GCF_047948215.1). Classification (NCBI taxonomy): domain Eukaryota; kingdom Metazoa; phylum Arthropoda; class Insecta; order Hemiptera; family Fulgoridae; genus Lycorma; species Lycorma delicatula. Next base: position 30,862,641 of record NC_134456.1, read on the forward strand.
ACTATTTTATTAACTACAAAATAATATAAAATTAATACTTTACTCATATGCTTTATACTTTTCAGCAAAAATTTTCATATGCTTATGTTACAGGTTATTTATCATATAAATAATTGGTGGGTAAAGACTTTTTATAACTGGATCTATTTTAATTAATGATTTTTTATGTTTGTTATAGCAAATTAAATTTCCTGATGATGCCAGAACCTCAGATGTTGTACTGTACTTCGAAAATTATTATGTGATTGCCTTGAGTTCTTTGGTGTCATGTAACAAGTGTGAGTAATAAAATAACAACCAATATCTGTAAGAAAAGTGACCTAAGCTCTTGTTCAAAATTAAATAAATTCATTACAAAAGCTGTAAAAATTTTGAGATTTGTTTTTAATAAAGTTAATTTGAGTTGATAAACGCCAAAAGAATATTTTTTTATAAAGAAAAGGTGTGTATCTCATGTTTTTATTACAGAAATGATATTGATTTCAATGAAGGTAAAACATACGTTCACTAATACACGGATCTTGCTGAGATCGTCAGAAGATTTAAAGTGAATATTAGCTATTCACATTCAAAATTGCAATAATTAAAAAAAAAATTAAAAAAATATTTTACTCATACGAAATTGAGAAACAATACGGTTTTCTCTTAAATTGTTGTAACAGATTCTGATAAAATAAAATTAAACATACTTCTAATTGTCTAAAATTTAGCTCGTAGAAATTAAAAGTTGAAAAAGTTCTCGGCCTGAGATGGAAAACAAGATTTAAAATCTTCTTTTTTTCTACGTAGTCACTTTGTGATTCTGTATACTTAAACCAACGACTTTCCAACTTCCTAATGACCTCAGTATATTGGGATTTTTCCAACTCTACATAATAAGCTGCTTTGACCTCATCATTTGAAGAATATCTTCATCCAGCAATCAATTTATTCGAATTTGGGAAAAGTATCGCAAGGAACCAAATCTGGCGAATACGGTGCATCAGTAAGCACGGCAAAGGTAACTAGTTTTCCAGCTATAACCAGAGACGTGTGTGCAAGCGCATTATGGTGATGAAGAAGCACTTTATTTTTCGCAAGATGTGGTCTTGAGTTTGAATATTACCTTTCAATTAGTCTTCGGTGATGGTCCTGCCTTTTTCCAGGTAGTATTTTCTTTCTTTTTCGTGTTTAGCCTCCGGTAACTACCGTTTAGATAATTCTTCAGAGGATGAATGAGGATGATATGTATGAGTGTAAATGAAGTGTAGTCTTGTACATTCTCAGTTCGACCATTCCTGAGATGTGTGGTTAATTGAAACCCAACTACCAAAGAACACCGGTATCCATGATCTAGTATTCAAATCCGTGTAAAAATAACTGACTTTACTAGGACTTGAACTCTGTAACTCTCGACTTCCAAATCAGCTGATTTGGGAAGACGCGTTAACCACTAGACCAACCCGGTGGGTTTTCCAGGTAGTCTATGATCACTGAACCATACGAATCCCAACAAACCGCAGCCATAACGTTTCCTAAGGATTAAACCATTTTAGTTTTTTTTGGCTGTTCCACTAACCGTTCGGTCTCTAGCGTGTAATGGTGAATCCAAATCACATCTACTATTAAAACATTAAATAAACTCAGCGGAATCGCGTTTATATAACGCTAAACACCTTCGAAAAGTTTTCAGTCGAATGCGTTTTTTAACGACTGTTAAAAAATGAGGCACTTAAAAAGCGGAAAGCTTTTTCACACCCAAAATATCGAGAAAAATGTAGTGGACATGGTCAAACGAGATGCTTACGATGTCAGCAAGCTGGCGAACCTTCAGTCGGTGACCATCAGCGTTGAGGTTTTTGTGATGGTTTTGTTTGACGTAACAGTTTTCGGCATCCCGAGCGTTCATAATTTTGAATAGATGTACGACTACTTAGATTTAATAATGCTTTTTTTTTTCTGTTGAACAAAGGGAAAGCATTCTTTAAAGTAGAACCTAACTTTTTTCCGCGGGGAATAAACCTTTTAAAAAATATACCGTGCGTTTCAAAATGATTATCGGGGTTTTAACAGTATTTAATATTTCTTACGTATTTCATTTATAATTAAATAATAATTTAAATGAAAGAGCAATTAAAACTGTTTTAGATATGTGTAAGCTCATAAACTCTTTTCTGTACATTTTGCTTGAAAGCGCTAGTTGCAAAGATGGCGACCCTCCAACAGAAAGCGTTCTGTGTTTTGCAAAGTGTGAATCTGTAAATACCATTCAACGTCCTCTCTTTTTGAAGTTTCGTTGTGATCCCGTGACTGACAATAAAATTCGTAGATTGAATAAACAATTTGAAACCACTACTGTATTTGTAAAGGGAAGAGTACAGGACGACCGAGTGTGTCCGAAGACAACGTTCGCGGAAGCAAGTGTGTTTGGAATGAACTATCTTGATATGCTTTTTTCTGTTAAACCTCCGAAACCACAGTAAGGTATTACTTCAGAGGATGTTATGTATGAATATAAGTGAAATGTAGTCTTGTTCAGGCTCAGGTCGACCTTTCCTAAGATTTGTGATTAATTGAAACCCAACCAACAAAGAACACCGGTATCTACGAACTATTATTCAAATCCGTATAAAAGTGAACCTTAGTGGATTTAAATATTAGAACTCTCGACTTCGAAATCAGATGACTTGCGATGACGAGTTAATTACTACACCAGCCCGGTGGGCTTTTCTTGATATGCTACAGCTATGGATCTTTTTATAACTGCAGTACGAACCACAGAACTTTATTTGCCAACAAGATGGGGTCCACTGACCCCATCCTGACCTGATCCTGATCCCCATCCTGATCCTGATGGGATCCTCACTGACATAACGCCATACGTGACTGATTGAATGAAATTCTCCCCGACCGTTGGATCGGTTGCCAGGAACCAGATGACAGGGCTTGTTTGCCGTGGCCTCCAAGACACGGCCTAATCTGATTTCTTTGGGGGTTTATAAAGGATCAAGTGTATGTGCCACCGTTACCAGCTGACCTACCTGACTTGAGACACAGGAATGAAGCAGCTGTTCCATCAATTAATCCAGATTTGCTGGTTAAAGTATGGGATGAACTATCCTATCGGCTGGATGTGTACCATGTGACGAATGGTGCTCACATTGAATATTTTTAGGAAAAACTATTTAAATTGCTCTTTCATGTAATGTAATTTATCAATGTTCGTAAACGTTATTAAATAATTTTAAAACCCCGATATTCATTTTGAAACACATAGTACTTTATAATAGCTCGAACTATTTTATCAATTTTTCAGAACATGTTAAAACGTACTCGATTACTTTACTCGACTGCCGCATGTTAAAACGTTTACTTTACTCGACTGCCACAAACAAGCAAATAAACACACACGTCTGAAACTTTGGCAGTACGCCATCTAAATGATCATACTTGTCAAATATCATAGTCATACTTTCATCATTTCTCTGTCAGGCCGAGAACTTTCCGAAGACTCTGGTATTTATCTACAAAAAGCTGGAATTTAGTCGTCGATTCATATTATCCCTATAACTATACTAATATATGAGACTGGGGAAAAAACCAGCAATTAATTAAAAACGAAATATTTATTCAACTAATTAGACTTCTCTTGTGAACTTTTAACCTTAAATTTTTCTCAAAACATCATTATATTTTAAATTAAACTGATTCTATTTCCTCTCAAAAATAAGCCGGCTAAATTAAAATTATTATAAACAATCAGATTTTATATTACGTTAAGAAAGATTACGTCTTCGTCTACATACAATCTAAAACAATGAAATCTTTTATTGAATCTCTGATTTCATGAAGATGTTTAATACGATTTTGATAAATAAGATATTATCCAGCAAATATTATTTACGGAAAAGAAAATGTGTCTTACGGAACGTGATTTTTTCAGCTTTCCAAATTGATTATTTCGATTAAAAAAATGATGGTGGTATAAAATATATAAAACAAGCTTTTTTTAAAACATACTACTCACCCAGTTATTGAATTATTTATATAAATTTACGTTTAAAACCTTCTGAAAGTAAAATAACATTTTTAATAAATAATTCAGATCGAACTAGCGTTTACTAATTATTTTTAAGTAAATGATATAAATTTATTAACACAACTACTTTTATATTTATTTATATTTGCTACATTTATTTTTTATTTACAAACAAAACTTTATTAAATTTAACAAAGTTATAATTTAGGGCAAAAAACTAATAAATCATATATTATTAATAAAAAATTAATAAACAAAACTTTATCTCTGGCTATAAATTTATCTAATGCCAAACGACTAGCATAATTAAAAAATTTTAATTAATTTTTTTTTCTTTAATTGAAATTATACAGGGCGTTTCATTATGTTCTTCGGAGTTTCGAAAATTCATTAACAAAAAACTATTTCACTGATAAGAATAAAACAAACACTGAACAAAAGAGTACTTTAAATCGTTTTTTTCCACATATACTAGGCAGTTAGTAAACCATTTGCTCGCTAGGCGTCGACAGTAGAGAAAATGGCTGCCACGGGAAGCGAGAAGTCGTTTTGTGTGTTAGAATTTCACTTAGTAAGTAATTTTGAAACGTGCGTTTCGGTTGAAGTTTCATAAGGAGCCACCAAGTGACAATTTAATTCGTGCATGGTATAAACAATTCAGTGAAATCGGTTGCTTGTGCAAGCGAAAATCAACCGGTCATCCATCAACCTCAGAAGTCAATGTCGATCGTGTGTGTGCAAGTTTCATTCGCAGCCAGTCAAAATCGACTGCGGCTGCAGGCAGAGAATTAGGAATTCCGAAAACAACAGTGTGGAGAGTTTTCCGTAAACGTTTATTATGCAAACCGTACCATCTTCAATTAATCCAGCGTCTTTCTGATGGAGATAAAACACATAGGCTCGAATTTGTTTACAGTTACAGGAAAAGATATTGTTAGATGAAGGTTTTTTAAACAAGATAATTTTCAGCGATGAAGCTACTTTCCATATTAGCGGCAAAGTAAACCGTCATAACGTGTGAGTTCGGGGAACTGAAAAAACCCACACGCTTATGTAGAAAACATTCAGGATTCTCCGAAAGTAAACGTTTTTTGTGCGATCTCTCGTGAGGCAGTGTACGGGCCGTTCTTTTTTATGGAAACGACAGTAACCGGTATGATATACCCGGATATGTTAAAATTATGGCTTATGCCTCAGCTACTTAACGGCTTCATTTTCCAGCAAGATGGTTGGTTGTCCTGCCCATTTTCATAACAAGGTTCGACAGTACCTTAACACAACATTACCTCTGCGCTGGATAAGACGTACGTCTGAAGAAGACCAACACATTATGCTGTAACCACCAAGATCACCAGACCTCACGCCATGTGATTTCTTTCTCTGGGGTTACGTGAAAGATAAGGTGTTTATCCCACCAATGCCGCACGATATCGCTGAGCTAAAGCATCGCATAATCAATGCAATCAACTCTATCGAAAATGACATTTTAGAAAGAGTTCGGCAAGAGCTAGACTTTCGTGTTGATGTGTGCCGTGTCACCAGAGGAGCACATATTGAACATTTATAGATTTTAACAAAAACTGTTTGAGTCTCTGCATCACCTCGTACAACTTTCATTTAAGTAAGTGAAATACTTTTTTTGTACTGAATTTTTGTAACTTCTAAGAACATTATGCCCTATATTTCATTTAATTTTAATATATGTCACTATTAATATCTTTATCTACCACTATTGATTTCTTGCAATGAACGAGCTAATTTACTTCGTGATTTTTAACGTTAATCAACTAAGATTTAAGTCGTGTAAATAATGTATTATTTACAAGCAGAAAGGAGTGTATACACCCCTTTATACAGAGTGTTCAAAACGTGATGCAACCATATAGAAGAATGTTTCCTTCTTTTTTTGCCGGTTTAACTGAGGGAAAATGGATTACATAATGCAACAGAAAATATTCATTGACTCCTAATACATTACATGAGCCAGTTATGCTCAGACCCAGAACGCTTTCACAGAAAAGTATGGTGTGAGTGCACCAAACAAGTCCTCCATCAAGTGGCTATACGACAAGTTTCAAAAGACAGGATTTTTTAGGTTGAACCAAAAAAGGTCGACCGATAGTGCTAATAACAGAAAAATGGATCGATGTGCAAGCTGCATATTCTGTTAGTCCCAAGAAGTGTATGCAACGCCTGTCTAGGACAGGCGTTGCATACACTTGCAACGGAGGCCAATCTGGTCTCTCCGTTGGTAGTGCCCAGACAGCAGTGTACAATTTTTTAAAAATGCATCCGTACAGAATTTTTTTTGTTACCTGCAGACGTTGAAAAACGTGTAGTTTTTGGTCAATGATTCATGTCATCTGTACCATTCCCACATTGGGAAGAACTCCTTGATCGGTTTTGGTCTGACGAGGCACGGTTCCACCTTGATGCATTCGTGAATGCACAGAATTCATATGCATTTGATGTACGGAAAATCCACATCAGCTGCACGAGTCTACTCTGCACGGACAAAAAGTGGATGTTTGGTGAGAGATTTCACGAAGGCGAACCCTCATGGCATTCTTTCATGGCACAGTGAACAGTGACCGCTACATACAGATGACGCAACAATTTGTAAACACTAAACCGGCTAGAGTACACGTGGTTTAAGCAGGACGATGCTACGGCTCATTCAGCCAACAACACTATGACTTCATGGACAAGTGATTTCGAATGAATTGTGGCCTCCTTGGTCTCCTGATTTATCCTCTCCTGACTTTTTCTTGTGGGGGTTACCTTAAGATTGCTGTTTTCAAAATTCATCCTCACACCATTTCCGAATTGTAGAACGGAATTGAACAATGTGTCGCTACAATTCCTAAACAAACGTTACAACATGTGTTTAAAAGGACGCAAGGTCGTATTCGATTATGTGAATCGCAGATGGAGGCCACTTTCAACTACTATTGTAACTTACTCATTTTCCCTTAAGGTTGAGTGACCTATTGAACATCCTTCGTGTTTCTTTCTATCTGCCTCTCAAGTTGCGACACATGTAGATCAATTTTTTTTTAATGAGTCATCAGTTACAGTTGCTTTCTCTGAGAGTAATGAGTAGTCAGTTGTAGGGATGAATATCACTCGAAGTTTGATTGGTTTGGCATAATGATATGCAACAGTAAATTCGGTTCATTAAAGACTGAAACATGAAACCCATCGCATTCCTCACTTTCCAAAGTAAACTTGTAATTGGTTATTCTTGGGAATAGGTTTGTCATAATCGGGAATAGCTTATGTCTCATCTCAGGTCCCCTATAGTCATTACAACTATGGCTATTAACATACCTTCACATTATTTTTGTTTAATTATGAATATTTATCTATATTATTAATTTCTGTTATTAAAATTTTTACATTATTTAACTATATTATTTGAATATTTGTAGTCGTTCATATTTATTATGATACAAATATCGTGTGGTGTCTCATAAATTTTGTTTAAAAACATTTTTTCACTAAACCTGTTCTTAAAAACAAGGAGTCACTTAACACGGGTCGGTGGTCTACAATGGGCTTTTAAATTATTAATTTAATATCTTAAATATACTATGCATATATCTTAGAAAATTATAAGGTAAATATTTTCTTAATAATACGCCTGTTACGTTAGCATCGTCATTGATCAGCTGTTATGACAGCTGTTCATTGACGATCAGTTCCTTGATTCAGATCCAAAGTCAGGGTTTAGTTAAATAAAAATAATGTTTTAATATCCGCAAAAAAAAAGATGTTTAGTGAATAAAACAATAATGGATTTATTTTCACTTACAAAATAATAATTTATTGTTTCGTAGAACTAAATAAAAATATCAGATGTTGGAATAAGGAAAATATAAACTGGTTATAAAAATAATTATTATACAAACAGTGTAAATACAGTCGTCGTACCATATTCTTGCCTTTTCTTTACTAGAATAAAATATTAAAATTAATATTTTTACAACTAGCTCTGAAATAAATTGTGTTTTGCGCTCGGTAAATTCTTTTACCTTATTTAAAATAAAGTTTTGTAAAAGTTTAAACAAAAAGTAATTCAATTTTTACACCTGTACAAAAAAATCTTTTAATCGAGTTTGTAAAAATAAATTAAGTAAAAAAATTGATTCTGGTGAATTACTTCGGAATGAACAGCATTTAAGATGAAAGAGAACTTCTGAGTTAGATTTGCTGCTTCTGTCATTTGGAAAAAGTTTAACCTCGCGAAATAATAGGGTTTCAGGTTTTGTTAAAATATTTTCAAAAAACGCATTTCAATCGAAACCTTTTGTGTTAACCCCTTCTTAGTGTTTCTTAGAAATGAAACAAGAGGGTCGACTATGAAATTTCATGTACAATAAGGGCTAAGTGTTCAGCCTTACAAACTCTGTTGAATAAAACTCTGCCCCTTTGCTTCTCCACCCTTTTTCCTCTCTTTTAAATTCTATTTTGCCTTTTCAAGGCCTAACACTACGTCTCGTAATTGAAAAATGAATACAGTGGCTTTCTAGATTGTGGCGAATCTCAGAATGAAAAGAAAACCTCTTAGAAGGATGGTCTTTAGTTAAGGGGTTAAACTTCCTTTTGTAATGTTTTAATTATATCTACACACTCTGAAGAATAAATTTCTCATTTGATATTTTACTCACAAAGAAATTTCCATAGTATTAAATACACTACTGAATAATAAAGCCAAAAAGGATTAGGAAAAAAGTATCAAGCAAGTCTATTAAATCTTCCATCTAACCTCCTTGAACGTTAGCTTTTTTTTGTAGAATTTATTCATCTTAATTCTTATTTCTTTTTAGTCATTTCAGCCAACTGTGCTTGAAAGAATGTTATCAAAAATTATATAGAAATGTATTTATATAAATATAATACTTCTTATTCATCAGCTTATTTTTTATAATTATTTTCAGAATTTAAAGAAAATCTTCTATATAAAATTATACACGAAAAGAAAAAAAACATCAAAACAGAAACATATTTCAAATTATGAGCCAATAAACGTGCAGCTATAAATTAATGTATTCCTTCTTTAATTCCAAGAATTGTTAAAGAAATCTTATGATAAAATTTCTGAATTCAACGTTTATTATTGTTTATCATTTGATTGGCCGATATCTTCTTTTCTTCTGTTGCTATCTTCTACTAACGCGTACATTAGTAGTACATATTAATGATCTGGCACATTACCTGTCATTCCATCCATTTCACCCTTGTTAGAATATGTAATAAAGCGTGTCCAACATCATAATATTAAAATTAAAAACAAAAATTTGTAGAATACTGTTATCATAAAAAAATTACAACTATCCATAATGCAGAGTATGATATCATATTTTATATTCAAGAAAATCCTTTAAGTATTATTAAATCTATTTTATAAATTATTGAATGTGTCATAATTATCACAATCTAACAATCCAAAAAAATTTACTAGTTCGGTTTAATAAAAACTTCGTTACGATTTATACGTAATAGAATGGTGTGTCGTAATGAAGCACATCGTGTGTACTGGATCATCGTAATACAACGTGTAAATATTTACAGAAATTTGAAGGTCGCCTTACATTCTTGTACTATTGAACATCAAAATTTTAAATGTAACAAAATTAAAAATTGATTATCATCGCATTATTTAAATGACATCATTTATATATTTGTGCATTAGAAATATTTTCTAATAATGTTACAAAAATTAGCTCTATAATAAATAGTTTATAGTAATCTCATTCATATTCAACATCAAAGTTTGATACCTGAGAGCAGTATTATTCCGTATGGCATCTGATAAAAAATAAACAATAAAATAAAAATACATTATGCAACGAGGAAACAGTGATAGCCATTAATGAGCGATTGCGAAGCAAGTTACAACGCGAGCCTTGGCGAATATCATGAACTTACAAGAGTGCATTAGTGGCCATTATAGAGAGTTTCATACCGTATTTTTTCTACGGCTGAGAAAATATTGGAATTATTGATTTAAATCATTGAGAGAATACACTGTTTACGAAATATATATATTTTTTAATTTTCCAAAAACTACATTAAACAATACATTTTTGTGGCAATAGTTTGCTAATTATAAGTTCTACCTTTTCTTTAATAGATCGATGTAAAAGAATTTCCTCCTCAGAATCCGACATAATTAACAAAAAATAAACAGTGTAATATAAATTTTTTTTTTAACCTCCGGAACCACCGTAAGGTATTACTTCAGAGGATGAATGAGGATTATTTATATGAAGGTAAAGTAAATAAAGTGTAATCTTGTGCAGCCTCAGGTCGACCACTCCTCAGGAGTGGTCGACCTGAAAACCAACCAACAAAGAAAACCGGTATCCACGATCTAGTATTTAAAACCGAATAAAAGTAACGCCTTTACTAGGATTTGAACCTTAGAACTCTCGACTTCGAAATTAGCTGATTTGCGATGTCGATTTTACCACTATACCAACCCGGCGGGTTAATATACAAACTTAGGCACCTATTTATATACTTTCATATTAACCTCTGATTTCTTACTGCTAAGAGCTCGTCCACATGATAGCGTTTGCAAATGCGCGTTTGTGAGGTACACAGAATTGCATGGAAGAGTATGCGTTAGCATGGGTACACTTCCATGTAATTCTGTGTACCTCACTAACCGCGCGTTAGCAAACGCTATCATGTGGACGAGTCCTAAATCGGATTAAAATCAAAGTAAAAAAAAAACAGCTGATACTTTAAAAAATAACCGCTTCTGATTGGTTAATGGTTAAAAAGAATAGGCTTTTGATTGGTTAAACACCTGTATCGTAATGAAAATCTGTTCATAATGACCGTCATTATGATACAGGTTCCAGCCGCGTAATTCAAATGTAATAATACAGCTGTAGAAAAGAAAGCTCGTGTTTACTTATGTACGCACGTAAGAAGTTGTACTTCTTTGCCGTGAATAAAAAAAGAATTTTTGTACGCATTCAAACAAATTTGAACTGAATCAAGTGATCGATAGACGAAATTACATATCATGAATAAAAGTTTCAATAAATAACACTTAAATTAAATTAAATTTATTTTATACAGTTTAAAAAGTATTAAGTACGTTATAGTATAAAACAAATTTCATCGAATATATTTCGATTAGTTTAGTTCCATTAATTCTTCGGATGACATTTGAATAGATACGAGTTATGATATGAAAAATATGATATAAATAGTTTTATTTTGTAATAGTGAGTTTTATCAAAACTTTTGTTTTTGGTAAATTTAAAATTATTTATGCAAAATCAAGAATTTATGTGAGTTATTTTCTGTTATTAAAAAATATAACTCATAAAAATAATACTTACATAAATATAACCTCAAATCATGATACACAATTTTCACAAATAAATAAATATACGCTGTAATATAATGTTTTATGAATATGAACAAAAATATTCACAGTTTAAAATATCGTCTTCAGAAATCCGTGTATATAAATATATATTTTTTACGACTCAGTATCTGTTATGTTTACAACACGTGTTAATCACTTAATTGCATTGGACGACTGACTTAATCAGATACTACACGCATGTGCGTGCAAACTGATTCACTTGGGCCGGCGCAGATCTTCACGGTGTGTTACATCGGCTAGCGCAACTTACGTAACTTGCTGAAAATACACTCTGATCAGTTTCTCTTAACGCGCCACAAGAAGTATAAATTCAAAAATATGTAAGCATTATTCAGATTCTTAACAAACAAATAATAAATGGTTCGATTTACTCTTTTCTTTGATAAATAAATACCGATTTAAAAGTATTTTTCCATATTTTTTAAACGATTACTATTTCATGAGATTTACAAGGTGATTAAAATAAGTATTAAAAATCTTTTCTCATAGTTTGGATAGGTCTTATGAATTATCACAAAGATAGAGTTGGATGAACGAAATTTCAGTGGAATGAAATCATGATAGATTTGAATCGCAAATCTAAATATGAAAATCAAACTTTAGCAAACGAATTATATATAGTTTAAAGATAACGGTTGTAAAATTTGTTTAAAATCATTTTTGAACCTTCTACTTCTTCCCCATTATCATCCCTCATCGTGCTTGGCAAATTATGATTCAATTTCATCATACAGTAACTTTTAAACAAAAGTGTTGTTAGTGATTTCTTAGTCTAGTTACGATCAATTTAATTGAAAATCAGGAAAAACTCTTTAAATACTTTGAAAACTAATAATTATTAATAAAAAGATACGTTTTGTGTGGTTCTAACAAAAATTTTGTTTTTCAGAAAATGGTTATATATGCGCAATAAATACAATAGAAATCTACGAAACGAGCACAGGGTAATAAATCACAAGACGAATTGAGAAAGGTTCCGCTCACATTAACTGAACTAGTTACAATATTATAATGTTAATTTATATAATGAACATATTATAATGTTATATTATATA